>NW_027641012.1:0-426000 GCF_949752795.1 Hyperoodon ampullatus
AGCCCAGAAGGGAAACCCGCCGGCAGCCCCACACCTTAGCCTCCGCCGTACCCTCATCCTAATCCGTACGCGGACACTGACCAGCGCGTCCGCACCTGCCCCGACCCTAGCACGTGTCCGCACCCTCACCTGTGCCTTCAGCCTTGCCGTTCCCTAACCCTAACCCTAGCCCGGAAGGGAAACCCGCCGGCAGCCCCACACCTTAGCCTCCGCCGTACCCTCATCCTAATCTGTACGCGGATACTGACCCGCGCGTCTGCACATGCCCCGACCCTAGCACGTGTCCGCACCCTCACCTGTGCCCTCAGCCTTGCCGTTCCCTAACCCTAGCCCGGAAGGGAAACCCGCCGTCAGCCCCACACCTTAGCCTCCGCCGTACCCTCATCCTAATCCGTACGCGGACACTGACCCGCGCGTCCGCACGTTCCCCGACCCTAGCACGTGTCCGCACCCTCACCTGTGCCCTCAGCCTTGCCGTTCCCTAACCCTAACCCTAGCCCGGAACGGAAACCCGCCGGCAGCCCCACACCTTAGCCTCCGCCGTACCCTCATCCTAATCCGTACGCGGACACTGACCCGCGCGTCCGCACGTGCCCCGACCCTAGCACGTGTCCGCACCCTCACCTGTGCCCTCAGCCTTGCCGTTCCCTAACCCTAACCCTAGCCCGGAACGAAAACCCGCCGGCAGCCCCACACCTTAGCCTCCGCCGTACCCTCATCCTAATCCGTACGCGGACACTGACCCACGCGTCCGCACGTGCCCCAACCCTAACACGTGTCCGCACCCTCACCTGTGCCCTCAGGCTTGCCGTTCCCTAACCCTAACCCTAGCTCGGAACGGAAACCCGCCGGCAGCCCCACACCTTAGCCTCCGCCGTACCCTCATCCTAATCCGTACGCGGACACTGACCCACGCGTCCGCACGTGCCCCGACCCTAGCACGTGTCCGCACCCTCACCTGTGCCCTCAGCCTTGCCGTTCCCTAACCCTAACCCTAGCCCGGAAGGGAAACCCGCCGGCAGCCCCACACCTTAGCCTCCGCCGTACCCTCATCCTAATCCGTACGCAGACACTGACCCGCGCGTCCGCACGTGCCCCGACCCTAGCACGTGTCCGCACCCTCACCTGTGCCCTCAGCCTTGCCGTTCCCTAACCCTAACCCTAGCCCGGAAGGGAAACCCGCCAGCAGCCCCACACCTTAGCCTCCGCCGTACCCTCATCCTAATCTGTACGCGGACACTGACCCGCGCGTCCGCACGTGCCGCGACCCTAGCACGTGTCTGGACCCTCACCTGTGCCCTCAGCCTTGCCGTTCCCTAACCCTAACCCTAGCCCGGAACGGAAACCCGCCGGCAGCCCCAAACTTTAGCCTCCACCGTACCCTCATCCTAATCCGTACGCGGACACTGACCCGCGCGTCCGCACGTGCCCCGACCCTAGCACGTGTCCGTGCCCTCAGCCTTGCCGTTCCCTAACCCTAACCCTAGCCCGGAAGAGAAACCCGCCGGCAGCCCCACACCTTAGCCTCCGCCGTACCCTCATCCTAATCCGTACGCGGACACTGACCCGCGCGTCCGCACGTGCCCCGACCCTAGCACGTGTCCGCACCCTCACCTGTGCCCTCAGCCTTGCCGTTCCCTAAGCCTAACCCTAGCCCGGAACGGAAACCCACCGGCAGCCCCACACCTTAGCCTCCGCCGTACCCTCATCCTAATCCGTATGCGGACACTGACCCGCGCGTCCGCACGGGCCCAGACCCTAGCACGTGCCCGCACCCTCACCTGTGCCCTCAGCCTTGCCGTTCCCTAACCCTAACCCTAGCCCGGAAGGGAAACCCGCCGGCAGACCCACACCTTAGCCTCCGCCGTACCCTCATCCTAATCCGTACGCGGACACTGACCCACGCGTCCGCACGTGCCCCGACCCTAGCACGTGTCCGCACCCTCACCTGTGCCTTCAGACTTGCCGTTCCCTAACCCTAACCCTAGCCCGGAAGGGAAACCCGCCGGCAGCCCCACACCTTAGGCTCCGCCGTACCCTCATCCTAATCCGTACGCGTACACTGACCCGCGCGTCCGCACGTGCCCCGACCCTAGCACGTGTCCGCACCCTCACCTGTGCCCTCAGCCTTGCCGTTCCCTAACCCTAACCCTAGCCCGGAAGGGAAACCCGCCGGCAGCCCCACACCTTAGCCTCCGCCGTACCCTCATCCTAATCTGTACGCGGACACTGACCCGCGCGTCCGCACGTGCCCCGACCCTAGCACGTGTCCGCACCCTCACCTGTGCCCTCAGCCTTGCCGTTCCCTAACCCTAACCCTAGCCCGGAAGGGAAACCAGCCGGCAGCCCCACACCTTAGCCTCCGCCGTACCCTCATCCTAATCCGTACGCGGACACTGACCCACGCGTCCGCACGTGCCCCGACCCTAGCACGTTTCCGCACCCTCACCTGTGCCCTCAGCCTTGCCGTTCCCTAACCCTAACCCTAGCCCGGAAGGGAAACCCGCCGGCAGCCCCACACCTTAGCCTCCGCCGTACCCTGATCCTAATCCATACGTGGACACTGACCCGCGCGTCCGCACGTGCCCCGACCCTAGCACGTGTCCGCACCCTCACCTGTGCCCTCAGCCTTGCCGTTCCCTAACCCTAACCCTAGCCCGGAACGGAAACCCGCCGGCAGCCCCACACCTTAGCCTCCGCCGTACCCTCATCCTAATCCGTACGCGGACACTGACCCGCGCGTCCGCACGTGCCCCGACCCTAGCACGTGGCCGCACCCTCACCTGTGCCCTCAGCCTGGCCGTTCCCTAACCCTAACCCTAGCCCGGAAGGGAAAACCGCCGGCAGCCCCACACCTTAGCCTCCGCCGTACCCTCATCCTAATCCGTACGCGGACACTGACCAGCGCGTCCGCACGTGCCCCGACCCTAGCACGTGTCCGCACCCTCACCTGTGCCTTCAGCCTTGCCGTTCCCTAACCCTAACCCTAGCCCAGAAGGGAAACCCGCCGGCAGCCCCACACCTTAGCCTCCGCCGTACCCTCATCCTAATCCGTACGCGGACACTGACCCGCGCGTCCGCACGTGCCCCGACCCTAGCACGTGTCCGCACCCTCACCTGTGCCCTCAGCCTTGCCGTTCCCTAACCCTAACCCTAGCCCGGAAGGGAAACCCGCCGGCAGCCCCACACCTTAGCCTCCGCCGTACCCTCATCCTAATCCGTACGCGGACACTGACCCGCGCGTCCGCACGTGCCCCGACCCTAGCACGTGTCCGCACCCTCACCTGTGCCCTCAGCCTTGCCGTTCCCTAACCCTAACCCTAGCCCGGAAGGGAAACCCGCCGGCAGCCCCACACCTTAGCCTCCGCTGTACCCTCATCCTAATCCGTACGCGGACACTGACACGCGCGTCCGCACCTGCCCCGACCCTAGCACGTGTCCACACCCTCACCTGTGCCCTCAGCCTTGCCGTTCCCTAACCCTAACCCTAGCCCGGAACGGAAACCCGCCGGCAGCCCCACACCTTAGCCTCCGCCGTACCCTCATCCTAATCCGTACGCGGACACTGACCCGCGCGTCCGCACGTGCCCCGACCCTAGCACGTGTCCGCACCCTCACCTGTGCCTTCAGACTTGCCGTTCCCTAACCCTAACCCTAGCCCGGAAGGGAAACCCGCCGGCAGCCCCACACCTTAGCCTCCGCCGTACCCTCATCCTAATCCGTACGCGGACACTGACCCGCGCGTCCGCACGTGCCCCGACCCTAGCACGTGTCCGCATCCTCACCTGTGCCCTCAGCCTTGCCGTTCCCTAACCCTAACCCTAGCCCGGAAGGGAAACCAGCCGGCAGCCCCACACCTTAGCCTCCGCCGTACCCTCATCCTAATCCGTACGCGGACACTGACCCGCGCGTCCGCACGTGCCCCGACCCTAGCACGTGTCCGCACCCTCACCTGTGCCCTCAGCCTTGCCTTTCCCTAACCCTAACCCTAGCCCGGAACGGAAACCCGCCGGCAAACCCACACCTTAGCCTCCGCCGTACCCTCATCCTAATCCATACGTGGACACTGACCCGCGCGTCCGCACGTGCCCCGATCCTAGCACGTGTCCGCACCCTCACCTGTGCCCTCAGCCTTGCCGTTCCCTAACCCTAACCCTAGCCCGGAACGGAAACCCGCCGGCAGCCCCACACCTTAGCCTCCGCCGTACCCTCATCCTAATCCGTACGCGGACACTGACCCGCGCGTCCGCACGTGCCCCGACCCTAGCACGTGTCCGCACCCTCACCTGTGCCCTCAGCCTGGCCGTTCCCTAACCCTAACCCTAGCCCGGAAGGGAAACCCGCCGGCAGCCCCACACCTTAGCCTCCGCCGTACCCTCATCCTAATCCGTACGCGGACACTGACCAGCGCGTCCGCACGTGCCACGACCCTAGCACGTGTCCGCACCCTCACCTGTGCCCTCAGCCTTGCCGTTCCCTAACCCTAACCCTAGCCCGGAAGGGAAACCCGCCGGCAGCCCCACACCTTAGCCTCCGCCGTACCCTCATCCTAATCCGTACGCGGACACTGACCCGCGCGTCCGCACGTGCCCCAACCCTAGCACGTGTCCGCACCCTCACCTGTGCCCTCAGCCTTGCCGTTCCCTAACCCTAACCCTAGCCCGGAAGGGAAACCCGCCGGCAGCCCCACACCTTAGCCTCCGCCGTACCCTCATCCTAATCCGTACGCAGACACTGACCCGCGCGTCCGCACGTGCCCCGAACCTAGCCCGTGTCCGCACCCTCACCTGTGCCCTCAGCCTTGCCGTTCCCTAACCCTAACCCTAGCCCGGAAGGGAAACCCGCCGGCAGCCCCACACCTTAGCCTCCGCCGTACCCTCATCCTAATCCGTACGCGGACACTGACCCGCGCGTCCGCACATGCCGCGACCCTAGCACGTGTCCGGACCCTCACCTGTGCCCTCAGCCTTGCCGTTCCCTAACCCTAACCCTAGCCCGGAACGGAAACCCGCCGGCAGCCCCACACCTTAGCCTCCACCGTACCCTCATCCTAATCCATACGCGGACACTGACCCGCGCGTCCGCACGTGCCCCGACCCTAGCACGTGTCCGTGCCCTCAGCCTTGCCGTTCCCTAACCCTAACCGTAGCCCGGAACGGAAACCCGCCGGCAGCCCCACGCCTTAGCCTCCGCCGTACCCTCATCCTAATCCGTACGCGGACACTGACCAGCGCGTCCGCACGTGCCGCGACCCTAGCACGTGTCCGCACCCTCACCTGTGCCCTCAGCCTTGCCGTTCCCTAACCCTAACCCTAGCCCGGAACGGAAACCCGCCGGCAGCCCCACACCTTAGCCTCCGCCGTACCCTCATCCTAAACCGTACGTGGACACTGACCCGCGCGTCCGCACGTGCCCCGACCCTAGCACGTGTCCGCACCCTCACCTGTGCCCTCAGCCTTGCCGTTCCCTAACCCTAACCCTAGCCCGGAACGGAAACCCGCCGGCAGACCCACACCTTAGCCTCCGCCGTACCCTCATCCTAATCCATACGTGGACACTGACCCGCGCGTCTGCACGTGCCCCGACCCTAGCACGTGTCCGCACCCTCACCTGTGCCCTCAGCCTTGCCGTTCCCTAACCCTAACCCTAGCTCGGAACGGAAACCCGCCGGCAGCCCCACACCTTAGCCTCCGCCGTACCCTCATCCTAATCCGTACGCGGACACTGACCCGCGCGTCCGCACGTGCCCCGACCCTAGCACGTGTCCGCACCCTCACCTGTGCCCTCAGCCTGGCCGTTCCCTAACCCTAACCCTATCCCGGAAGGGAAACCCGCCGGCAGCCCCACACCTTAGCCTCCGCCGTACCCTCATCCTAATCCGTACGCGGACACTGACCAGCGCGTCCGCACGTGCCCCGACCCTAGCACGTGTCCGCACCCTCACCTGTGCCCTCAGCCTTGCCGTTCCCTAACCCTAACCCTAGCCCGGAAGGGAAACCCGCCGGCAGCCCCACACCTTAGCCTCCGCCGTACCCTCATCCTAATCCGTACGCGGACACTGACCCGCGCGTCCGCACGTGCCCCGACCCTAGCACGAGTCCGCACCCTCACCTGTGCCCTCAGCCTTGCCGTTCCCTAACCCTAACCCTAGCCCGGAAGGGAAACCCGCCGGCAGCCCCACACCTTAGCCTCCACCGTACCCTCATCCTAATCCGTACGCGGACACTGACCCGCGCGTCCGCACGTGCCCCGACCCTAGCACGTGTCCGCACCCTCACCTGTGCCCTCAGCCTTGCCGTTCCCTAACCCTAACCCTAGCCCGGAAGGGAAACCCGCCGGCAGCCCCACACCTTAGCCTCCGCCGTACCCTCATCCTAATCCGTACGCGGACACTGACCCGCGCGTCCGCACGTGCCCCGACCCTAGCACGTGTCCGCACCCTCACCTGTGCCCTCAGCCTTGCCGTTCCCTAACCCTAACCCTAGCCCTGAACGGAAACCCGCCGGCAGCCCCACACCTTAGCCTCCGCCGTACCCTCATCCTAATCCGTACGCGGACACTGACCCCCGCGTCCGCACGTGCCCCGACCCTAGCACGTGTCCGCACCCTCACCTGTGCCTTCAGACTTGCCGTTCCCTAACCCTAACCCTAGCCCGGAAGGGAAACCCGCCGGCAGCCCCACACCTTAGCCTCTGCCGTACCCTCATCCTAATCCGTACGCGGACACTGACCCGCGCGTCCGCACGTGCCCCGACCCTAGCACGTGTCCGCACCCTCACCTGTGCCCTCAGCCTTGCCGTTCCCTAACCCTAACCCTAGCCCGGAATGGAAACCCGCCGGCAGCCCCACACCTTAGCCTCCGCCGTACCCTCATCCTAATCTGTACGCGGACACTGACCCGCGCGTCCGCACGTGCCCCGACCCTAGCACGTGTCCGCACCCTCACCTGTGCCCTCAGCCTTCCCGTTCCCTAACCCTAACCCTAGCCCGGAAGGGAAACCAGCCGGCAGCCCCACACCTTAGCCTCCGCCGTACCCTCATCCTAAACCGTACGCGGACACTGACCCGCGCGTCCGCACGTGCCCCGACCCTAGCACGTGTCCGCACCCTCACCTGTTCCCTCAGCCTTGCCGTTCCCTAACCCTAACCCTAGCCCGGAAGGGAAACCCGCCGGCAGCCCCACACCTTAGCCTCCGCCGTACCCTCATCCTAATCCGTACGCGGACACTGACCCGCGCGTCCGCACGTGCCGCAACCCTAGCACGTGTCCGCGCCCTCACCTGTGCCCTCAGCCTTGCCCTTCCCTAACCCTAACCCTAGCCCGGAAGGGAAACCCGCCGGCAGCCCCACACCTTAGCCTCCGCCGTACCCTCATCCTAATCCGTACGCGGACACTGACCCGCGCGTCCGCACGTGCCCCGACACTAGCACGTGTCCGCACCCTCACCTGTGCCCTCAGCCTTGCCGTTCCCTAACCCTAACCCTAGCCCGGAAGGGAAACCCTCCGGCAGCCCCACACCTGAGCCTCCGCTGTACCCTCATCGTAATCCGTACGCGGACACTGACCCGCGCGTCCGCACGTGCCCCGACCCTAGCACGTGTCCGCACCCTCACCTGTGCCCTCAGCCTTGCCGTTCCCTAACCCTAACCCTAGCCCGGAAGGGAATCCCGCCGGCAGCCCCACACCTTAGCCTCCGCCGTACCCTCATCATAATCCGTACGCGGACACTGACCCGCGCGTCCGCACGTGCCCCGACCCTAGCACGTGTCCGCACCCTCACCTGTGCCCTCAGCCTTGCCGTTCCCTAACCCTAACCCTAGCCGGGAACGGAAACCCGCCGGCAGCCCCACACCTTAGCCTCCGCCGTACCCTCATCCTAATCCGTACGCGGACACTGACCCGCGCGTCCGCACGTGCCCCGACCCTAGCATGTGTCCGCACCCTCACCTGTGCCCTCAGCCTTGCCGTTCCCTAACCCTAACCCTAGCCCGGAACGGAAACCCGCCGGCAGCCCCACACCTTAGCCTCCGCCGTACCCTGATCCTAATCCGTACGCGGACACTGACCGGCGCGTCCGCACGTGCCGCGACCCTAGCACGTGTCCGCACCCTCACCTGTGCCCTCAGCCTTGCCGTTCCCTAACCCTAACCCTAGCCCGGAACGGAAACCCGCCGGCAGCCCCACACCTTAGCCTCCGCCGTACCCTCATCCTAATCCGTACGCGGACACTGACCCGCGCGTCCGCCCGTGCCCCGACCCTAGCACGTGTCCGCACCCTCACCTGTGCCCTCAGCCTTGCCGTTCCCTAACCCTAACCCTAGCCCGGAAGGGAAACCCGCCGGCAGCCCCACACCTTAGCCTCCGCCGTACCCACATCCTAATCCGTACGCGGACACTGACCCGCGCGTCCGCATGTGCCCCGACCCTAGCACGTGTCCGCACCCTCACCTGTGCCCTCAGCCTTGCCGTTCCCTAACCCTAACCCTAGCCCGGAAGGGAAACCCGCCGGCAGCCCCACACTTTAGCCTCAGCCGTACCCTCATCCTAATCCGTACGCGGACACTGACCCGCGCGTCCGCACGTGCCCCGACCCTAGCACGTGTCCGCACCCTCACCTGTGCCCTCAGCCTTGCCGTTCCCTAACCCTAACCCTAGCCTGGAAGGGAAACCCGCCGGCAGCCCCACACCTTAGCCTCCGCCGTACCCTCATCCTAATCCGTACGCGGACACTGACCCGCGCGTCCGCACGTGCCCCGACCCTAGCACGTGTCCGCACCCTCACCTGTGCCCTCAGCCTTGCCGTTCCCTAACCCTAACCCTAGCCCGGAAGGGAAACCCGCCGGCAGCCCCACACCTTAGCCTCCGCCGTACCCTCATCCTAATCCGTACGCGGACACTGACCCGCGCGTCCGCACGTGCCCCGACCCTAGCACGTGTCCGCACCCTCACCTGTGCCCTCAGCCTTGCCGTTCCCTAACCCTAACCCTAGCCCGGAACGGAAACCCGCCGGCAGCCCCACACCTTAGACTCCGCCATACCCTCATCCTAATCCGTACGCGGACACTGACCCGCGCGTCCGCACGTGCCCCGACCCTAGCACGTGTCCGCACCCTCACCTGTGCCCTCAGCCTTGCCGTTCCCTAACCCTAACCCTAGCCCAGAAGGGAAACCCGCCGGCAGCCCCACACCTTAGCCTCCGCCGTACCCTCATCCTAATCCGTACGTGGACACTGACCCGCGCGTCCGCACGTGCCCCGACCCTAGCACGTGTCCGCACCCTCACCTGTGCCTTCACCCTTGCCGTTCCCTAACCCTAACCCTAGCCCGGAAGGGAAACCCGCCAGCAGCCCCACACCTTAGCCTCCGCCTTACCCTCATCCTAATCTGTACGCGGACACTGACCCGCGCGTCCGCACATGCCCCGAACCTAGCACGTGTCCGCACCCTCACCTGTGCCCTCAGCCTTGCCGTTCCCTAACCCTAACCCTAGCCCGGAAGGGAAACCCGCAGGCAGCCCCACACCTTAGCCTCCGCCGTACCCTCATCCTAATCCGTACGCGGACACTGACCCGCACGTCCGCACGTGCCCCGACCCTAGCACGTGTCCGCACCCTCACCTGTGCCCTCAGCCTTGCCGTTCCCTAACCCTAACCCTAGCCCGGAAGGGAAACCCGCCGGCAGCCCCACACCTTAGCCTCCGCCGTACCCTCATCCTAATCCGTACGCGGACACTGACCCGCGCGTCCGCACGTGCCCCGACCCTAGCACGTGTCCGCACCCTCACCTGTGCCCTCAGCCTTGCCGTTACCTAACCCTAACCCTAGTCCGGAACGGAAACCCGCCGGCAGCCCCACACCTTAGCCTCCGCCGTACCCTCATCGTAATCCGTACGCGGACACTGACCCGCGCGTCCGCACGTGCCCCGACCCTAGCACGTGTCCGCACCCTCACCTGTGCCCTCAGCCTTGCCGTTCCCTAACCCTAACCATAGCCCGGAAGGGAAACCCGCCGGCAGCCCCACACCTTAGCCTCCGCCGTACCCTCATCCTAGTCCGTACGCGGACACTGACCCGCGCGTCCGCACGTGCCGCGACCCTAGCACGTGTCCGGACCCTCACCTGTGCCCTCAGCCTTGCCGTTCCCTAACCCTAACCCTAGCCCGGAACGGAAACCCGCCGGCAGCCCCAAACCTTAGCCTCCACCGTACCCTCATCCTAATCCGTACGCGGACACTGACCCGCGCGTCCGCACGTGCCCCGACCCTAGCACGTGTCCGTGCCCTCAGCCTTGCCGTTCCCTAACCCTAACCCTAGCCCGGAAGAGAAACCCGCCGGCAGCCCCACACCTTAGCCTCCGCCGTACCCTCATCCTAATCCGTACGCGGACACTGACCGGCGCGACCGCACGTGCCCCGACCCTAGCACGTGTCCGCACCCTCACCTGTGCCCTCAGCCTTGCCGTTCCCTAAGCCTAACCCTAGCCCGGAACGGAAACCCACCGGCAGCCCCACACCTTAGCCTCCGCCGTACCCTCATCCTAATCCGTACGCGGACACTGACCCGCGCGTCCGCACGTGCCCAGACCCTAGCACGTGCCCGCACCCTCACCTGTGCCCTCAGCCTTGCCGTTCCCTAACCCTAACCCTAGCCCGGAAAGGAAACCCGCCGGCAGACCCACACCTTAGCCTCCGCCGTACCCTCATCCTAATCCGTACGCGGACACTGACCCACGCGTCCGCACGTGCCCCGACCCTAGCACGTGTCCGCACCCTCACCTGTGCCTTCAGACTTGCCGTTCCCTAACCCTAACCCTAGCCCGGAAGGGAAACCCGCCGGCAGCCCCACACCTTAGGCTCCGCCGTACCCTCATCCTAATCCGTACGCGGACAATGACCCGCGCGTCCGCACGTGCCCCGACCCTAGCACGTGTCCGCACCCTCACCTGTGCCCTCAGCCTTGCCGTTCCCTAACCCTAACCCTAGCCCGGAAGGGAAACCCGCCGGCAGCCCCACACCTTAGCCTCCGCCGTACCCTCATCCTAATCTGTACGCGGACACAGACCCGCGCGTCCGCACGTGCCCCGACCCTAGCACGTGTCCGCACCCTCACCTGTGCCCTCAGCCTTGCCGTTCCCTAACCCTAACCCTAGCCCGGAAGGGAAACCAGCCGGCAGCCCCACACCTTAGCCTCCGCCGTACCCTCATCCTAATCCGTACGCGGACACTGACCCACGCGTCCGCACGTGCCCCGACCCTAGCACGTTTCCGCACCCTCACCTGTGCCCTCAGCCTTGCCGTTCCCTAACCCTAACCCTAGCCCGGAACGGAAACCCGCCGGCAGCCCCACACCTTAGCCTCCGCCGTACCCTGATCCTAATCCATACGTGGACACTGACCCGCGCGTCCGCACGTGCCCCGACCCTAGCACGTGTCCGCACCCTCACCTGTGCCCTCAGCCTTGCCGTTCCCTAACCCTAACCCTAGCCCGGAACGGAAACCCGCCGGCAGCCCCACACCTTAGCCTCCGCCGTACCCTCATCCTAATCCGTACGCGGACACTGACCCGCGCGTCCGCACGTGCCCCGACCCTAGCACGTGTCCGCACCCTCACCTGTGCCCTCAGCCTGGCCGTTCCCTAACCCTAACCCTAGCCCGGAAGGGAAAACCGCCGGCAGCCCCACACCTTAGCCTCCGCCGTACCCTCATCCTAATCCGTACGCGGACACTGACCAGCGCGTCCGCACGTGCCCCGACCCTAGCACGTGTCCGCACCCTCACCTGTGCCCTCAGCCTTGCCGTTCCCTAACCCTAACCCTAGCCCGGAAGGGAAACCCGCCGGCAGCCCCACACCTTAGCCTACGCCGTACCCTCATCCTAATCCGTACGCGGACACTGACCCGCGCGTCCGCACGTGCCCCGACCCTAGCACGTGTCCGCACCCTCACCTGTGCCCTCAGCCTTGCCGTTCCCTAACCCTAACCCTAGCCCGGAAGGGAAACCCGCCGGCAGCCCCACACCTTAGCCTCCGCCGTACCCTCATCCTAATCCGTACGCGGACACTGACCCGCGCGTCCGCACGTGCCCCGACCCTAGCACGTGTCCGCACCCTCACCTGTGCCCTCAGCCTTGCCGTTCCCTAACCCTAACCCTAGCCCGGAAGGGAAACCCGCCGGCAGCCCCACACCTTAGCCTCCGCTGTACCCTCATCCTAATCCGTACGCGGACACTGACCCGCGCGTCCGCACCTGCCCCGACCCTAGCACGTGTCCACACCCTCACCTGTGCCCTCAGCCTTGCCGTTCCCTAACCCTAACCCTAGCCCGGAACGGAAACCCGCCGGCAGCCCCACACCTTAGCCTCCGCCGTACCCTCATCCTAATCCGTACGCGGACACTGACCCGCGCGTCCGCACGTGCCCCGACCCTAGCACGTGTCCGCACCCTCACCTGTGCCTTCAGACTTGCCGTTCCCTAACCCTAACCCTAGCCCGGAAGGGAAACCCGCCGGCAGCCCCACACCTTAGCCTCCGCCGTACCCTCATCCTAATCCGTACGCGGACACTGACCCGCGCGTCCGCACGTGCCCCGACCCTAGCACGTGTCCGCATCCTCACCTGTGCCCTCAGCCTTGCCGTTCCCTAACCCTAACCCTAGCCCGGAAGGGAAACCAGCCGGCAGCCCCACACCTTAGCCTCCGCCGTACCCTCATCCTAATCCGTACGCGGACACTGACCCGCGCGTCCGAACGTGCCCCGACCCTAGCACGTGTCCGCACCCTCACCTGTGCCCTCAGCCTTGCCGTTCCCTAACCCTAACCCTAGCCCGGAACGGAAACCCGCCGGCAAACCCACACCTTAGCCTCCGCCGTACCCTCATCCTAATCCATACGTGGACACTGATCCGCGCGTCCGCACGTGCCCCGACCCTAGCACGTGTCCGCACCCTCACCTGTGCCCTCAGCCTTGCCGTTCCCTAACCCTAACCCTAGCCCGGAACGGAAACCCGCCGGCAGCCCCACACCTTAGCCTCCGCCGTACCCTCATCCTAATCCGTACGCGGACACTGACCCGCGCGTCCGCACGTGCCCCGACCCTAGCACGTGTCCGCACCCTCACCTGTGCCCTCAGCCTGGCCGTTCCCTAACCCTAACCCTAGCCCGGAAGGGAAACCCGCCGGCAGCCCCACACCTTAGCCTCCGCCGTACCCTCATCCTAATCCGTACGCGGACACTGACCCGCGCGTCCGCACGTGCCACGACCCTAGCACGTGTCCGCACCCTCACCTGTGCCCTCAGCCTTGCCGTTCCCTAACCCTAACCCTAGCCCAGAAGGGAAACCCGCCGGCAGCCCCACACCTTAGCCTCCGCCGTACCCTCATCCTAATCCGTACGCGGACACTGACCCGCGCGTCCGCACGTGCCCCAACCCTAGCACGTGTCCGCACCCTCACCTGTGCCCTCAGCCTTGCCGTTCCCTAACCCTAACCCTAGCCCGGAACGGAAACCCGCCGGCAGCCCCACACCTTAGCCTCCGCCGTACCCTCATCCTAATCCGTACGCGGACACTGACCCGCGCGTCCGCACGTGCCCCGAACCTAGCCCGTGTCCGCACCCTCACCTGTGCCCTCAGCCTTGCCATTCCCTAACCCTAACCCTAGCCCGGAAGGGAAACCCGCCGGCAGCCCCACACCTTAGCCTCCGCCGTACCCTCATCCTAATCCGTACGCGGACACTGACCCGCGCGTCCGCACGTGCCGCGACCCTAGCACGTGTCCGGACCCTCACCTGTGCCCTCAGCCTTGCCGTTCCCTAACCCTAACCCTAGCCCGGAACGGAAACCCGCCGGCAGCCCCACACCTTAGCCTCCGCCGTACCCTCATCCTAATCCATACGCGGACACTGACCCGCGCGTCCGCACGTGCCCCGACCCTAGCACGTGTCCGTGCCCTCAGCCTTGCCGTTCCCTAACCCTAACCGTAGCCCGGAACGGAAACCCGCCGGCAGCCCCACACCTTAGCCTCCGCCGTACCCTCATCCTAATCCGTACGCGGACACTGACCAGCGCGTCTGCACGTGCCGCGACCCTAGCACGTGTCCGCACCCTCACCTGTGCCCTCAGCCTTGCCGTTCCCTAACCCTAACCCTAGCCCGGAACGGAAACCCGCCGGCAGCCCCACACCTTAGCCTCCGCCGTACCCTCATCCTAAACCGTACGCGGACACTGACCCGCGCGTCCGCACGTGCCCCGACCCTAGCACGTGTCCGCACCCTCACCTGTGCCCTCAGCCTTGCCGTTCCCTAACCCTAACCCTAGCCCGGAACGGAAACCCGCTGGCAGACCCACACCTTAGCAAACGCCGTACCCTCATCCTAATCCATACGTGGACACTGACCCGCGCGTCTGCACGTGCCCCGACCCTAGCACGTGTCCGCACCCTCACCTGTGCCCTCAGCCTTGCCGTTCCCTAACCCTAACCCTAGCCCGGAACGGAAACCCGCCGGCAGACCCACACCTTAGCCTCCGCCGTACCCTCATCCTAATCCGTACGCGGACACTGACCCGCGCGTCCGCACGTGCCCCGACCCTAGCACGTGTCCGCACCCTCACCTGTGCCCTCAGCCTGGCCGTTCCCTAACCCTAACCCTATCCCGGAAGGGAAACCCGCCGGCAGCCCCACACCTTAGCCTCCGCCGTACCCTCATCCTAATCCGTAAGCGGACACTGACCAGCGCGTCCGCACGTGCCCCGACCCTAGCACGTGTCCGCACCCTCACCTGTGCCCTCAGCCTTGCCGTTCCCTAACCCTAACCCTAGACCGGAAGGGAAACCCAACGGCAGCCCCACACCTTAGCCTCCGCCGTACCCTCATCCTAATCCGTACGGGGACACTGACCCGCGCGTCCCCAAGTGCCCCGACCCTAGCACGAGTCCGCACCCTCACCTGTGCCCTCAGCCTTGCCGTTCCCTAACCCTAACCCTAGCCCGGAAGGGAAACCCGCCGGCAGCCCAACACCTTAGCCTCCGCCGTACCCTCATCCTAATCCGTACGGGGACACTGACCCGCGCGTCCCCACGTGCCCCGACCCTAGCACGAGTCCGCACCCTCACCTGTGCCCTCAGCCTTGCCGTTCCCTAACCCTAACCCTAGACCGGAAGGGAAACCCAACGGCAGCCCCACACCTTAGCCTCCGCCGTACCCTCATCCTAATCCGTACGCGGACACTGACCCGCGCGTCCGCACGTGCCCCGACCCTAGCACGAGTCCGCACCCTCACCTGTGCCCTCAGCCTTGCCGTTCCCTAACCCTAACCCTAGCCCGGAACGGAAACCCGCCGGCAGCCCCACACCTTAGCCTCCGCCGTACCCTCATCCTAATCCGTACGCGGACACTGACCCGCGCGTCCGCACGTGCCGCGACCCTAGCACGTGTCCGCACCCTCACCTGTGCCCTCAGACTTGCCGTTCCCTAACCCTAACCCTAGCCCGGAACGGAAACCCGCCGGCAGCCCCATACCTTAGCCTCCACCGTACCCTCATCCTAATCCATACGCGGACACTGACCCGCGCGTCCGCACGTGCCCCGACCCTAGCACGTGTCCGTGCCCTCAGCCTTGCCGTTCCCTAACCCTAACCGTAGCCCGGAACGGAAACCCGCCGGCAGCCCCACACCTTAGCCTCCGCCGTACCCTCATCCTAATCCGTACGCGGACACTGACCAGCGCGTCTGCACGTGCCGCGACCCTAGCACGTGTCCGCACCCTCACCTGTGCCCTCAGCCTTGCCGTTCCCTAACCCTAACCCTAGCCCGGAACGGAAACCCGCCGGCAGCCCCACACCTTAGCCTCCGCCGTACCCTCATCCTAAACCGTACGCGGACACTGACCCGCGCGTCCGCACGTGCCCCGACCCTAGCACGTGTCCGCACCCTCACCTGTGCCCTCAGCCTTGCCGTTCCCTAACCCTAACCCTAGCCCGGAACGGAAACCCGCTGGCAGACCCACACCTTAGCCTCCGCCGTACCCTCATCCTAATCCATACGTGGACACTGACCCGCGCGTCTGCACGTGCCCCGACCCTAGCACGTGTCCGCACCCTCACCTGTGCCCTCAGCCTTGCCGTTCCCTAACCCTAACCCTAGCCCGGAACGGAAACCCGCCGGCAGACCCACACCTTAGCCTCCGCCGTACCCTCATCCTAATCCGTACGCGGACACTGACCCGCGCGTCCGCACGTGCCCCGACCCTAGCACGTGTCCGCACCCTCACCTGTGCCCTCAGCCTGGCCGTTCCCTAACCCTAACCCTATCCCGGAAGGGAAACCCGCCGGCAGCCCCACACCTTAGCCTCCGCCGTACCCTCATCCTAATCCGTACGCGGACACTGACCAGCGCGTCCGCACGTGCCCCGACCCTAGCACGTGTCCGCACCCTCACCTGTGCCCTCAGCCTTGCCGTTCCCTAACCCTAACCCTAGCCCGGAAGGGAAACCCGCCGGCAGCCCCACACCTTAGCCTCCGCCGTACCCTCATCCTAATCCGTACGCGGACACTGACCCGCGCGTCCGCACGTGCCCCGACCCTAGCACGAGTCCGCACCCTCACCTGTGCCCTCAGCCTTGCCGTTCCCTAACCCTAACCCTAGCCCGGAAGGGAAACCCGCCGGCAGCCCCACACCTTAGCCTCCGCCGTACCCTCATCCTAATCCGTACGCGGACACTGACCCGCGCGTCCGCACGTGCCCCGACCCTAGCACGTGTCCGCACCCTCACCTGTGCCCTCAGCCTTGCCGTTCCCTAACCCTAACCCTAGCCCGGAAGGGAAACCCGCCGGCAGCCCCACACCTTAGCCTCCGCCGTACCCTCATCCTAATCCGTACGCGGACACTGACCCGCGCGTCCGCACGTGCCCCGACCCTAGCACGTGTCCGCACCCTCACCTGTGCCCTCAGCCTTGCCGTTCCCTAACCCTAACCCTAGCCCGGAACGGAAACCCGCCGGCAGCCCCACACCTTAGCCTCCGCCGTACCCTCATCCTAATCCGTACGCGGACACTGACCCGCGCGTCCGCACGTGCCGCGACCCTAGCACGTGTCCGCACCCTCACCTGTGCCTTCAGACTTGCCGTTCCCTAACCCTAACCCTAGCCCGGAAGGGAAACCCGCCGGCAGCCCCACACCTTAGCCTCCGCCGTACCCTCATCCTAATCCGTACCCGGACACTGACCCGCGCGTCCGCACGTGCCCCGACCCTAGCACGTGTCCGCACCCTCACCTGTGCCCTCAGCCTTGCCGTTCCCTAACCCTAACCCTAGCCCGGAATGGAAACCCGCCGGCAGCCCCACACCTTAGCCTCCGCCATACCCTCATCCTAATCTGTACGCGGACACTGACCCGCGCGTCCGCACGTGCCCCGACCCTAGCACGTGTCCGCACCCTCACCTGTGCCCTCAGCCTTGCCGTTCCCTAACCCTAACCCTAGCCCGGAAGGGAATCCCGCCGGCAGCCCCACACCTTAGCCTCCGCCGTACCCTCATCATAATCCGTACGCGGACACTGACCCGCGCGTCCGCACGTGCCCCGACCCTAGCACGTGTCCGCACCCTCACCTGTGCCCTCAGCCTTGCCGTTCCCTAACCCTAACCCTAGCCGGGAACGGAAACCCGCCGGCAGCCCCACACCTTAGCCTCCGCCGTACCCTCATCCTAATCCGTACGCGGACACTGACCCGCGCGTCCGCACGTGCCCCGACCCTAGCACGTGTCCGCACCCTCACCTGTGCCCTCAGCCTTGCCGTTCCCTAACCCTAACCCTAGCCCGGAACGGAAACCCGCCGGCAGCCCCACACCTTAGCCTCTGCCGTACCCTGATCCTAATCCGTACGCGGACACTGATCCGCGCGTCCGCACGTGCCGCGACCCTAGCACGTCTCCGCACCCTCACCTGTGCCCTCAGCCTTGCCGTTCCCTAACCCTAACCCTAGCCCGGAACGGAAACCCGCCGGCAGCCCCACACCTTAGCCTCCGCCGTACCCTCATCCTAATCCGTACGCGGACACTGACCCGCGCGTCCGCACGTGCCCCGACCCTAGCACGTGTCCGCACCCTCACCTGTGCCCTCAGCCTGGCCGTTCCCTAACCCTAACCCTAGCCCGGAAGGGAAAACCGCCGGCAGCCCCACACCTTAGCCTCCGCCGTACCCTCATCCTAATCCGTACGCGGACACTGACCCGCGCGTCCGCACGTGCCCCGACCCTAGCACGTGTCCGCACCCTCACCTGTGCCCTCAGCCTTGCCGTTCCCTAACCCTAACCCTAGCCCGGAAGGGAAACCCGCCGGCAGCCCCACACCTTAGCCTCCGCTGTACCCTCATCCTAATCCGTACGCGGACACTGACCCGCGCGTCCGCACCTGCCCCGACCCTAGCACGTGTCCACACCCTCACCTGTGCCCTCAGCCTTGCCGTTCCCTAACCCTAACCCTAGCCCGGAACGGAAACCCGCCGGCAGCCCCACACCTTAGCCTCCGCCGTACCCTCATCCTAATCCGTACGCGGACACTGACCCGCGCGTCCGCACGTGCCCCGACCCTAGCACGTGTCCGCACCCTCACCTGTGCCTTCAGACTTGCCGTTCCCTAACCCTAACCCTAGCCCGGAAGGGAAACCCGCCGGCAGCCCCACACCTTAGCCTCCGCCGTACCCTCATCCTAATCCGTACGCGGACACTGACCCGCGCGTCCGCACGTGCCCCGACCCTAGCACGTGTCCGCATCCTCACCTGTGCCCTCAGCCTTGCCGTTCCCTAACCCTAACCCTAGCCCGGAAGGGAAACCAGCCGGCAGCCCCACACCTTAGCCTCCGCCGTACCCTCATCCTAATCCGTACGCGGACACTGACCCGCGCGTCCGCACGTGCCCCGACCCTAGCACGTGTCCGCACCCTCACCTGTGCCCTCAGCCTTGCCGTTCCCTAACCCTATCCCTAGCCCGGAACGGAAACCCTCCGGCAAACCCACACCTAAGCCTCCGCCGTACCCTCATCCTAATCCATACGTGGACACTGACCCGCGCGTCCGCACGTGCCCCGACCCTAGCACGTGTCCGCACCCTCACCTGTGCCCTCAGCCTTGCCGTTCCCTAACCCTAACCCTAGCCCGGAACGGAAACCCGCCGGCAGCCCCACACCTTAGCCTCCGCCGTACCCTCATCCTAATCCGTACGCGGACACTGACCCGCGCGTCCGCACGTGCCCCGACCCTAGCACGTGTCCGCACCCTCACCTGTGCCCTCAGCCTGGCCGTTCCCTAACCCTAACCCTAGCCCGGAAGGGAAACCCGTCGGCAGCCCCACACCTTAGCCTCCGCCGTACCCTCATCCTAATCCGTACGCGGACACTGACCAGCGTGTCTGCACGTGCCACGACCCTAGCACGTGTCCGCACCCTCACCTGTGCCCTCAGCCTTGCCGTTCCCTAACCCTAACCCTAGCCCGGAAGGGAAACCCGCCGGCAGCCCCACACCTTAGCCTCCGCCGTACCCTCATCCTAATCCGTACGCGGACACTGACCCGCGCGTCCGCACGTGCCCCAACCCTAGCACGTGTCCGCACCCTCACCTGTGCCCTCAGCCTTGCCGTTCCCTAACCCTAACCCTAGCCCGGAACGGAAACCCGCCGGCAGCCCCACACCTTAGCCTCCGCCGTACCCTCATCCTAATCCGTACGCGGACACTGACCCGCGCGTCCGCACGTGCCCCGAACCTAGCCCGTGTCCGCACCCTCACCTGTGCCCTCAGCCTTGCCGTTCCCTAACCCTAACCCTAGCCCGGAAGGGAAACCCGCCGGCAGCCCCACACCTTAGCCTCCGCCGTACCCTCATCCTAATCCGTACGCGGACACTGACCCGCGCGTCCGCACGTGCCGCGACCCTAGCACGTGTCCGGACCCTCACCTGTGCCCTCAGCCTTGCCGTTCCCTAACCCTAACCCTAGCCCGGAACGGAAACCCGCCGGCAGCCCCACACCTTAGCCTCCACCGTACCCTCATCCTAATCCATACGCGGACACTGACCCGCGCGTCCGCACGTGCCCCGACCCTAGCACGTGTCCGTGCCCTCAGCCTTGCCGTTCCCTAACCCTAACCGTAGCCCGGAACGGAAACCCGCCGGCAGCCCCACGCCTTAGCCTCCGCCGTACCCTCATCCTAATCCGTACGCGGACACTGACCAGCGCGTCCGCACGTGCCGCGACCCTAGCACGTGTCCGCACCCTCACCTGTGCCCTCAGCCTTGCCGTTCCCTAACCCTAACTCTAGCCCGGAACGGAAACCCGCCGGCAGCCCCACACCTTAGCCTCCGCCGTACCATCATCCTAAACCGTACGCGGACACTGACCCGCGCGTCCGCACGTGCCCCGACCCTAGTACGTGTCCGCACCCTCACCTGTGCCCTCAGCCTTGCCGTTCCCTAACCCTAACCCTAGCCCGGAACGGAAACCCGCCGGCAGACCCACACCTTAGCCTCCGCCGTACCCTCATCCTAATCCGTACGCGGACACTGACCCGCGCGTCCGCACATGCCCCGACCCTAGCACGTGTCCGCACCCTCACCTGTGCCCTCAGCCTGGCCGTTCCCTAACCTTAACCCTAGCCCGGAAGGGAAAACCGCCGGCAGCCCCACACCTTAGCCTCCGCCGTACCCTCATCCTAATCCGTACGCGGACACTGACCAGCGCGTCCGCACGTGCCCCGACCCTAGCACGTGTCCGCACCCTCACCTGTGCCCTCAGCCTTGCCGTTCCCTAACCCTAACCCTAGCCCGGAAGGGAAACCCGCCGGCAGCCCCACACCTTAGCCTCCGCCGTACCCTCATCCTAATCCGTACGCGGACACTGACCCGCGCGTCCGCACGTGCCCCGACCCTAGCACGTGTCCGCACCCTCACCTGTGCCCTCAGCCTTGCCGTTCCCTAACCCTAACCCTAGCCCGGAAGGGAAACCCGCCGGCAGCCCCACACCTTAGCCTCCGCCGTACCCTCATCCTAATCCGAACGCGGACACTGACCCGCGCGTCCGCACGTGCCCTGACCCTAGCACGTGTCCGCACCCTCACCTGTGCCCTCAGCCTTGCCGTTCCCTAACCCTAACCCTAGCCCGGAAGGGAAACCCGCCGGCAGCCCCACACCTTAGCCTCCGCCGTACCCTCATCCTAATCCGTACGCGGACACTGACCCGCGCGTCCGCACCTGCCCCGACCCTAGCACGTGTCCACACCCTCACCTGTGCCCTCAGCCTTGCCGTTCCCTAACCCTAACCCTAGCCCGGAACGGAAACCCGCCGGCAGCCCCACACCTTAGCCTCCGCCGTACCCTCATCCTAATCCGTACGCGGACACTGACCCGCGCGTCCGCACGTGCCCCGACCCTAGCACGTGTCCGCACCCTCACCTGTGCCTTCAGACTTGCCGTTCCCTAACCCTAACCCTAGCCCGGAAGGGAAACCCGCCGGCAGCCCCACACCTTAGCCTCCGCCGTACCCTCATCCTAATCTGTACGCGGACACTGACCCGCGAGTCCGCACGTGCCCCGACCCTAGCACGTGTCCGCATCCTCACCTGTGCCCTCAGCCTTGCCGTTCCCTAACCCTAACCCTAGCCCGGAAGGGAAACCAGCCGGCAGCCCCACACCTTAGCCTCCGCCGTACCCTCATCCTAATCCGTACGCGGACACTGACCCGCGCGTCCGCACGTGCCCCGACCCTAGCACGTGTCCGCACCCTCACCTGTGCCCTCAGCCTTGCCGTTCCCTAACCCTAACCCTAGCCCGGAAGGGAAACCCGCCGGCAGCCCCACACCTTAGCCTCCGCCGTACCCTCATCCTAATCCGTACGCGGACACTGACCCGCGCGTCCGCACGTGCCCCAACCCTAGCACGTGTCCGCACCCTCACCTGTGCCCTCAGCCTTGCCGTTCCCTAACCCTAACCCTAGCCCGGAAGGGAAACCCGCCGGCAGCCCCACACCTTAGCCTCCGCCGTACCCTCATCCTAATCCGTACGCGGACACTGACCCGCGCGTCCGCACGTGCCCCGACCCTAGCACGTGTCCGCACCCTCACCTGTGCCCTCAGCCTTGCCGTTCCCTAACCCTAACCCTAGCCCGGAAGGGAAACCCGCCGGCAGCCCCACACCTTAGCCTCCGCCGTACCCTCATCCTAATCCGTACGCGGACACTGACCCGCGCGTCCGCACGTGCCCCGACCCTAGCACGTGTCCGCACCCTCACCTGTGCCCTCAGCCTTGCCGTTCCCTAACCCTAACCCTAGCCCCGAAGGGAAACCCGCCGGCAGCCCCACACCTTAGCCTCCGCCGTACCCTCATCCTAATCCGTACGCGGACACTGACCCGCGCGTCCGCACGTGCCCCAACCCTAGCACGTGTCCGCACCCTCACCTGTGCCCTCAGCCTTGCCGTTCCCTAACCCTAACCCTAGCCCGGAACGGAAACCCGCCGGCAGCCCCACACCTTAGCCTCCGCCGTACCCTCATCCTAATCCGTACGCGGACACTGACCCGCGCGTCCGCACGTGCCCCGAACCTAGCCCGTGTCCGCACCCTCACCTGTGCCCTCAGCCTTGCCGTTCCCTAACCCTAACCCTAGCCCGGAAGGGAAACCCGCCGGCAGCCCCACACCTTAGCCTCCGCCGTACCCTCATCCTAATCCGTACGCGGACACTGACCCGCGCGTCCGCACGTGCCGCGACCCTAGCACGTGTCCGGACCCTCACCTGTGCCCTCAGCCTTGCCGTTCCCTAACCCTAACCCTAGCCCGGAACGGAAACCCGCCGGCAGCCCCACACGTTAGCCTCCACCGTACCCTCATCCTAATCCATACGCGGACACTGACCCGCGCGTCCGCACGTGCCCCGACCCTAGCACGTGTCCGTGCCCTCACCCTTGCCGTTCCCTAACCCTAAGCGTAGCCCGGAACGGAAACCCGCCGGCAGCCCCACGCCTTAGCCTCCGCCGTACCCTCATCCTAATCCGTACGCGGACACTGACCAGCGCGTCCGCACGTGCCGCGACCCTAGCACGTGTCTGCACCCTCACCTGTGCCCTCAGCCTTGCCGTTCCCTAACCCTAACCCTAGCCCGGAACGGAAACCCGCCGGCAGCCCCACACCTTAGCCTCCGCCGTACCCTCATCCTAAACCGTACGCGGACACTGACCCGCGCGTCCGCACGTGCCCCGACCCTAGCACGTGTCCGCACCCTCACCTGTGCCCTCAGCCTTGCCGTTCCCTAACCCTAACCCTAGCCCGGAACGGAAACCCGCCGGCAGACCCACACCTTAGCCTCCGCCGTACCCTCGTCCTAATCCGTACGCGGACACTGACCCGCGCGTCCGCACGTGCCCCGACCCTAGCACGTGTCCGCACCCTCACCTGTGCCCTCAGCCTGGCCGTTCCCTAACCCTAACCCTAGCCCGGAAGGGAAAACCGCCGGCAGCCCCACACCTTAGCCTCCGCCGTACCCTCATCCTAATCCGTACGCGGACACTGACCAGCGCGTCCGCACGTGCCCCGACCCTAGCACGTGTCCGCACCCTCACCTGTGCCCTCAGCCTTGCCGTTCCCTAACCCTAACCCTAGCCCGGAAGGGAAACCCGCCGGCAGCCCCACACCTTAGCCTCGGCCGTACCGTCATCCTAATCCGTACGCGGACACTGACCCGCGCGTCCGCACGTGCCCCGACCCTAGCACGTGTCCGCACCCTCACCTGTGCCCTCAGCCTTGCCGTTCCCTAACCCTAACCCTAGCCCGGAAGGGAAACCCGCCGGCAGCCCCACACCTTAGCCTCCGCCGTACCCTCATCCTAATCCGTACGCGGACACTGACCCGCGCGTCCGCACGTGCCCCGACCCTAGCACGTGTCCGCACCCTCACCTGTGCCCTCAGCCTTGCCGTTCCCTAACCCTAACCCTAGCCCGGAAGGGAAACCCGCCGGCAGCCCCACACCTTAGCCTCCGCTGTACCCTCATCCTAATCCGTACGAGGACACTGACCCGCGCGTCCGCACCTGCCCCGACCCTAGCACGTGTCCACACCCTCACCTGTGCCCTCAGCCTTGCCGTTCCCTAACCCTAACCCTAGCCCGGAACGGAAACCCGCCGGCAGCCCCACACCTTAGCCTCCGCCGTACCCTCATCCTAATCCGTACGCGGACACTGACCCGCGCGTCCGCACGTGCCCCGACCCTAGCACGTGTCCGCACCCTCACCTGTGCCTTCAGACTTGCCGTTCCCTAACCCTAACCCTAGCCCGGAAGGGAAACCCGCCGGCAGCCCCACACCTTAGCCTCCGCCGTACCCTCATCCTAATCCGTACGCGGACACTGACCCGCGCGTCCGCACGTGCCCCGACCCTAGCAAGTGTCCGCATCCTCACGTGTGCCCTCAGCCTTGCCGTTCCCTAACCCTAACCCTAGCCCGGAAGGGAAACCAGCCGGCAGCCCCAAACCTTAGCCTCCGCCGTACCCTCATCCTAATCCGTACGCGGACACTGACCAGCGCGTCCGCACGTTCCCCGACCCTAGCACGTGTCCGCACCCTCACCTGTGCCCTCAGCCTGGCCGTTCCCTAACCCTAACCCTAGCCCGGAACGGAAACCCGCCGGCAAACCCACACCTTAGCCTCCGCCGTACCCTCATCCTAATCCATACGTGGACACTGATCCGCGCGTCCTCACGTGCCCCGACCCTAGCACGTGTCCGCACCCTCACCTGTGCCCTCAGCCTTGCCGTTCCCTAACCCTAACCCTAGCCCGGAACGGAAACCCGCCGGCAGCCCCACACCTTAGCCTCCACCGTACCCTCATCCTAATCCATACGCGGACACTGACCCGCGCGTCCGCACGTGCCCCGACCCTAGCACGTGTCCGTGCCCTCAGCCTTGCCGTTCCCTAACCCTAACCGTAGCCCGGAACGTAAACCCGCCGGCAGCCCCACGCCTTAGCCTCCGCCGTACCCTCATCCTAATCCGTACGCGGACACTGACCAGCGCGTCCGCACGTGCCGCGACCCTAGCACGTGTCCGCACCCTCACCTGTGCCCTCAGCCTTGCCGTTCCCTAACCCTAACCCTAGCCCGGAACGGAAACCCGCCGGCAGCCCCACACCTTAGCCTCCGCCGTACCCTCATCCTAAACCGTACGCGGACACTGACCCGCGCGTCCGCACGTGCCCAGACCCTAGCACGTGTCCGCACCCTCACCTGTGCCCTCAGCCTTGCCGTTCCCTAACCCTAACCCTAGCCCGGAACGGAAACCCGCCGGCAGACCCACACCTTAGCCTCCGCCGTACCCTCATCCTAATCCATACGTGGACACTGACCCGCGCGTCTGCACGTGCCCCGACCCTAGCACGTGTCCGCACCCTCACCTGTGCCCTCAGCCTTGCCGTTCCCTAACCCTAACCCTAGCCCGGAACGGAAACCCGCCGGCAGCCGCACACCTTAGCCTCCGCCGTACCCTCATCCTAATCCGTACGCGGACACTGACCCGCGCGTCCGCACGTGCCCCGACCCTAGCACGTGTCCGCACCCTCACCTGTGCCCTCAGCCTGGCCGTTCCCTAACCCTAACCCTAGCCCGGAAGGGAAACCCGCCGGCAGCCCCACACCTTAGCCTCCGCCGTACCCTCATCCTAATCCGTACGCGGACACTGACCAGCGCGTCCGCACGTGCCCCGACCCTAGCACGTGTCCGCACCCTCACCTGTGCCCTCAGCCTTGCCGTTCCCTAACCCTAACCCTAGCCCGGAAGGGAAACCCGCCGGCAGCCCCACACCTTAGCCTCCGCCGTACCCTCATCCTAATCCGTACGCGGACACTGACCCGCGCGTCCGCACGGGCCCCGACCCTAGCACGAGTCCGCACCCTCACCTGTGCCCTCAGCCTTGCCGTTCCCTAACCCTAACCCTAGCACGGAAGGGAAACCCGCCGGCAGCCCCACACCTTAGCCTCCGCCGTACCCTCATCCTAATCCGTACGCGGACACTGACCCGCGCGTCCGCACGTGCCCCGACCCTAGCACGTGTCCGCACCCTCACCTGTGCCCTCAGCCTTGCCGTTCCCTAACCCTAACCCTAGCCCGGAACGGAAACCCGCCGGCAGCCCCACACCTTAGCCTCCGCCGTACCCTCATCCTAATCCGTACGCGGACACTGACCCGCGCGTCCGCACGTGCCCCGACCCTAGCACGTGTCCGCACCCTCACCTGTGCCCTCAGCCTTGCCGTTCCCTAACCCTAACCCTAGCCCGGAAGGGAAACCCGCCGGCAGCCCCACACCTTAGCCTCCGCCGTACCCTCATCCTAATCCGTACGCGGACACTGACCCGCGCGTCCGCACGTGCCGCGACCCTAGCACGTGTCCGGACCCTCACCTGTGCCCTCAGCCTTGCCGTTCCCTAACCCTAACCCTAGCCCGGAACGGAAACCCGCCGGCAGCCCCACACCTTAGCCTCCACCGTACCCTCATCCTAATCCGTACGCGGACACTGACCCGCGCGTCCGCACGTGCCCCGACCCTAGCACGTCTCCGTGCCCTCAGCCTTGCCGTTCCCTAACCCTAACCGTAGCCCGGAACGGAAACCCGCCGGCAGCCACACGCCTTAGCCTCCGCCGTACCCTCATCCTAATCCGTACGCGGACACTGACCCGCGCGTCCGCACGTGCCGCGACCCTAGCACGTGTCCGCACCCTCACCTGTGCCCTCAGCCTTGCCGTTCCCTAACCCTAACCCTATCCCGGAACGGAAACCCGCCGGCAGCCCCACACCTTAGCCTCCGCCGTACCCTCATCCTAATCCGTACGCGGACACTGACCCGCGCGTCCGCACGTGCCCCGACCCTAGCACGTGTCCGCACCCTCACCTGTGCCCTCAGCCTTGCCGTTCCCTAACCCTAACCCTAGCCCGGAACGGAAACCCGCCGGCAGCCCCACACCTTAGCCTCCGCCGTACCCTCATCCTAATCCGTACACGGACACTGACCCGCGCGTCCGCACGTGCCGCGACCCTAGCACGTGTCCGCACCCTCACCTGTGCCCTCAGCCTTGCCGTTCCCTAACCCTAACCGTAGCCCGGAAGGGAAACCCGCCGGCAGCCCCACACCTTAGCCTCCGCCGTACCCTCATCCTAATCCGTACGCGGACACTGACCCGCGCGTCCGCACGTGCCCCGACCCTATCACGTGTCCGCACCCCCACCTGTGCCCTCAGCCTTGCCGTTCCCTAACCCTAACCCTAGCCCGGAAGGGAAACCCGCCGGCAGCCCCACACCTTAGCCTCCGCCGTACCCTCATCCTAATCCGTACGCGGACACTGACCCGCGCGTCCGCACGTGCCCCGACCCTAGCACGTACCCTAGCACGTGTCCGCACCCTCACCTGTGCCCTCAGCCTTGCCGTTCCCTAACCCTAACCCTAGCCCAGAATGGAAACCCGCCGGCAGCCCCACACCTTAGCCTCCGCCGTACCCTCATCCTAATCTGTACGCGGACACTGACCCGCGCGTCCGCACGTGCCCCGACCCTAGCACGTGTCCGCACCCTCACCTGTGCCCTCAGCCTTCCCGTTCCCTAACCCTAACCCTAGCCCGGAAGGGAAACCAGCCGGCAGCCCCACACCTTAGCCTCCGCCGTACCCTCATCCTAATCCGTACGTGGACACTGACCCGCGCGTCCGCACGTGCCCTGACCCTAGCACGTGTCCGCACCCTCACCTGTGCCCTCAGCCTTGCCGTTCCCTAACCCTAACCCTAGCCCGGAACGGAAACCCGCCGGCAAACCCACACCTTAGCCTCCGCCGTACCCTCATCCTAATCCATACGTGGACACTGACCCGCGCGTCTGCACGTGCCCCGACCCTAGCACGTGTCCGCACCCTCACCTGTGCCCTCAGCCTTGCCGTTCCCTAACCCTAACCCTAGCCCGGAACGGAAACCCGCCGGCAGCCCCACACCTTAGCCTCCGCCGTACCCTCATCCTAATCCGTACGCGGACACTGACCCGCGCGTCCGCACGTGCCCCGACTCTAGCACCTGTCCGCACCCTCACATGTGCCCTCAGCCTTGCCGTTCCCTAACCCTAACCCTAGCCCGGAAGGGAAACCCGCCGGCAGCCCCACACCTTAGCCTCCGCCGTACCCTCATCCTAATCCGTACGCGGACACTGACCCGCGCGTCCGCACGTGCCCCGACCCTAGCACGTGTCCGCACCCTCACCTGTGCCCTCAGCCTTGCCGTTCCCTAACCCTAACCCTAGCCCGGAAGGGAAACCCGCCGGCAGCCCCACACCTTAGCCTCCGCCGTACCCTCATCCTAATCCGTACGCGGACACTGACCCGCGCGTCCGCACGTGCCGCGACCCTAGCACGTGTCCGGACCCTCACCTGTGCCCTCAGCCTTGCCGTTCCCTAACCCTAACCCTAGCCCGGAACGGAAACCCGCCGGCAGCCCCACACCTTAGCCTCCACCGTACCCTCATCCTAATCCGTACGCGGACACTGACCCGCGCGTCCGCACGTGCCCCGACCCTAGCACGTCTCCGTGCCCTCAGCCTTGCCGTTCCCTAACCCTAACCGTAGCCCGGAACGGAAACCCGCCGGCAGCCCCACGCCTTAGCCTCCGCCGTACCCTCAGCCTAATCCGTACGCGGACACTGACCCGCGCGTCCGCACGTGCCGCGACCCTAGCACGTGTCCGCACCCTCACCTGTGCCCTCAGCCTTGCCGTTCCCTAACCCTAACCCTAGCCCGGAACGGAAACCCGCCGGCAGCCCCACACCTTAGCCTCCGCCGTACCCTCATCCTAATCCGTACGCGGACACTGACCCGCGCGTCCGCACGTGCCCCGACCCTAGCACGTGTCCGCACCCTCACCTGTGCCCTCAGCCTTGCCGTTCCCTAACCCTAACCCTAGCCCGGAACGGAAACCCGCCGGCAGCCCCACACCTTAGCCTCCGCCGTACCCTCATCCTAATCCGTACACGGACACTGACCCGCGCGTCCGCACGTGCCGCGACCCTAGCACGTGTCCGCACCCTCACCTGTGCCCTCAGCCTTGCCGTTCCCTAACCCTAACCCTAGCCCGGAAGGGAAACCCGCCGGCAGCCCCACACCTTAGCCTCCGCCGTACCCTCATCCTAATCCGTACGCGGACACTGACCCGCGCTTCCGCAAGTGCCCCGACCCTAGCATGTGTCCGCACCTTCACCTGTGCCCTCAGCCTTGCCGTTCCCTAACCCTAACCCTAGCCCGGAAGGGAACCCACCGGCAGCCACACACATTAGCCTCCGCCGTACCCTCATCCTAATCCGTACGCCGACACTGACCCGCGCGTCCGCACGTGCCCCGACCCTAGCACGTGCCCGCACCCTCACCTGTGCCCTCAGCCTTGCCGTTCCCTAACCCTAACCCTAGCCCGGAATGGAAACCCGCCGGCAGCCCCACACCTTAGACTCCGCCGTACCCTCATCCTAATCCGTACACGGACACTGACCCGCGCGTCCGCACGTGCCCCGACCCTAGCACGTGTCCGCACCCTCACCTGTGCCCTCAGCCTTGCCATTCCCTAACCCTAACCCTAGCCCGAAAGGGAAACCCGCCGGCAGCCCCACACCTTAGCCTCCGCCGTACCCTCATCCTAATCCGTACGCGGACACTGACCCGCGCGTCCGCACGTGCCCCGACCCTAGCACGTGTCCGCTCCCTCACCTGTGCCCTCAGCCTTGCCGTTCCCTAACCCTAACCCTAGCCCGGAATGGAAACCCGCCGGCAGCCCCACACCTTAGCCTCCGCCGTACCCTCATCTTAATCCGTACGCGGACACTGACCCGCACGTCCGCACGTGCCCCGACCCTAGCACGTGTCCGCACCCTCACCTGTGCCCTCAGCCTTGCCGTTCCCTAACCCTAACCCTAGGCCGGAACGGAAACCCGCCGGCAGCCCCACACCTTAGCCTCCGCCGTACCCTCATCCTAATCCGTACGCGGACACTGACCCGCGCGTCCGCACGTGCCGCGACCCTAGCACGTGTCCGCACCCTCACCTGTGCCCTCAGCCTTGCCGTTCCCTAACCCTAACCCTAGCCCGGAAGGGAAACCTGCCGGCAGCCCCACACCTTAGCCTCCGCCGTACCCTCATCCTAATCCGTACGCGGACACTGACCCGCGCGTCCGCACGTGCCCCGACCCTAGCACGTGTCCGCACCCTCACCTGTGCCCTCAGCCTTGCCGTTCCCTAACCCTAACCCTAGCCCGGAACGGAAACCCGCCGGCAGCCCCACACCTTAGCCTCCGCCGTACCCTCATCCTAATCCGTACGCGGACACTGACCCGCGCGTCCGCACGTGCCCCGACCCTAGCACGTGTCCGCACCCTCACCTGTGCCCTCAGCCTTGCCGTTCCCTAACCCTAACCCTAGCCCGGAACGGAAACCCCCCGGCAGCCCCACACATTAGCCTCCGCCGTACCCTCATCCTAATCCGTACGCGGACACTGACCCGCGCGTCCACACGTGCCCCGACCCTAGCACGTGACCGCACCCTCACCTGTGCCCTCAGCCTTGCCGTTCCCTAACCCTAACCCTAGCCCAGAAGGGAAACCCGCCGGCAGCCCCACACCTTAGCCTCCGCCGTACCCTCATCCTAATCCGTACGCGGACACTGACCCGCGCGTCCGCACGTGCCCCGACCCTAGCACGTGTCCGCACCCTCACCTGTGCCCTCAGCCTTGCCGTTCCCTAACCCTAACCCTAGCCCAGAAGGGAAACCCGCCGGCAGCCCCACACCTTAGCCTCCGCCGTACCCTCATCCTAATCCGTACGCGGACACTGACCAGCGCGTCCGCACGTGCCCCGACCCTAGCACGTGTCCGCACCCTCACCTGTGCCTTCAGCCTTGCCGTTCCCTAACCCTAACCTTAGCCCGGAAGGGAAACCCGCCGGCAGCCCCACACCTTAGCCTCCGCCGTACCCTCATCCTAATCTGTACGCGGACACTGACCCGCACGTCTGCACATGCCCCGACCCTAGCACGTGTCCGCACCCTCACCTGTGCCCTCAGCCTTGCCGTTCCCTAACCCTAACCCTAGCCCGGAAGGGAAACCCGCCGGCAGCCCCACACCTTAGCCTCCGCCGTACCCTCATCCTAATCCGTACGCGGACACTGACCCGCGCGTCCGCACGTGCCCCGACCCTAGCACGTGTCCGCACCCTCACCTGTGCCCTCAGCCTTGCCGTTCCCTAACCCTAACCCTAGCCCGGAAGGGAAACCCGCCGGCAGCCCCATACCTTAGCCTCCGCCGTACCCTCATCCTAATCCGTACGCGGACACTGACCCGCGCGTCCGCACGTGCCCCGACCCTAGCACGTGTCCGCACCCTCACCTGTGCCTTCAGCCTTGCCGTTCCCTAACCCTAACCCTAGCCCGGAAGGGAAACCCGCCGGCAGCCCCACACCTTAGCCTCCGCCGTACCCTCATCCTAATCCGTACGCGGACACTGACCCGCGCGTCCGCACGTGCCCCGACCCTAGCACGTGTCCGCACCATCACCTGTGCCCTCAGCCTTGCCGTTCCCTAACCCTAACCCTAGCCCGGAAGGGAAACCCGCCGGCAGCCCCACACCTTAGCCTCCGCCGTACCCTCATCCTAATCCGTACGCGGACACTGACCCGTGCCTCCGCATGTGCCCCGACCCTAGCACGTGTCCGCACCCTCACCTGTGCCCTCAGCCTTGCCGTTCCCTAACCCTAACCCTAGCCCGGAAGGGAAACCCGCCGGCAGCCCCACACTTTAGCCTCCGCCGTACCCTCATCCTAATCCGTACGCGGACACTGACCCGCGCGTCCGCACGTGCCCCGACCCTAGCATGTGTCCGCACCATCACCTGTGCCCTCAGCCTTGCCGTTCCCTAACCCTAACCCTAGCCCGGAAGGGAAACCCGCCGGCAGCCCCACACCTTAGCCTCTGCCGTACCCTCATCCTAATCCGTACGCGGACACTGACCCGCGCGTCCGCACGTGCCCCGACCCTAGCACGTGTCCGCACCCTCACCTGTGCCCTCAGCCTTGCCGTTCCCTAACCCTAACCCTAGCCCGGAACGGAAACCCGCCGGCAGCCCCACACCTTAGCCTCCGCCGTACCCTCATCCTAATCCGTACGCGGACACTGACCCGCGCGTCCGCACGTGCCCCGACACTAGCACGTGTCCGCACCCTCACCTGTGCCCTCAGCCTTGCCGTTCCCTAACCCTAACCCTAGCCCGGAAGGGAAACGCGCCGGCAGCCCCACACCTTAGCCTCCGCCGTACCCTCATCCTAATCCGTACGCGGACACTGACCCGCGCGTCCGCACGTGCCCCGACCCTAGCACGTGTCCGCACCCTCACCTGTGCCCTCAGCCTTGCCGTTCCCTAACCCTAACCCTAGCCCAGAAGGGAAACCCGCCGGCAGCCCCACACCTTAGCCTCCGCCGTACCCTCATCCTAATCCGTACTCGGACACTGACCAGCGCGTCCGCACGTGCCCCGACCCTAGCACGTGTCCGCACCCTCACCTGTGCCTTCAGCCTTGCCGTTCCCTATCCCTAACCCTAGCGCGGAAGGGAAACCCGCCGGCAGCCCCACACCTTAGCCTCCGCCGTACCCTCATCCTAATCTGTACGCGGACACTGACCCGCGCGTCCGCACATGCCCCGACCCTAGCACGTGTCCGCACCCTCACCTGTGCCCTCAGCCTTGCCATTCCCTAACCGTAACCCTAGCCCGGAAGGGAAACCCGCCGGCAGCCCCACACCTTAGCCTCCGCCGTACCCTCATCCTAATCCGTACGCGGACACTGACCCGCGCGTCCGCACGTGCCCCGACCCTAGCACGTGTCCGCACCCTCACCTGTGCCCTCAGCCTTGCCGTTCCCTAACCCTAACCCTAGCCCAGAAGGGAAACCCGCCGGCAGCCCCACACCTTAGCCTCCGCCGTACCCTCATCCTAATCCGTACGCGGACACTGACCCGCGCGTCCGCACGTGCCCCGACCCTAGCACGTGTCCGCACCCTCACCTGTGCCTTCAACCTTGCCGTTCCCTAACCCTAACCCTAGCCCGGAAGGGAAACCCGCAGGCAGCCCCACACCTTAGCCTCCGCCGTACCCTCATCCTAATCCGTACGTGGACACTGACCCGCGCGTCCGCATGTGCCCCGACCCTAGCACGTGTCCGCACCCTCACCTGTGCCCTCAGCCTTGCCGTTCCCTAACCCTAACCCTAGCCCGGAAGGGAAACCCGCCGGCAGCCCCACACCTTAGCCTCCGCCGTACCCTCATCCTAATCCGTACGCGGACACTGACCCGCGCGTCCGCACGTGCCCCGACCCTAGCACGTGTCCGCACCCTCACCTGTGCCCTCAGCCTTGCCGTTCCCTAACCCTAACCCTAGCCCGGAAGGGAAACCCGCCGGCAGCCCCACACCTTAGCCTCCGCCGTACCCTCATCCTAATCCGTACGCGGACACTGACCCGCGCGTCCGCACGTGCCCTGACACTAGCACGTGTCCGTGCCCTCAGCCTTGCCGTTCCCTAACCCTAACCCTAGCCCGGAACGGAAACCCGCCGGCAGCCCCACACCTTAGCCTCCGCCGTACCCTCATCCTAATCCGTACGCGGACACTGACCCGCGCGTCCGCACGTGCCACAACCCTAGCACGTGTCCGCACCCTCACCTGTGCCCTCAGCCTTGCCGTTCCCTAACCCTAACCCTAGCCCGGAAGGGAAACCCGCCGGCAGCCCCACACCTTAGCCTCCGCCGTACCCTCATCCTAATCCGTACGCGGACACTGACCCGCGCGTCCGCACGTGCCGCAACCCTAGCACGTGTCCGCGCCCTCACCTGTGCCCTCAGCCTTGCCGTTCCCTAACCCTAACCCTAGCCCAGAAGGGAAACCCGCCGGCAGCCCCACACCTTAGCCTCCGCCGTACCCTCATCCTAATCCGTACGCGGACACTGACCAGCGCGTCCGCACGTGCCCCGACCCTAGCACGTGTCCGCACCCTCACCTGTGCCTTCAGCCTTGCCGTTCCCTAACCCTAACCCTAGCCCGGAAGGGAAACCCGCCGGCAGCCCCACACCTTAGCCTCCGCCGTACCCTCATCCTAATCTGTACGCGGACACTGACCCGCGCGTCCGCACATGCCCCGACCCTAGCACGTGTCCGCACCCTCACCTGTGCCCTCAGCCTTGCCATTCCCTAACCGTAACCCTAGCCCGGAAGGGAAACCCGCCGGCAGCCCCACACCTTAGCCTCCGCCGTACCCTCATCCTAATCCGTACGCGGACACTGACCCGCGCGTCCGCACGTGCCCCGACCCTAGCACGTGTCCGCACCCTCACCTGTGCCCTCAGCCTTGCCGTTCCCTAACCCTAACCCTAGCCCAGAAGGGAAACCCGCCGGCAGCCCCACACCTCAGCCTCCGCCGTACCCTCATCCTAATCCGTACGCGGACACTGACCCGCGCGTCCGCACGTGCCCCGACCCTAGCACGTGTCCGCACCCTCACCTGTGCCTTCAACCTTGCCGTTCCCTAACCCTAACCCTAGCCCGGAAGGGAAACCCGCCGGCAGCCCCACACCTTAGCCTCCGCCGTACCCTCATCCTAATCCGTACGCGGACACTGACCCGCGCGTCCGCACGTGCCCCGACCCTAGCACGTGTCCGCACCCTCACCTGTGCCCTCAGCCTTGCCGTTCCCTAACCCTAACCCTAGCCCGGAAGGGAAACCCGCCGGCAGCCCCACACATTAGCCTCCGCCGTACCCTCATCCTAATCCGTACGCGGACACTGACCCGCGCGTCCGCACGTGCCCCGAACCTAGCACGTGTCCGCACCCTCACCTGTGCCCTCAGCCTTGCCGTTCCCTAACCCTAACCCTAGCCCGGAAGGGAAACCCGCCGGCAGCCCCACACCTTAGCCTCCGCCGTACCCTCATCCTAATCCGTACGCGGACACTGACCCGCGCGTCCGCACGTGCCCTGACACTAGCACGTGTCCGTGCCCTCAGCCTTGCCGTTCCCTAACCCTAACCCTAGCCCGGAACGGAAACCCGCCGTCAGCCCCACACCTTAGCCTCCGCCGTACCCTCGTCCTAATCCGTACGCGGACACTGACCCGCGCGTCCGCACGTGCCGCAACCCTAGCACGTGTCCGCGCCCTCACCTGTGCCCTCAGCCTTGCCGTTCCCTAACCCTAACCCTAGCCCGGAAGGGAAACCCGCCGGCAGCCCCACACCTTAGCCTCCGCCGTACCCTCGTCCTAATCCGTACGCGGACACTGACCCGCGCGTCCGCACGTGCCCCGACACTAGCACGTGTCCGCACCCTCACCTGTGCCCTCAGCCTTGCCGTTCCCTAACCCTAACCCTAGCAAGGAAGGGAAACCCGCCGGCAGCCCCACACCTGAGCCTCCGCTGTACCCTCATCGTAATCCGTACGCGGACACTGACCCGCGTGTCCGCACGTGCCCCGACCCTAGCACGTGTCCGCACCCTCACCTGTGCCCTCAGCCTTGCCGTTCCCTAACCCTAACCCTAGCCCGGAAGGGAATCCCGCCGGCAGCCCCACACCTTAGCCTCCGCCGTACCCTCATCATAATCCGTACGCGGACACTGACCCGCGCGTCCGCACGTGCCCCGACCCTAGCACGTATCCGCACCCTCACCTGTGCCCTCAGCCTTGCCGTTCCCTAACCCTAACCCTAGCCCGGAACGGAAACCCGCCGGCAGCCCCACACCTTAGCCTCCGCCGTACCCTCATCCTAATCCGTACGCGGACACTGACCCGCGCGTCCGCACGTGCCCCGACCCTAGCACGTGTCCGCACCCTCACCTGTGCCCTCAGCCTTGCCGTTCCCTAACCCTAACCCTAGCCCGGAACGGAAACCCGCCGGCAGCCCCACACCTTAGCCTCCGCCGTACCCTCATCCTAATCCGTACGCGGACACTGACCCGCGCGTCCGCACGTGCCCCGACCCTAGCACGTGTCCGCACCCTCACCTGTGCCCTCAGCCTTGCCGTTCCCTAACCCTAACCCTAGCCCAGAAGGGAAACCCGCCGGCAGCCCCACACCTTAGCCTCCGCCGTACCCTCATCCTAATCCGTACGCGGACACTGACCCGCGCGTCCGCACGTGCCCCGACCCTAGCACGTGTCCGCACCCTCATCTGTGCCTTCAGCCTTGCCGTTCCCTAACCCTAACCCTAGCCCAGAAGGGAAACCCGCCGGCAGCCCCACACCTTAGCCTCCGCCGTACCCTCATCCTAATCCGTACGCGGACACTGACCCGCGCGTCCGCACGTGCCCCGACCCTAGCACGTGTCCGCACCCTCACCTGTGCCCTCAGCCTTGCCATTCCCTAACCCTAACCCTAGCCCGAAAGGGAAACCCGCCGGCAGCCCCACACCTTAGCCTCCGCCGTACCCTCATCCTAATCCGTACGCGGACACTGACCCGCGCGTCCGCACGTGCCCCGACCCTAGCACGTGTCCGCTCCCTCACCTGTGCCCTCAGCCTTGCCGTTCCCTAACCCTAACCCTAGCCCGGAATGGAAACCCGCCGGCAGCCCCACACCTTAGCCTCCGCCGTACCCTCATCCTAATCCGTACGCGGACACTGACCCGCGCGTCCGCACGTGCCCCGACCCTAGCACGTGTCCGCACCCTCACCTGTGCCCTCAGCCTTGCCGTTCCCTAACCCTAACCCTAGCCCAGAAGGGAAACCCGCCGGCAGCCCCACACCTTAGCCTCCGCCGTACCCTCATCCTAATCCGTACGCGGACACTGACACGCGCGTCCGCACGTGCCCCGACCCTAGCACGTGTCCGCACCCTCACCTGTGCCCTCAGCCTTGCCGTTCCCTAACCCTAACCCTAGCCCGGAACGGAAACCCGCCGGCAGCCCCACACCTTAGCCTCCGCCGTACCCTCATCCTAATCCGTACGCGGACACTGACCCGCGCGTCCGCACGTGCCCCGACCCTAGCACGTGTCCGCACCCTCACCTGTGCCCTCAGCCTTGCCGTTCCCTAACCCTAACCCTAGCCCAGAAGGGAAACCCGCCGGCAGCCCCACACCTTAGCCTCCGCCGTACCCTCATCCTAATCCGTACGCGGACACTGACCCGCGCGTCCGCACGTGCCCCGACCCTAGCACGTGTCCGCACCCTCATCTGTGCCTTCAGCCTTGCCGTTCCCTAACCCTAACCCTAGCCCAGAAGGGAAACCCGCCGGCAGCCCCACACCTTAGCCTCCGCCGTACCCTCATCCTAATCCGTACGCGGACACTGACCCGCGCGTCCGCACGTGCCCCGACCCTAGCACGTGTCCGCACCCTCACCTGTGCCCTCAGCCTTGCCATTCCCTAACCCTAACCCTAGCCCGAAAGGGAAACCCGCCGGCAGCCCCACACCTTAGCCTCCGCCGTACCCTCATCCTAATCCGTACGCGGACACTGACCCGCGCGTCCGCACGTGCCCCGACCCTAGCACGTGTCCGCTCCCTCACCTGTGCCCTCAGCCTTGCCGTTCCCTAACCCTAACCCTAGCCCGGAATGGAAACCCGCCGGCAGCCCCACACCTTAGCCTCCGCCGTACCCTCATCCTAATCCGTACGCGGACACTGACCCGCGCGTCCGCACGTGCCCCGACCCTAGCACGTGTCCGCACCCTCACCTGTGCCCTCAGCCTTGCCGTTCCCTAACCCTAACCCTAGCCCAGAAGGGAAACCCGCCGGCAGCCCCACACCTTAGCCTCCGCCGTACCCTCATCCTAATCCGTACGCGGACACTGACCAGCGCGTCCGCACGTGCCCCGACCCTAGCACGTGTCCGCACCCTCACCTGTGCCTTCAGCCTTGCCGTTCCCTAACCCTAACCTTAGCCCGGAAGGGAAACCCGCCGGCAGCCCCACACCTTAGCCTCCGCCGTACCCTCATCCTAATCTGTACGCGGACACTGACCCCCACGTCTGCACATGCCCCGAACCTAGCACGTGTCCGCACCCTCACCTGTGCCCTCAGCCTTGCCGTTCCCTAACCCTAACCCTAGCCCGGAAGGGAAACCCGCCGGCAGCCCCACACCTTAGCCTCCGCCGTACCCTCATCCTAATCCGTACGCGGACACTGACCCGCGCGTCCGCACGTGCCCCGACCCTAGCACGTGTCCGCACCCTCACCTGTGCCCTCAGCCTTGCCGTTCCCTAACCCTAACCCTAGCCCGGAAGGGAAACCCGCCGGCAGCCCCATACCTTAGCCTCCGCCGTACCCTCATCCTAATCCGTACGCGGACACTGACCCGCGCGTCCGCACGTGCCCCGACCCTAGCACGTGTCCGCACCCTCACCTGTGCCTTCAGCCTTGCGGTTCCCTAACCCTAACCCTAGCCCGGAAGGGAAACCCGCCGGCAGCCCCACACCTTAGCCTCCGCCGTACCCTCATCCTAATCCGTACGCGGACACTGACCCGCGCGTCCGCACGTGCCCCGACCCTAGCACGTGTCCGCACCATCACCTGTGCCCTCAGCCTTGCCGTTCCCTAACCCTAACCCTAGCCCGGAAGGGAAACCCGCCGGCAGCCCCACACCTTAGCCTCCGCCGTACCCTCATCCTAATCCGTACGCGGACACTGACCCGTGCGTCCGCATGTGCCCCGACCCTAGCACGTGTCCGCACCCTCACCTGTGCCCTCAGCCTTGCCGTTCCCTAACCCTAACCCTAGCCCGGAAGGGAAACCCGCCGGCAGCCCCACACTTTAGCCTCCGCCGTACCCTCATCCTAATCCGTACGCGGACACTGACCCGCGCGTCCGCACGTGCCCCGACCCTAGCATGTGTCCGCACCATCACCTGTGCCCTCAGCCTTGCCGTTCCCTAACCCTAACCCTAGCCCGGAAGGGAAACCCGCCGGCAGCCCCACACCTTAGCCTCCGCCGTACCCTCATCCTAATCCGTACGCGGACACTGACCCGCGCGTCCGCACGTGCCCCGACCCTAGCACGTGTCCGCACCCTCACCTGTGCCCTCAGCCTTGCCGTTCCCTAACCCTAACCCTAGCCCGGAACGGAAACCCGCCGGCAGCCCCACACCTTAGCCTCCGCCGTACCCTCATCCTAATCCGTACGCGGACACTGACCCGCGCGTCCGCACGTGCCACGACACTAGCACGTGTCCGCACCCTCACCTGTGCCCTCAGCCTTGCCGTTCCCTAACCCTAACCCTAGCCCGGAAGGGAAACCCGCCGGCAGCCCCACACCTTAGCCTCCGCCGTACCCTCATCCTAATCCGTACGCGGACACTGACCCGCGCGTCCGCACGTGCCCCGACCCTAGCACGTGTCCGCACCCTCACCTGTGCCCTCAGCCTTGCCGTTCCCTAACCCTAACCCTAGCCCAGAAGGGAAACCCGCCGGCAGCCCCACACCTTAGCCTCCGCCGTACCCTCATCCTAATCCGTACGCGGACACTGACCAGCGCGTCCGCACGTGCCCCGACCCTAGCACGTGTCCGCACCCTCACCTGTGCCTTCAGCCTTGCCGTTCCCTAACCCTAACCCTAGCCCGGAAGGGAAACCCGCCGGCAGCCCCACACCTTAGCCTCCGCCGTACCCTCATCCTAATCTGTACGCGGACACTGACCCGCGCGTCCGCACATGCCCCGACCCTAGCACGTGTCCGCACCCTCACCTGTGCCCTCAGCCTTGCCATTCCCTAACCGTAACCCTAGCCCGGAAGGGAAACCCGCCGGCAGCCCCACACCTTAGCCTCCGCCGTACCCTCATCCTAATCCGTACGCGGACACTGACCCGCGCGTCCGCACGTGCCCCGACCCTAGCACGTGTCCGCACCCTCACCTGTGCCCTCAGCCTTGCCGTTCCCTAACCCTAACCCTAGCCCAGAAGGGAAACCCGCCGGCAGCCCCACACCTTAGCCTCCGCCGTACCCTCATCCTAATCCGTACGCGGACACTGACCCGCGCGTCCGCACGTGCCCCGACCCTAGCACGTGTCCGCACCCTCACCTGTGCCTTCAACCTTGCCGTTCCCTAACCCTAACCCTAGCCCGGAAGGGAAACCCGCAGGCAGCCCCACACCTTAGCCTCCGCCGTACCCTCATCCTAATCCGTACGCGGACACTGACCCGCGCGTCCGCATGTGCCCCGACCCTAGCACGTGTCCGCACCCTCACCTGTGCCCTCAGCCTTGCCGTTCCCTAACCCTAACCCTAGCCCGGAAGGGAAACCCGCCGGCAGCCCCACACCTTAGCCTCCGCCGTACCCTCATCCTAATCCGTACGCGGACACTGACCCGCGCGTCCGCACGTGCCCTGACACTAGCACGTGTCCGTGCCCTCAGCCTTGCCGTTCCCTAACCCTAACCCTAGCCCGGAACGGAAACCCGCCGGCAGCCCCACACCTTAGCCTCCGCCGTACCCTCATCCTAATCCGTACGCGGACACTGACCCGCGCGTCCGCACGTGCCGCAACCCTAGCACGTGTCCGCACCCTCACCTGTGCCCTCAGCCTTGCCGTTCCCTAACTCTAACCCTAGCCCGGAAGGGAAACCCGCCGGCAGCCCCACACCTTAGCCTCCGCCGTACCCTCATCCTAATCCGTACGCGGACACTGACCCGCGCGTCCGCACGTGCCGCAACCCTAGCACGTGTCCGCGCCCTCACCTGTGCCCTCAGCCTTGCCGTTCCCTAACCCTAACCCTAGCCCAGAAGGGAAACCCGCCGGCAGCCCCACACCTTAGCCTCCGCCGTACCCTCATCCTAATCCGTACGCGGACACTGACCAGCGCGTCCGCACGTGCCCCGACCCTAGCACGTGTCCGCACCCTCACCTGTGCCTTCAGCCTTGCCGTTCCCTAACCCTAACCCTAGCCCGGAAGGGAAACCCGCCGGCAGCCCCACACCTTAGCCTCCGCCGTACCCTCATCCTAATCTGTACGCGGACACTGACCCGCGCGTCCGCACATGCCCCGACCCTAGCACGTGTCCGCACCCTCACCTGTGCCCTCAGCCTTGCCATTCCCTAACCGTAACCCTAGCCCGGAAGGGAAACCCGCCGGCAGCCCCACACCTTAGCCTCCGCCGTACCCTCATCCTAATCCGTACGCGGACACTGACCTGCGCGTCCGCACGTGCCCCGACCCTAGCACGTGTCCGCACCCTCACCTGTGCCCTCAGCCTTGCCGTTCCCTAACCCTATCCCTAGCCCAGAAGGGAAACCCGCCGGCAGCCCCACACCTCAGCCTCCGCCGTACCCTCATCCTAATCCGTACGCGGACACTGACCCGCGCGTCCGCACGTGCCCCGACCCTAGCACGTGTCCGCACCCTCACCTGTGCCTTCAACCTTGCCGTTCCCTAACCCTAACCCTAGCCCGGAAGGGAAACCCGCCGGCAGCCCCACACCTTAGCCTCCGCCGTACCCTCATCCTAATCCGTACGCGGACACTGACCCGCGCGTCCGCACGTGCCCCGACCCTAGCACGTGTCCGCACCCTCACCTGTGCCCTCAGCCTTGCCGTTCCCTAACCCTAACCCTAGCCCGGAAGGGAAACCCGCCGGCAGCCCCACACCTTAGCCTCCGCCGTACCCTCATCCTAATCCGTACGCGGACACTGACCCGCGCGTCCGCACGTGCCCCGAACCTAGCACGTGTCCGCACCCTCACCTGTGCCCTCAGCCTTGCCGTTCCCTAACCCTAACCCTAGCCCGGAAGGGAAACCCGCCGGCAGCCCCACACCTTAGCCTCCGCCGTACCCTCATCCTAATCCGTACGCGGACACTGACCCGCGCGTCCGCACGTGCCCTGACACTAGCACGTGTCCGTGCCCTCAGCCTTGCCGTTCCCTAACCCTAACCCTAGCCCGGAACGGAAACCCGCCGGCAGCCCCACACCTTAGCCTCCGCCGTACCCTCATCCTAATCCGTACGCGGACACTGACCCGCGCGTCCGCACGTGCCCTGACACTAGCACGTGTCCGTGCCCTCAGCCTTGCCGTTCCCTAACCCTAACCCTAGCCCGGAACGGAAACCCGCCGTCAGCCCCACACCTTAGCCTCCGCCGTACCCTCGTCCTAATCCGTACGCGGACACTGACCCGCGCGTCCGCACGTGCCGCAACCCTAGCACGTGTCCGCGCCCTCACCTGTGCCCTCAGCCTTGCCGTTCCCTAACCCTAACCCTAGCCCGGAAGGGAAACCCGCCGGCAGCCCCACACCTTAGCCTCCGCCGTACCCTCGTCCTAATCCGTACGCGGACACTGACCCGCGCGTCCGCACGTGCCCCGACACTAGCACGTGTCCGCACCCTCACCTGTGCCCTCAGCCTTGCCGTTCCCTAACCCTAACCCTAGCCCGGAAGGGAAACCCGCCGGCAGCCCCACACCTGAGCCTCCGCTGTACCCTCATCGTAATCCGTACGCGGACACTGACCCGCGTGTCCGCACGTGCCCCGACCCTAGCACGTGTCCGCACCCTCACCTGTGCCCTCAGCCTTGCCGTTCCCTAACCCTAACCCTAGCCCGGAAGGGAATCCCGCCGGCAGCCCCACACCTTAGCCTCCGCCGTACCCTCATCATAATCCGTACGCGGACACTGACCCGCGCGTCCGCACGTGCCCCGACCCTAGCACGTATCCGCACCCTCACCTGTGCCCTCAGCCTTGCCGTTCCCTAACCCTAACCCTAGCCCGGAACGGAAACCCGCCGGCAGCCCCACACCTTAGCCTCCGCCGTACCCTCATCCTAATCCGTACGCGGACACTGACCCGCGCGTCCGCACGTGCCCCGACCCTAGCACGTGTCCGCACCCTCACCTGTGCCCTCAGCCTTGCCGTTCCCTAACCCTAACCCTAGCCCGGAACGGAAACCCGCCGGCAGCCCCACACCTTAGCCTCCGCCGTACCCTCATCCTAATCCGTACGCGGACACTGACCCGCGCGTCCGCACGTGCCCCGACCCTAGCACGTGTCCGCACCCTCACCTGTGCCCTCAGCCTTGCCGTTCCCTAACCCTAACCCTAGCCCAGAAGGGAAACCCGCCGGCAGCCCCACACCTTAGCCTCCGCCGTACCCTCATCCTAATCCGTACGCGGACACTGACCCGCGCGTCCGCACGTGCCCCGACCCTAGCACGTGTCCGCACCCTCATCTGTGCCTTCAGCCTTGCCGTTCCCTAACCCTAACCCTAGCCCAGAAGGGAAACCCGCCGGCAGCCCCACACCTTAGCCTCCGCCATACCCTCATCCTAATCCGTACGCGGACACTGACCCGCGCGTCCGCACGTGCCCCGACCCTAGCACGTGTCCGCACCCTCACCTGTGCCCTCAGCCTTGCCATTCCCTAACCCTAACCCTAGCCCGAAAGGGAAACCCGCCGGCAGCCCCACACCTTAGCCTCCGCCGTACCCTCATCCTAATCCGTACGCGGACACTGACCCGCGCGTCCGCACGTGCCCCGACCCTAGCACGTGTCCGCTCCCTCACCTGTGCCCTCAGCCTTGCCGTTCCCTAACCCTAACCCTAGCCCGGAATGGAAACCCGCCGGCAGCCCCACACCTTAGCCTCCGCCGTACCCTCATCCTAATCCGTACGCGGACACTGACCCGCGCGTCCGCACGTGCCCCGACCCTAGCACGTGTCCGCACCCTCACCTGTGCCCTCAGCCTTGCCGTTCCCTAACCCTAACCCTAGCCCAGAAGGGAAACCCGCCGGCAGCCCCACACCTTAGCCTCCGCCGTACCCTCATCCTAATCCATACGCGGACACTGACACGCGCGTCCGCACGTGCCCCGACCCTAGCACGTGTCCGCACCCTCACCTGTGCCCTCAGCCTTGCCGTTCCCTAACCCTAACCCTAGCCCGGAACGGAAACCCGCCGGCAGCCCCACACCTTAGCCTCCGCCGTACCCTCATCCTAATCCGTACGCGGACACTGACCCGCGCGTCCGCACGTGCCCCGACCCTAGCACGTGTCCGCACCCTCACCTGTGCCCTCAGCCTTGCCGTTCCCTAACCCTAACCCTAGCCCAGAAGGGAAACCCGCCGGCAGCCCCACACCTTAGCCTCCGCCGTACCCTCATCCTAATCCGTACGCGGACACTGACCCGCGCGTCCGCACGTGCCCCGACCCTAGCACGTGTCCGCACCCTCATCTGTGCCTTCAGCCTTGCCGTTCCCTAACCCTAACCCTAGCCCAGAAGGGAAACCCGCCGGCAGCCCCACACCTTAGCCTCCGCCGTACCCTCATCCTAATCCGTACGCGGACACTGACCCGCGCGTCCGCACGTGCCCCGACCCTAGCACGTGTCCGCACCCTCACCTGTGCCCTCAGCCTTGCCATTCCCTAACCCTAACCCTAGCCCGAAAGGGAAACCCGCCGGCAGCCCCACACCTTAGCCTCCGCCGTACCCTCATCCTAATCCGTACGCGGACACTGACCCACGCGTCCGCACGTGCCCCGACCCTAGCACGTGTCCGCTCCCTCACCTGTGCCCTCAGCCTTGCCGTTCCCTAACCCTAACCCTAGCCCGGAATGGAAACCCGCCGGCAGCCCCACACCTTAGCCTCCGCCGTACCCTCATCCTAATCCGTACGCGGACACTGACCCGCGCGTCCGCACGTGCCCCGACCCTAGCACGTGTCCGCACCCTCACCTGTGCCCTCAGCCTTGCCGTTCCCTAACCCTAACCCTAGCCCAGAAGGGAAACCCGCCGGCAGCCCCACACCTTAGCCTCCGCCGTACCCTCATCCTAATCCGTACGCGGACACTGACCAGCGCGTCCGCACGTGCCCCGACCCTAGCACGTGTCCGCACCCTCACCTGTGCCTTCAGCCTTGCCGTTCCCTAACCCTAACCTTAGCCCGGAAGGGAAACCCGCCGGCAGCCCCACACCTTAGCCTCCGCCGTACCCTCATCCTAATCTGTACGCGGACACTGACCCGCACGTCTGCACATGCCCCGAACCTAGCACGTGTCCGCACCCTCACCTGTGCCCTCAGCCTTGCCGTTCCCTAACCCTAACCCTAGCCCGGAAGGGAAACCCGCCGGCAGCCCCACACCTTAGCCTCCGCCGTACCCTCATCCTAATCCGTACGCGGACACTGACCCGCGCGTCCGCACGTGCCCCGACCCTAGCACGTGTCCGCACCCTCACCTGTGCCCTCAGCCTTGCCGTTCCCTAACCCTAACCCTAGCCCGGAAGGGAAACCCGCCGGCAGCCCCATACCTTAGCCTCCGCCGTACCCTCATCCTAATCCGTACGCGGACACTGACCCGCGCGTCCGCACGTGCCCCGACCCTAGCACGTGTCCGCACCCTCACCTGTGCCTTCAGCCTTGCGGTTCCCTAACCCTAACCCTAGCCCGGAAGGGAAACCCGCCGGCAGCCCCACACCTTAGCCTCCGCCGTACCCTCATCCTAATCCGTACGCGGACACTGACCCGCGCGTCCGCACGTGCCCCGACCCTAGCACGTGTCCGCACCCTCACCTGTGCCCTCAGCCTTGCCGTTCCCTAACCCTAACCCTAGCCCGGAACGGAAACCCGCCGGCAGCCCCACACCTTAGCCTCCGCCGTACCCTCATCCTAATCCGTACGCGGACACTGACCCGCGCGTCCGCACGTGCCACGACACTAGCACGTGTCCGCACCCTCACCTGTGCCCTCAGCCTTGCCGTTCCCTAACCCTAACCCTAGCCCGGAAGGGAAACCCGCCGGCAGCCCCACACCTTAGCCTCCGCCGTACCCTCATCCTAATCCGTACGCGGACACTGACCCGCGCGTCCGCACGTGCCCCGACCCTAGCACGTGTCCGCACCCTCACCTGTGCCCTCAGCCTTGCCGTTCCCTAACCCTAACCCTAGCCCAGAAGGGAAACCCGCCGGCAGCCCCACACCTTAGCCTCCGCCGTACCCTCATCCTAATCCGTACGCGGACACTGACCAGCGCGTCCGCACGTGCCCCGACCCTAGCACGTGTCCGCACCCTCACCTGTGCCTTCAGCCTTGCCGTTCCCTAACCCTAACCCTAGCCCGGAAGGGAAACCCGCCGGCAGCCCCACACCTTAGCCTCCGCCGTACCCTCATCCTAATCTGTACGCGGACACTGACCCGCGCGTCCGCACATGCCCCGACCCTAGCACGTGTCCGCACCCTCACCTGTGCCCTCAGCCTTGCCATTCCCTAACCGTAACCCTAGCCCGGAAGGGAAACCCGCCGGCAGCCCCACACCTTAGCCTCCGCCGTACCCTCATCCTAATCCGTACGCGGACACTGACCCGCGCGTCCGCACGTGCCCCGACCCTAGCACGTGTCCGCACCCTCACCTGTGCCCTCAGCCTTGCCGTTCCCTAACCCTAACCCTAGCCCAGAAGGGAAACCCGCCGGCAGCCCCACACCTTAGCCTCCGCCGTACCCTCATCCTAATCCGTACGCGGACACTGACCCGCGCGTCCGCACGTGCCCCGACCCTAGCACGTGTCCGCACCCTCACCTGTGCCTTCAACCTTGCCGTTCCCTAACCCTAACGCTAGCCCGGAAGGGAAACCCGCAGGCAGCCCCACACCTTAGCCTCCGCCGTACCCTCATCCTAATCCGTACGCGGACACTGACCCGCGCGTCCGCATGTGCCCCGACCCTAGCACGTGTCCGCACCCTCACCTGTGCCCTCAGCCTTGCCGTTCCCTAACCCTAACCCTAGCCCGGAAGGGAAACCCGCCGGCAGCCCCACACCTTAGCCTCCGCCGTACCCTCATCCTAATCCGTACGCGGACACTGACCCGCGCGTCCGCACGTGCCCTGACACTAGCACGTGTCCGTGCCCTCAGCCTTGCCGTTCCCTAACCCTAACCCTAGCCCGGAACGGAAACCCGCCGGCAGCCCCACACCTTAGCCTCCGCCGTACCCTCATCCTAATCCGTACGCGGACACTGACCCGCGCGTCCGCACGTGCCGCAACCCTAGCACGTGTCCGCACCCTCACCTGTGCCCTCAGCCTTGCCGTTCCCTAACCCTAACCCTAGCCCGGAAGGGAAACCCGCCGGCAGCCCCACACCTTAGCCTCCGCCGTACCCTCATCCTAATCCGTACGCGGACACTGACCCGCGCGTCCGCACGTGCCGCAACCCTAGCACGTGTCCGCGCCCTCACCTGTGCCCTCAGCCTTGCCGTTCCCTAACCCTAACCCTAGCCCAGAAGGGAAACCCGCCGGCAGCCCCACACCTTAGCCTCCGCCGTACCCTCATCCTAATCCGTACGCGGACACTGACCAGCGCGTCCGCACGTGCCCCGACCCTAGCACGTGTCCGCACCCTCACCTGTGCCTTCAGCCTTGCCGTTCCCTAACCCTAACCCTAGCCCGGAAGGGAAACCCGCCGGCAGCCCCACACCTTAGCCTCCGCCGTACCCTCATCCTAATCTGTACGCGGACACTGACCCGCGCGTCCGCACATGCCCCGACCCTAGCACGTGTCCACACCCTCACCTGTGCCCTCAGCCTTGCCATTCCCTAACCGTAACCCTAGCCCGGAAGGGAAACCCGCCGGCAGCCCCACACCTTAGCCTCCGCCGTACCCTCATCCTAATCCGTACGCGGACACTGACCTGCGCGTCCGCACGTGCCCCGACCCTAGCACGTGTCCGCACCCTCACCTGTGCCCTCAGCCTTGCCGTTCCCTAACCCTATCCCTAGCCCAGAAGGGAAACCCGCCGGCAGCCCCACACCTCAGCCTCCGCCGTACCCTCATCCTAATCCGTACGCGGACACTGACCCGCGCGTCCGCACGTGCCCCGACCCTAGCACGTGTCCGCACCCTCACCTGTGCCTTCAACCTTGCCGTTCCCTAACCCTAACCCTAGCCCGGAAGGGAAACCCGCCGGCAGCCCCACACCTTAGCCTCCGCCGTACCCTCATCCTAATCCGTACGCGGACACTGACCCGCGCGTCCGCACGTGCCCCGACCCTAGCACGTGTCCGCACCCTCACCTGTGCCCTCAGCCTTGCCGTTCCCTAACCCTAACCCTAGCCCGGAAGGGAAACCCGCCGGCAGCCCCACACCTTAGCCTCCGCCGTACCCTCATCCTAATCCGTACGCGGACACTGACCCGCGCGTCCGCACGTGCCCCGAACCTAGCACGTGTCCGCACCCTCACCTGTGCCCTCAGCCTTGCCGTTCCCTAACCCTAACCCTAGCCCGGAAGGGAAACCCGCCGGCAGCCCCACACCTTAGCCTCCGCCGTACCCTCATCCTAATCCGTACGCGGACACTGACCCGCGCGTCCGCACGTGCCCTGACACTAGCACGTGTCCGTGCCCTCAGCCTTGCCGTTCCCTAACCCTAACCCTAGCCCGGAACGGAAACCCGCCGGCAGCCCCACACCTTAGCCTCCGCCGTACCCTCATCCTAATCCGTACGCGGACACTGACCCGCGCGTCCGCACGTGCTGCAACCCTAGCACGTGTCCGCACCCTCACCTGTGCCCTCAGCCTTGCCGTTCCCTAACCCTAACCCTAGCCCGGAAGGGAAACCCGCCGGCAGCCCCACACCTTAGCCTCCGCCGTACCCTCATCCTAATCCGTACGCGGACACTGACCCGCGCGTCCGCACGTGCCGCAACCCTAGCACGTGTCCGCGCCCTCACCTGTGCCCTCAGCCTTGCCGTTCCCTAACCCTAACCCTAGCCCGGAAGGGAAACCCGCCGGCAGCCCCACACCTTAGCCTCCGCCGTACCCTCGTCCTAATCCGTACGCGGACACTGACCCGCGCGTCCGCACGTGCCCCGACACTAGCACGTGTCCGCACCCTCACCTGTGCCCTCAGCCTTGCCGTTCCCTAACCCTAACCCTAGCCCGGAAGGGAAACCCGCCGGCAGCCCCACACCTGAGCCTCCGCGGTACCCTCATCGTAATCCGTACGCGGACACTGACCCGCGCGTCCGCACGTGCCCCGACCCTAGCACGTGTCCGCACCCTCACCTGTGCCCTCAGCCTTGCCGTTCCCTAACCCTAACCCTAGCCCGGAAGGGAATCCCGCCGGCAGCCCCACACCTTAGCCTCCGCCGTACCCTCATCATAATCCGTACGCGGACACTGACCCGCGCGTCCGCACGTGCCCCGACCCTAGCACGTGTCCGCACCCTCACCTGTGCCCTCAGCCTTGCCGTTCCCTAACCCTAACCCTAGCCGGGAACGGAAACCCGCCGGCAGCCCCACACCTTAGCCTCCGCCGTACCCTCATCCTAATCCGTACGCGGACACTGACCCGCGCGTCCGCACGTGCCCCGACCCTAGCACGTGTCCGCACCCTCACCTGTGCCCTCAGCCTTGCCATTCCCTAACCCTAACCCTAGCCCGGAACGGAAACCCGCCGGCAGCCCCACACCTTAGCCTCCGCCGTACCCTGATCCTAATCCGTACGCGGACACTGACCCGCGCGTCCGCACGTGCCGCGACCCTAGCACGTGTCCGCACCCTCACCTGTGCCCTCAGCCTTGCCGTTCCCTAACCCTAACCCTAGCCCGGAACGGAAACCCGCCGGCAGCCCCACACCTTAGCCTCCGCCGTACCCTCATCCTAATCCGTACGCGGACACTGACCCGCGCGTCCGCACGTGCCTCGACCCTAGCACGTGTCCGCACCCTCACCTGTGCCCTCAGCCTTGCCGTTCCCTAACCCTAACCCTAGCCCGGAAGGGAAACCCGCCGGCAGCCCCACACCTTAGCCTCCGCCGTACCCACATCCTAATCCGTACGCAGACACTGACCCGCGTGTCCGCATGTGCCCCGACCCTAGCACGTGTCCGCACCCTCACCTGTGCCCTCAGCCTTGCCGTTCCCTAACCCTAAACCTAGCCCGGAAGGGAAACCCGCCGGCAGCCCCACACTTTAGCCTCCGCCGTACCCTCATCCTAATCCGTACGCGGACACTGACCCGCGCGTCCGCACGTGCCCCGACCCTAGCACGTGTCCGCACCCTCACCTGTGCCCTCAGCCTTGCTGTTCCCTAACCCTAACCCTAGCCCGGAAGGGAAACCCGCCGGCAGCCCCACACCTTAGCCTCCGCCGTACCCTCATCCTAATCCGTACTCGGACACTGACCCGCGCGTCCGCACGTGCCCCGAGCCTAGCACGTGTCCGCACCCTCACCTGTGCCCTCAGCATTGCCGTTCCCTAACCCTAACCCTAGCCCGGAAGGGAAACCCGCCGGCAGCCCCACACCTTAGCCTCCGCCGTACCCTCATCCTAATCCGTACGCGGACACTGACCCGCGCGTCCGCACGTGCCCCGACCCTAGCACGTGTCCGCACCCTCACCTGTGCCCTCAGCCTTGCCGTTCCCTAACCCTAACCCTAGCCCGGAACGGAAACCCACCGGCAGCCCCACACCTTAGCCTCCGCCGTACCCTCATCCTAATCCGTACGCGGACACTGACCCGCGCGTCCGCACGTGCCCCGACCCTAGCACGTGTCCGCACCCTCACCTGTGCCCTCAGCCTTGCCGTTCCCTAACCCTAACCCTAGCCCAGAGGGGAAACCCGCCGGCAGCCCCACACCTTAGCCTCCGCCGTACCCTCATCCTAATCCGTACGCGGACACTGACCCGCGCGTCCGCACGTGCCCCGACCCTAGCACGTGTCCGCACCCTCACCTGTGCCTTCACCCTTGCCGTTCCCTAACCCTAACCCTAGCCCGGAAGGGAAACCCGCCGGCAGCCCCACACCTTAGCCTCCGCTTTACCCTCATCCTAATCTGTACGCGGACACTGACCCGCGCGTCCGCACATGCCCCGACCCTAGCACGTGTCCGCACCCTCACCTGTGCCCTCAGCCTTGCCGTTCCCTAACCCTAACCCTAGCCCGGAAGGGAAACCCGCCGGCAGCCCCACACCTTAGCCTCCGCCGTACCCTCATCCTAATCCGTACGCGGACACTGACCCGCGCGTCCGCACGTGCCCCGACCCTAGCACGTGTCCGCACCCTCACCTGTGCCCTCAGCCTTGCTGTTCCCTAACCCTAACCCTAGCCCGGAAGGGAAACCCGCCGGCAGCCCCACACCTTAGCCTCCGCCGTACCCTCATCCTAATCCGTACGCGGACACTGACCCGCACGTCCGCACGTGCCCCGACCCTAGCACGTGTCCGCACCCTCACCTGTGCCCTCAGCCTTGCCGTTCCCTAACCCTAACCCTAGCCCGGAAGGGAAACCCGCCGGCAGCCCCACACCTTAGCCTCCGCCGTACCCTCATCCTAATCCGTACGCGGACACTGACCCGCGCGTCCGCACGTGCCCCGACCCTAGCACGTGTCCGCACCCTCACCTGTGCCCTCAGCCTTGCCGTTCCCTAACCCTAACCCTAGCCCGGAAGGGAAACCCGCCGGCAGCCCCACACCTTAGCCTCCGCCGTACCCTCAACCTAGTCCGTACGCGGACACTGACCCGCGCGTCCACACGTGCCCCGACCCTAGCACGTGTCCACACCCTCACCTGTGCCCTCAGCCTTGCCGTTCCCTAACCCTAACCCTAGCCCGGAAGGGAAACCCGCCGGCAGCCCCACACCTTAGCCTCCGCCGTACCCTCATCCTAATCCGTACGCGGACACTGACCCGCGCGTCCGCACGTGCCCCGACCCTAGCACGTGTCCGCACCCTCACCTGTGCCCTCAGCCTTGCCGTTCCCTAACCCTAACCCTAGCCCGGAACGGAAACCCGCCGGCAGCCCCACACCTTAGCCTCCGTCGTACCCTCATCCTAATCCGTACGCGGACACTGACCCGCGCGTCCGCACGTGCCCCGACCCTAGCACGTGTCCGCACCCTCACCTGTGCCCTCAGCCTTGCCGTTCCCTAACCCTAGCCCGGAAGGGAAACCCGCCGTCAGCCCCACACCTTAGCCTCCGCCGTACCCTCATCCTAATCCGTACGCGGACACTGACCCGCGCGTCCGCACGTGCCCCGACCCTAGCACGTGTCCGCACCCTCACCTGTGCCCTCAGCCTTGCCGTTCCCTAACCCTAACCCTAGCCCGGAAGGGAAACCCGCCGGCAGCCCCACACCTTAGCCTCCGCCGTACCCTCATCCTAATCCGTACGCGGACACTGACCCGCGCGTCCGCACGTGCCCCGACCCTAGCACGTGTCCGCACCCTCACCTGTGCCCTCAGCCTTGCCGTTCCCTAACCCTAACCCTAGCCCGGAAGGGAAACCCGCCGGCAGCCCCACACCTTAGCCTCCGCCGTACCCTCATCCTAATCCGTACGCGGACACTGACCCGCGCGTCCGCACGTGCCCCGACCCTAGCACGTGTCCGCACCCTCACCTGTGCCCTCAGCCTTGCCGTTCCCTAACCCTAACCCTAGCCCTGAAGGGAAACCCGCCGGCAGCCCCACACCTTAGCCTCCGCCGTACCCTCGTCCTAATCCGTACGCGGACACTGACCCGCACGTCCGCACGTGCCCCGACCCTAGCACGTGTCCGCACCCTCACCTGTGCCCTCAGCCTTGCCGTTCCCTAACCCTAACCCTAGCCCGGAAGGGAAACCCGCCGGCAGCCCCACACCTTAGCCTCCGCCGTACCCTCATCCTAATCCGTACGTGGACACTGACCCGCGCGTCCGTACGTGCCCCGACCCTAGCACGTGTCCGCACCCTCACCTGTGCCCTCAGCCTTGCCGTTCCCTAACCCTAACCCTAGCCCGGAACGGAAACCCGCCGGCAGCCCCACACCTTAGCCTCCGCCGTACCCTCATCCTAATCCGTACGCGGACACTGACCCGCGCGTCCGCACGTGCCCCGACCCTAGCACGTGTCCGCACCCTCACCTGTGCCCTCAGCCTTGCCGTTCCCTAACCCTAGCCCGGAAGGGAAACCCGCCGTCAGCCCCACACCTTAGCCTCCGCCGTACCCTCATCCTAATCCGTACGCGGACACTGACCCGCGCGTCCGCACGTTCCCCGACCCTAGCACGTGTCCGCACCCTCACCTGTGCCCTCAGCCTTGCCGTTCCCTAACCCTAACCCTAGCCCGGAACGGAAACCCGCCGGCAGCCCCACACCTTAGCCTCCGCCGTACCCTCATCCTAATCCGTACGCGGACACTGACCCGCGCGTCCGCACGTGCCCCGACCCTAGCACGTGTCCGCACCCTCACCTGTGCCCTCAGCCTTGCCGTTCCCTAACCCTAGCCCGGAAGGGAAACCCGCCGTCAGCCCCACACCTTAGCCTCCGCCGTACCCTCATCCTAATCCGTACGCGGACACTGACCCGCGCGTCCGCACGTGCCCCGACCCTAGCACGTGTCCGCACCCTCACCTGTGCCCTCAGCCTTGCCGTTCCCTAAGCCTAACCGTAGCCCGGAACGGAAACCCACCGGCAGCCCCACACCTTAGCCTCCGCCGTACCCTCATCCTAATCCGTACGCGGACACTGACCCGCGCGTCCGCACGTGCCCAGACCCTAGCACGTGTCCGCACCCTCACCTGTGCCCTCAGCCTTGCCGTTCCCTAACCCTAACCCTAGCCCGGAAGGGAAACCCGCCGGCAGACCCACACCTTAGCCTCCGCCGTACCCTCATCCTAATCCGTACGCGGACACTGACCCACGCGTCCGCACGTGCCCCGACCCTAGCACGTGTCCGCACCCTCACCTGTGCCTTCAGACTTGCCGTTCCCTAACCCTAACCCTAGCCCGGAAGGGAAACCCGCCGGCAGCCCCGCACCTTAGGCTCCGCCGTACCCTCATACTAATCCGTACGCGTACACTGACCCGCGCGTCCGCACGTGCCCCGACCCTAGCACGTGTCCGCACCCTCACCTGTGCCCTCAGCCTTGCCGTTCCCTAACCCTAACCCTAGCCCGGAAGGGAAACCCGCCGGCAGCCCCACACCTTAGCCTCCGCCGTACCCTCATCCTAATCTGTACGCGGACACTGACCCGCGGGTCCGCACGTGCCCCGACCCTAGCACGTGTCCGCACCCTCACCTGTGCCCTCAGCCTTGCCGTTCCCTAACCCTAACCCTAGCCCGGAAGGGAAACCAGCCGGCAGCCCCACACCTTAGCCTCCGCCGTACCCTCATCCTAATCCGTACGCGGACACTGACCCACGCGTCCGCACGTGCCCCGACCCTAGCACGTTTCCGCACCCTCACCTGTGCCCTCAGCCTTGCCGTTCCCTAACCCTAACCCTAGCCCGGAACGGAAACCCGCCGGCAGCCCCACACCTTAGCCTCCGCCGTACCCTGATCCTAATCCATACGTGGACACTGACCCGCGCGTCCGCACGTGCCCCGACCCTAGCACGTGTCCGCACCCTCACCTGTGCCCTCAGCCTTGCCGTTCCCTAACCCTAACCCTAGCCCGGAACGGAAAACCGCCGGCAGCCCCACACCTTAGCCTCCGCCGTACCCTCATCCTAACCCGTACGCGGACACTGACCCGCGCGTCCGCACGTGCCCCGACCCTAGCACGTGTCCGCACCCTCACCTGTGCCCTCAGCCTGGCCGTTCCCTAACCCTAACCCTAGCCCGGAAGGAAACCCGCCGGCAGCCCCACACCTTAGCCTCCGCCGTACCCTCATCCTAATCCGTACGCGGACACTGACCCGCGCGTCCGCACGTGCCCCGACCCTAGCACGTGTCCGCACCCTCACCTGTGCCCTCAGCCTTGCCGTTCCCTAACCCTAACCCTAGCCCGGAAGGGAAACCCGCCGGCAGCCCCACACCTTAGCCTCCGCCGTACCCTCATCCTAATCCGTACGCGGACACTGACCCGCGCGTCCGCACGTGCCCCGACCCTAGCACGTGTCCGCACCCTCACCTGTGCCCTCAGCCTTGCCGTTCCCTAACCCTAACACTAGCCCGGAAGGGAAACCCTCCGGCAGCCCCACACCTTAGCCTCCGCTGTACCCTCATCCTAATCCGTACGCGGACACTGACCCGCGCGTCCGCACCTGCCCCGACCCTAGCACGTGTCCACACCCTCACCTGTGCCCTCAGCCTTGCCGTTCCCTAACCCTAACCCTAGCCCGGAACGGAAACCCGCCGGCAGCCCCACACCTTAGCCTCCGCCGTACCCTCATCCTAATCCGTACGCGGACACTGACCCGCGCGTCCGCACGTGCCCCGACCCTAGCACGTGTCCGCACCCTCACCTGTGCCTTCAGACTTGCCGTTCCCTAACCCTAACCCTAGCCCGGAAGGGAAACCCGCCGGCAGCCCCACACCTTAGCCTCCGCCGTACCCTCATCCTAATCCGTACGCGGACACTGACCCGCGCGTCCGCACGTGCCCCGACCCTAGCACGTGTCCGCATCCTCACCTGTGCCCTCAGCCTTGCCGTTCCCTAACCCTAACCCTAGCCCAGAAGGGAGACCAGCCGGCAGCCCCACACCTTAGCCTCCGCCGTACCCTCATCCTAATCCGTACGCGGACACTGACCCGCGCGTCCGCACGTGCCCCGACCCTAGCACGTGTCCGCACCCTCACCTGTGCCCTCAGCCTTGCCGTTCCCTAACCCTAACCCTAGCCCGGAACGGAAACCCGCCGGCAAACCCACACCTTAGCCTCCGCCGTACCCTCATCCTAATCCATACGTGGACACTGACCCGCGCGTCCGCACGTGCCCCGACCCTAGCACGTGTCCGCACCCTCACCTGTGCCCTCAGCCTTGCCGTTCCCTAACCCTAACCCTAGCCCGGAACGGAAACCCGCCGGCAGCCCCACACCTTAGCCTCCGCCGTACCCTCATCCTAATCCGTACGCAGACACTGACCCGCGCGTCCGCATGTGCCCCGACCCTAGCACGTGTCCGCACCCTCACCTGTGCCCTCAGCCTGGCCGTTCCCTAACCCTAACCCTAGCCCGGAAGGGAAACCCGCCGGCAGCCCCACACCTTAGCCTTCGCCGTACCCTCATCCTAATCCGTACGCGGACACTGACCAGCGCGTCCGCACGTGCCCCAACCCTAGCACGTGTCCGCACCCTCACCTGTGCCCTCAGCCTTGCCGTTCCCTAACCCTAACCCTAGCCCTGAAGGGAAACCCGCCGGCAGCCCCACACCTTAGCCTCCGCCGTACCCTCATCCTAATCCGTACGCGGACACTGACCCGCGCGTCCGCACGTGCCCCGACCCTAGCACGTGTCCGCACCCTCACCTGTGCCCTCAGCCTTGCCGTTCCCTAACCCTAACCCTAGCCCGGAAGGGAAACCCGCCGGCAGCCCCACACCTGAGCCTCCGCTGTACCCTCATCGTAATCCGTACGCGGACACTGACCCGCGCGTCCGCACGTGCCCCGACCCTAGCACGTGTCCGCACCCTCACCTGTGCCCTCAGCCTTGCCGTTCCCTAACCCTAACCCTAGCCCGGAAGGGAATCCCGCCGGCAGCCCCACACCTTAGCCTCCGCCGTACCCTCATCATAATCCGTACGCGGACACTGACCCGCGCGTCCGCACGTGCCCCGACCCTAGCACGTGTCCGCACCCTCACCTGTGCCCTCAGCCTTGCCGTTCCCTAACCCTAACCCTAGCCGGGAACGGAAACCCGCCGGCAGCCCCACACCTTAGCCTCCGCCGTACCCTCATCCTAATCCGTACGCGGACACTGACCCGCGCGTCCGCACGTGCCCCGACCCTAGCACGTGTCCGCACCCTCACCTGTGCCCTCAGCCTTGCCGTTCCCTAACCCTAACCCTAGCCCGGAACGGAAACCCGCCGGCAGCCCCACACCTTAGCCTCCGCCGTACCCTGATCCTAATCCGTACGCGGACACTGACCCGCGCGTCCGCACGTGCCCCGACCCTAGCACGTGTCCGCACCCTCACCTGTGCCCTCAGCCTTGCCGTTCCCTAACCCTAACCCTAGCCCGGAACGGAAACCCGCCGGCAGCCCCACACCTTAGCCTCCGCCGTACCCTCATCCTAATCCGTACGCGGACACTGACCCGCGCGTCCGCACGTGCCCCGACCCTAGCACGTGTCCGCACCCTCACCTGTGCCCTCAGCCTTGCCGTTCCCTAACCCTAACCCTAGCCCGGAAGGGAAACCCGCCGGCAGCCCCACACCTTAGCCTCCGCCGTACCCACATCCTAATCCGTACGCAGACACTGACCCGCGCGTCCGCATGTGCCCCGACCCTAGCACGTGTCCGCACCCTCACCTGTGCCCTCAGCCTTGCCGTTCCCTAACCCTAACCCTAGACCGGAAGGGAAACCCGCCGGCAGCCCCACACTTTAGCCTCCGCCGTACCCTCATCCTAATCCGTACGCGGACACTGACCCGCGCGTCCGCACGTGCCCCGACCCTAGCACGTGTCCGCACCCTCACCTGTGCCCTCAGCCTTGCTGTTCCCTAACCCTAACCCTAGCCCGGAAGGGAAACCCGCCGGCAGCCCCACACCTTAGCCTCCGCCGTACCCTCATCCTAATCCGTACTCGGACACTGACCCGCGCGTCCGCACGTGCCCCGAGCCTAGCACGTGTCCGCACCCTCACCTGTGCCCTCAGCATTGCCGTTCCCTAACCCTAACCCTAGCCCGGAAGGGAAACCCGACGGCAGCCCCACACCTTAGCCTCCGCCGTACCCTCATCCTAATCCGTACGCGGACACTGACCCGCGCGTCCGCACGTGCCCCGACCCTAGCACGTGTCCGCACCCTCACCTGTGCCCTCAGCCTTGCCGTTCCCTAACCCTAACCCTAGCCCGGAAGGGAAACCCGCCGGCAGCCCCACACCTTAGCCTCCGCCGTACCCTCAACCTAGTCCGTACGCGGACACTGACCCGCGCGTCCACACGTGCCCCGACCCTAGCACGTGTCCACACCCTCACCTGTGCCCTCAGCCTTGCCGTTCCCTAACCCTAACCAGAGCCCGGAAGGGAAACCCGCCGGCAGCCCCACACCTTAGCCTCCGCCGTACCCTCATCCTAATCCGTACGCGGACACTGACCCGCGCGTCCGCACGTGCCCCGACCCTAGCACGTGTCCGCACCCTCACCTGTGCCCTCAGCCTTGCCGTTCCCTAACCCTAACCCTAGCCCGGAACGGAAACCCGCCGGCAGCCCCACACCTTAGCCTCCGCCGTACCCTGATCCTAATCCGTACGCGGACACTGACCCGCGCGTCCGCACGTGCCGCGACCCTAGCACGTGTCCGCACCCTCACCTGTGCCCTCAGCCTTGCCGTTCCCTAACCCTAACCCTAGCCCGGAACGGAAACCCGCCGGCAGCCCCACACCTTAGCCTCCGCCGTACCCTCATCCTAATCCGTACGCGGACACTGACCCGCGCGTCCGCACGTGCCCCGACCCTAGCACGTGTCCGCACCCTCACCTGTGCCCTCAGCCTTGCCGTTCCCTAACCCTAACCCTAGCCCGGAAGGGAAACCCGCCGGCAGCCCCACACCTTAGCCTCCGCCGTACCCACATCCTAATCCGTACGCAGACACTGACCCGCGCGTCCGCATGTGCCCCGACCCTAGCACGTGTCCGCACCCTCACCTGTGCCCTCAGCCTTGCCGTTCCCTAACCCTAACCCTAGACCGGAAGGGAAACCCTCCGGCAGCCCCACACTTTAGCCTCCGCCGTACCCTCATCCTAATCCGTACGCGGACACTGACCCGCGCGTCCGCACGTGCCCCGACCCTAGCACGTGTCCGCACCCTCACCTGTGCCCTCAGCCTTGCCGTTCCCTAACCCTAACCCTAGCCCGGAACGGAAACCCGCCGGCAGCCCCACACCTTAGCCTCCGCCGTACCCTCATCCTAATCCGTACGCGGACACTGACCCGCGCGTCCGCACGTGCCCCGACCCTAGCACGTGTCCGCACCCTCACCTGTGCCCTCAGCCTTGCCGTTCCCTAACCCTAACCCTAGCCCGGAAGGGAAACCCGCCGGCAGCCCCACACCTTAGCCTCCGCCGTACCCACATCCTAATCCGTACGCAGACACTGACCCGCGCGTCCGCATGTGCCCCGACCCTAGCACGTGTCCGCACCCTCACCTGTGCCCTCAGCCTTGCCGTTCCCTAACCCTAACCCTAGACCGGAAGGGAAACCCGCCGGCAGCCCCACACTTTAGCCTCCGCCGTACCCTCATCCTAATCCGTACGCGGACACTGACCCGCGCGTCCGCACGTGCCCCGACCCTAGCACGTGTCCGCACCCTCACCTGTGCCCTCAGCCTTGCTGTTCCCTAACCCTAACCCTAGCCCGGAAGGGAAACCCGCCGGCAGCCCCACACCTTAGCCTCCGCCGTACCCTCATCCTAATCCGTACTCGGACACTGACCCGCGCGTCCGCACGTGCCCCGAGCCTAGCACGTGTCCGCACCCTCACCTGTGCCCTCAGCATTGCCGTTCCCTAACCCTAACCCTAGCCCGGAAGGGAAACCCGACGGCAGCCCCACACCTTAGCCTCCGCCGTACCCTCATCCTAATCCGTACGCGGACACTGACCCGCGCGTCCGCACGTGCCCCGACCCTAGCACGTGTCCGCACCCTCACCTGTGCCCTCAGCCTTGCCGTTCCCTAACCCTAACCCTAGCCCGGAAGGGAAACCCGCCGGCAGCCCCACACCTTAGCCTCCGCCGTACCCTCAACCTAGTCCGTACGCGGACACTGACCCGCGCGTCCACACGTGCCCCGACCCTAGCACGTGTCCACACCCTCACCTGTGCCCTCAGCCTTGCCGTTCCCTAACCCTAACCAGAGCCCGGAAGGGAAACCCGCCGGCAGCCCCACACCTTAGCCTCCGCCGTACCCTCATCCTAATCCGTACGCGGACACTGACCCGCGCGTCCGCACGTGCCCCGACCCTAGCACGTGTCCGCACCCTCACCTGTGCCCTCAGCCTTGCCGTTCCCTAACCCTAACCCTAGCCCGGAACGGAAACCCGCCGGCAGCCCCACACCTTAGCCTCCGCCGTACCCTGATCCTAATCCGTACGCGGACACTGACCCGCGCGTCCGCACGTGCCGCGACCCTAGCACGTGTCCGCACCCTCACCTGTGCCCTCAGCCTTGCCGTTCCCTAACCCTAACCCTAGCCCGGAACGGAAACCCGCCGGCAGCCCCACACCTTAGCCTCCGCCGTACCCTCATCCTAATCCGTACGCGGACACTGACCCGCGCGTCCGCACGTGCCCCGACCCTAGCACGTGTCCGCACCCTCACCTGTGCCCTCAGCCTTGCCGTTCCCTAACCCTAACCCTAGCCCGGAAGGGAAACCCGCCGGCAGCCCCACACCTTAGCCTCCGCCGTACCCACATCCTAATCCGTACGCAGACACTGACCCGCGCGTCCGCATGTGCCCCGACCCTAGCACGTGTCCGCACCCTCACCTGTGCCCTCAGCCTTGCCGTTCCCTAACCCTAACCCTAGACCGGAAGGGAAACCCTCCGGCAGCCCCACACTTTAGCCTCCGCCGTACCCTCATCCTAATCCGTACGCGGACACTGACCCGCGCGTCCGCACGTGCCCCGACCCTAGCACGTGTCCGCACCCTCACCTGTGCCCTCAGCCTTGCTGTTCCCTAACCCTAACCCTAGCCCGGAAGGGAAACCCGCCGGCAGCCCCACACCTTAGCCTCCGCCGTACCCTCATCCTAATCCGTACTCGGACACTGACCCGCGCGTCCGCACGTGCCCCGAGCCTATCACGTGTCCGCACCCTCACCTGTGCCCTCAGCATTGCCGTTCCCTAACCCTAACCCTAGCCCGGAAGGGAAACCCGACGGCAGCCCCACACCTTAGCCTCCGCCGTACCCTCATCCTAATCCGTACGCGGACACTGACCCGCGCGTCCGCACGTGCCCCGACCCTAGCACGTGTCCGCACCCTCACCTGTGCCCTCAGCCTTGCCGTTCCCTAACCCTAACCCTAGCCCGGAACGGAAACCCGCCGGCAGCCCCACACCTTAGCCTCCGCCGTACCCTCATCCTAATCCGTACGCGGACACTGACCCGCGCGTCCGCACGTGCCCCGACCCTAGCACGTGTCCGCACCCTCACCTGTGCCCTCAGCCTTGCCGTTACCTAACCCTAACCCTAGTCCGGAACGGAAACCCCCCGGCAGCCCCACACCTTAGCCTCCGCCGTACCCTCATCCTAATCCGTACGCGGACACTGACCCGCGCGTCCGCACGTGCCCCGACCCTAGCACGTGTCCGCACCCTCACCTGTGCCCTCAGCCTTGCCGTTCCCTAACCCTAACCCTAGCCCGGAAGGGAAACCCGCCGGCAGCCCCACACCTTAGCCTCCGCCGTACCCTCAACCTAGTCCGTACGCGGACACTGACCCGCGCGTCCACACGTGCCCCGACCCTAGCACGTGTCCACACCCTCACCTGTGCCCTCAGCCTTGCCGTTCCCTAACCCTAACCCTAGCCCGGAAGGGAAACCCGCCGGCAGCCCCACACCTTAGCCTCCGCCGTACCCTCATCCTAATCCGTACGCGGACACTGACCCGCGCGTCCGCACGTGCCCCGACCCTAGCACGTGTCCGCACCCTCACCTGTGCCCTCAGCCTTGCCGTTCCCTAACCCTAACCCTAGCCCGGAACGGAAACCCGCCGGCAGCCCCACACCTTAGCCTCCGTCGTACCCTCATCCTAATCCGTACGCGGACACTGACCCGCGCGTCCGCACGTGCCCCGACCCTAGCACGTGTCCGCACCCTCACCTGTGCCCTCAGCCTTGCCGTTCCCTAACCCTAGCCCGGAAGGGAAACCCGCCGTCAGCCCCACACCTTAGCCTCCGCCGTACCCTCATCCTAATCCGTACGCGGACACTGACCCGCGCGTCCGCACGTGCCCCGACCCTAGCACGTGTCCGCACCCTCACCTGTGCCCTCAGCCTTGCCGTTCCCTAACCCTAACCCTAGCCCGGAAGGGAAACCCGCCGGCAGCCCCACACCTTAGCCTCCGCCGTACCCTCATCCTAATCCGTACGCGGACACTGACCCGCGCGTCCGCACGTGCCCCGACCCTAGCACGTGTCCGCACCCTCACCTGTGCCCTCAGCCTTGCCGTTCCCTAACCCTAACCCTAGCCCGGAAGGGAAACCCGCCGGCAGCCCCACACCTTAGCCTCCGCCGTACCCTCATCCTAATCCGTACGCGGACACTGACCCGCGCGTCCGCACGTGCCCCGACCCTAGCACGTGTCCGCACCCTCACCTGTGCCCTCAGCCTTGCCGTTCCCTAACCCTAACCCTAGCCCTGAAGGGAAACCCGCCGGCAGCCCCACACCTTAGCCTCCGCCGTACCCTCATCGTAATCCGTACGCGGACACTGACCCGCACGTCCGCACGTGCCCCGACCCTAGCACGTGTCCGCACCCTCACCTGTGCCCTCAGCCTTGCCGTTCCCTAACCCTAACCCTAGCCCGGAAGGGAAACCCGCCGGCAGCCCCACACCTTAGCCTCCGCCGTACCCTCATCCTAATCCGTACGTGGACACTGACCCGCGCGTCCGCACGTGCCCCGACCCTAGCACGTGTCCGCACCCTCACCTGTGCCCTCAGCCTTGCCGTTCCCTAACCCTAACCCTAGCCCGGAACGGAAACCCGCCGGCAGCCCCACACCTTAGCCTCCGCCGTACCCTCATCCTAATCCGTACGCGGACACTGACCCGCGCGTCCGCACGTGCCCCGACCCTAGCACGTGTCCGCACCCTCACCTGTGCCCTCAGCCTTGCCGTTCCCTAACCCTAGCCCGGAAGGTAAACCCGCCGTCACCCCCACACCTTAGCCTCTGCCGTACCCTCATCCTAATCCGTACGCGGACACTGACCCGCGCGTCCGCACGTTCCCCGACCCTAGCACGTGTCCGCACCCTCACCTGTGCCCTCAGCCTTGCCGTTCCCTAACCCTAACCCTAGCCCGGAACGGAAACCCGCCGGCAGCCCCACACCTTAGCCTCCGCTGTACCCTCATCCTAATCTGTACGCGGACACTGACCAGCGCGTCCGCACGTGCCCCGACCCTAGCACGTGTCCGCACCCTCACCTGTGCCCTCAGCCTTGCCGTTCCCTAACCCTAGCCCGGAAGGGAAACCCGCCGTCAGCCCCACACCTTAGCCTCCGCCGTACCCTCATCCTAATCCGTACGCGGACACTGACCCGCGCGTCCGCACGTGCCCCGACCCTAGCACGTGTCCGCACCCTCACCTGTGCCCTCAGCCTTGCCGTTCCCTAAGCCTAACCGTAGCCCGGAATGGAAACCCACCGGCAGCCCCACACCTTAGCCTCCGCCGTACCCTCATCCTAATCCGTACGCGGACACTGACCCGCGCGTCCGCACGTGCCCAGACCCTAGCACGTGTCCGCACCCTCACCTGTGCCCTCAGCCTTGCCGTTCCCTAACCCTAACCCTAGCCCGGAAGGGAAACCCGCCGGCAGACCCACACCTTAGCCTCCGCCGTACCCTCATCCTAATCCGTACGCGGACACTAACCCACGCGTCCGCACGTGCCCCGACCCTAGCACGTGTCCGCACCCTCACCTGTGCCTTCAGACTTGCCGTTCCCTAACCCTAACCCTAGCCCGGAAGGGAAACCCGCCGGCAGCCCCACACCTTAGGCTCCGCCGTACCCTCATCCTAATCCGTACGCGTACACTGACCCGCGCGTCCGCACGTGCCCCGACCCTAGCACGTGTCCGCACCCTCACCTGTGCCCTCAGCCTTGCCGTTCCCTAACCCTAACCCTAGCCCGGAAGGGAAACCCGCCGGCAGCCCCACACCTTAGCCTCCGCCGTACCCTCATCCTAATCTGTACGCGGACACTGACCCGCGGGTCCGCACGTGCCCCGACCCTAGCACGTGTCCGCACCCTCACCTGTGCCCTCAGCCTTGCCGTTCCCTAACCCTAACCCTAGCCCGGAAGGGAAACCAGCCGGCAGCCCCACACCTTAGCCTCCGCCGTACCCTCATCCTAATCCGTACGCGGACACTGACCCACGCGTCCGCACGTGCCCCGACCCTAGCACGTTTCCGCACCCTCACCTGTGCCCTCAGCCTTGCCGTTCCCTAACCCTAACCCTAGCCCGGAACGGAAACCCGCCGGCAGCCCCACACCTTAGCCTCCGCCGTACCCTCATCCTAATCCGTACGCGGACACTGACCCGCGCGTCCGCACGTGCCCCGAACCTAGCACGTGTCCGCATCCTCACCTGTGCCCTCAGCCTTGCCGTTCCCTAACTCTAACCCTAGCCCGGAAGGGAAACCAGCCGGCAGCCCCACACCTTAGCCTCCGCCGTACCCTCATCCTAATCCGTACGCGGACACTGACCCGCGCGTCCGCACGTGCCCCGACCCTAGCACGTGTCCGCACCCTCACCTGTGCCCTCAGCCTTGCCGTTCCCTAACCCTAACCCTAGCCCGGAACGGAAACCCGCCGGCAAACCCACACCTTAGCCTCCGCCGTACCCTCATCCTAATCCATACGTGGACACTGACCCGCGCGTCCGCACGTGCCCCGACCCTAGCACGTGTCCGCACCCTCACCTGTGCCCTCAGCCTTGCCGTTCCCTAACCCTAACCCTAGCCCGGAACGGAAACCCGCCGGCAGCCCCACACCTTAGCCTCCGCCGTACCCTCATCCTAATCCGTACGCGGACACTGACCCGCGCGTCCGCACGTGCCCCGACCCTAGCACGTGTCCGCACCCTCACCTGTGCCCTCAGCCTGGCCGTTCCCTAACCCTAACCCTAGCCCGGAAGGGAAACCCGCCGGCAGCCCCACACCTTAGCCTTCGCCGTACCCTCATCCTAATCCGTACGCGGACACTGACCAGCGCGTCCGCACGTGCCACGACCCTAGCACGTGTCCGCACCCTCACCTGTGCCCTCAGCCTTGCCGTTCCCTAACCCTAACCCTAGCCCGGAAGGGAAACCCGCCGGCAGCCCCACACCTTAGCCTCCGCCGTACCCTCATCCTAATCCGTACGCGGACACTGACCCGCGCGTTCGCACGTGCCCCAACCCTAGCACGTGTCCGCACCCTCACCTGTGCCCTCAGCCTTGCCGTTCCCTAACCCTAACCCTAGCCCTGAAGGGAAACCCGCCGGCAGCCCCACAACTTAGCCTCCGCCGTACCCTCATCCTAATCCGTACGCGGACACTGACCCGCGCGTCCGCACGTGCCCCGACCCTAGCACGTGTCCGCACCCTCACCTGTGCCCTCAGCCTTGCCGTTCCCTAACCCTAACCCTAGCCCGGAAGGGAAACCCGCCGGCAGCCCCACACTTGAGCCTCCGCTGTACCCTCATCGTAATCCGTACGCGGACACTGACCCGCGCGTCCGCACGTGCCCCGACCCTAGCACGTGTCCGCACCCTCACCTGTGCCCTCAGCCTTGCCGTTCCCTAACCCTAACCCTAGCCTGGAAGGGAATCCCGCCGGCAGCCCCACACCTTAGCCTCCGCCGTACCCTCATCATAATCCGTACGCGGACACTGACCCGCGCGTCCGCACGTGCCCCGACCCTAGCACGTGTCCGCACCCTCACCTGTGCCCTCAGCCTTGCCGTTCCCTAACCCTAACCCTAGCCGGGAACGGAAACCCGCCGGCAGCCCCACACCTTAGCCTCCGCCGTACCCTCATCCTAATCCGTACGCGGACACTGACCCGCGCGTCCGCACGTGCCCCGACCCTAGCACGTGTCCGCACCCTCACCTGTGCCCTCAGCCTTGCCGTTCCCTAACCCTAACCCTAGCCCGGAACGGAAACCCGCCGGCAGCCCCAGACCTTAGCCTCCGCCGTACCCTGATCCTAATCCGTACGCGGACACTGACCCGCGCGTCCGCACGTGCCGCGACCCTAGCACGTGTCCGCACCCTCACCTGTGCCCTCAGCCTTGCCGTTCCCTAACCCTAACCCTAGCCCGGAAGGGAAACCCGACGGCAGCCCCACACCTTAGCCTCCGCCGTACCCTCATCCTAATCCGTACGCGGACACTGACCCGCGCGTCCGCACGTGCCCCGACCCTAGCACGTGTCCGCACCCTCACCTGTGCCCTCAGCCTTGCCGTTCCCTAACCCTAACCCTAGCCCGGAACGGAAACCCGCCGGCAGCCCCACACCTTAGCCTCCGCCGTACCCTCATCCTAATCCGTACGCGGACACTGACCCGCGCGTCCGCACGTGCCCCGACCCTAGCACGTGTCCGCACCCTCACCTGTGCCCTCAGCCTTGCCGTTCCCTAACCCTAACCCTAGCCCAGAGGGGAAACCCGCCGGCAGCCCCACACCTTAGCCTCCGCCGTACCCTCATCCTAATCCGTACGCGGACACTGACCCGCGCGTCCGCACGTGCCCCGACCCTAGCACGTGTCCGCACCCTCACCTGTGCCTTCACCCTTGCCGTTCCCTAACCCTAACCCTAGCCCGGAAGGGAAACCCGCCGGCAGCCCCACACCTTAGCCTCCGCCTTACCCTCATCCTAATCTGTACGCGGACACTGACCCGCGCGTCCCCACGTGCCCCGACCCTAGCACGTGTCCGCACCCTCACCTGTGCCCTCAGCCTTGCCGTTCCCTAACCCTAACCCTAGCCCGGAAGGGAAACCCGCCGGCAGCCCCACACCTTAGCCTCCGCCGTACCCTCATCGTAATCCGTACGCGGACACTGACCCACGCGTCCGCACGTGCCCCGACCCTAGCACGTGTCCGCACCCTCACCTGTGCCCTCAGCCTTGCCGTTCCCTAACCCTAACCCTAGCCCGGAAGGGAAACCCGCCGGCAGCCCCACACCTTAGCCTCCGCCGTACCCTCATCCTAATCCGTACGCGGACACTGACCCGCACGTCCGCACGTGCCCCGACCCTAGCACGTGTCCGCACCCTCACCTGTGCCCTCAGCCTTGCCGTTCCCTAACCCTAACCCTAGCCCGGAAGGGAAACCCGCCGGCAGCCCCACACCTTAGCCTCCGCCGTACCCTCATCCTAATCCGTACGCGGACACTGACCCGCGCGTCCGCACGTGCCCCGACCCTAGCACGTGTCCGCACCCTCACCTGTGCCCTCAGCCTTGCCGTTACCTAACCCTAACCCTAGTCCGGAACGGAAACCCCCCGGCAGCCCCACACCTTAGCCTCCGCCGTACCCTCATCCTAATCCGTACGCGGACACTGACCCGCGCGTCCGCACGTGCCCCGACCCTAGCACGTGTCCGCACCCTCACCTGTGCCCTCAGCCTTGCCGTTCCCTAACCCTAACCCTAGCCCGGAAGGGAAACCCGCCGGCAGCCCCACACCTTAGCCTCCGCCGTACCCTCACCTAGTCCGTACGCGGACACTGACCCGCGCGTCCACACGTGCCCCGACCCTAGCACGTGTCCACACCCTCACCTGTGCCCTCAGCCTTGCCGTTCCCTAACCCTAACCCTAGCCCGGAAGGGAAACCCGCCGGCAGCCCCACACCTTAGCCTCCGCCGTACCCTCATCCTAATCCGTACGCGGACACTGACCCGCGCGTCCGCACGTGCCCCGACCCTAGCACGTGTCCGCACCCTCACCTGTGCCCTCAGCCTTGCCGTTCCCTAACCCTAACCCTAGCCCGGAACGGAAACCCGCCGGCAGCCCCACACCTTAGCCTCCGTCGTACCCTCATCCTAATCCGTACGCGGACACTGACCCGCGCATCCGCACGTGCCCCGACCCTAGCACGTGTCCGCACCCTCACCTGTGCCCTCAGCCTTGCCGTTCCCTAACCCTAGCCCGGAAGGGAAACCCGCCGTCAGCCCCACACCTTAGCCTCCGCCGTACCCTCATCCTAATCCGTACGCGGACACTGACCCGCGCGTCCGCACGTGCCCCGACCCTAGCACGTGTCCGCACCCTCACCTGTGCCCTCAGCCTTGCCGTTCCCTAACCCTAACCCTAGCCCGGAAGGGAAACCCGCCGGCAGCCCCACACCTTAGCCTCCGCCGTACCCTCATCCTAATCCGTACGCGGACACTGACCCGCGCGTCCGCACGTGCCCCGACCCTAGCACGTGTCCGCACCCTCACCTGTGCCCTCAGCCTTGCCGTTCCCTAACCCTAACCCTAGCCCTGAAGGGAAACCCGCCGGCAGCCCCACACCTTAGCCTCCGCCGTACCCTCATCGTAATCCGTACGCGGACACTGACCCGCACGTCCGCACGTGCCCCGACCCTAGAACGTGTCCGCACCCTCACCTGTGCCCTCAGCCTTGCCATTCCCTAACCCTAACCCTAGCCCGGAAGGGAAACCCGCCGGCAGCCCCACACCTTAGCCTCCACCGTACCCTCATCCTAATCCGTACGTGGACACTGACCCGCGCGTCCGCACGTGCCCCGACCCTAGCACGTGTCCGCACCCTCACCTGTGCCCTCAGCCTTGCCGTTCCCTAACCCTAACCCTAGCCCGGAAGGGAAACCCGCCGGCAGCCCCACACCTTAGCCTCCGCCGTACCCTCATCCTAATCCGTACGCGGACACTGACCCGCGCGTCCGCACGTGCCCCGACCCTAGCACGTGTCCGCACCCTCACCTGTGCCCTCAGCCTTGCCGTTCCCTAACCCTAACCCTAGCCCGGAAGGGAAACCGCCGGCAGCCCCACACCTTAGCCTCCGCCGTACCCTCATCCTAATCCGTACGCGGACACTGACCCGCGCGTCCGCACGTGCCCCGACCCTAGCACGTGTCCGCACCCTCACCTGTGCCCTCAGCCTTGCCGTTCCCTAACCCTAACCCTAGACCGGAACGGAAACCCGCCGGCAGCCCCACACCTTAGCCTCCGCCGTACCCTCATCCTAATCCGTACGCGGACACTGACCCGCGCGTCCGCACGTGCCCCGACCCTAGCACGTGTCCGCACCCTCACCTGTGCCCTCAGCCTGGCCGTTCCCTAACCCTAACCCTAGCCCGGAAGGGAAACCCGCCGGCAGCCCCACACCTTAGCCTCCGCCGTACCCTCATCCTAATCCGTACGCGGACACTGACCCGCGCGTCCGCACGTGCCCCGACCCTAGCACGTGTCCGCACCCTCACCTGTGCCCTCAGCCTTGCCGTTCCCTAACCCTAACCCTAGCCCGGAAGGGAAACCCGCCGGCAGCCCCACACCTTAGCCTCCGCCGTACCCTGATCCTAATCCGTACGCGGACACTGACCCGCGCGTCCGCACGTGCCCCGACCCTAGCACGTGTCCGCACCCTCACCTGTGCCCTCAGCCTTGCCGTTCCCTAACCCTAACCCTAGCCCGGAAGGGAAACCCTCCGGCAGCCCCACACCTTAGCCTCCGCTGTACCCTCATCCTAATCCGTACGCGGACACTGACCCGCGCGTCCGCACCTGCCCCGACCCTAGCACGTGTCCACACCCTCACCTGTGCCCTCAGCCTTGCCGTTCCCTAACCCTAACCCTAGCCCGGAACGGAAACCCGCCGGCAGCCCACACCTTAGCCTCCGCCGTACCCTCATCCTAATCCGTACGCGGACACTGACCCGCGCGTCCGCACGTGCCCCGACCCTAGCACGTGTCCGCACCCTCACCTGTGCCTTCAGACTTGCCGTTCCCTAACCCTAACCCTAGCCCGGAAGGGAAACCCGCCGGCAGCCCCCACACCTTAGCCTCCGCCGTACCCTCATCCTAATCCGTACGCGGACACTGACCCGCGCGTCCGCACGTGCCCCGACCCTAGCACGTGTCCGCATCCTCACCTGTGCCCTCAGCCTTGCCGTTCCCTAACCCTAACCCTAGCCCGGAAGGGAAACCAGCCGGCAGCCCCACACCTTAGCCTCCGCCGTACCCTCATCCTAATCCGTACGCGGACACTGACCCGCGCGTCCGCACGTGCCCCGACCCTAGCACGTGTCCGCACCCTCACCTGTGCCCTCAGCCTTGCCGTTCCCTAACCCTAACCCTAGCCCGGAACGGAAACCCGCCGGCAAACCCACACCTTAGCCTCCGCCGTACCCTCATCCTAATCCATACGTGGACACTGACCCGCGCGTCCGCACGTGCCCCGACCCTAGCACGTGTCCGCACCCTCACCTGTGCCCTCAGCCTTGCCGTTCCCTAACCCTAACCCTAGCCCTGAACGGAAACCCGCCGGCAGCCCCACACCTTAGCCTCCGCCGTACCCTCATCCTAATCCGTACGCGGACACTGACCCGCGCGTCCGCACGTGCCCCGACCCTAGCACGTGTCCGCACCCTCACCTGTGCCCTCAGCCTGGCCGTTCCCTAACCCTAACCCTAGCCCGGAAGGGAAACCCGCCGGCAGCCCCACACCTTAGCCTCCGCCGTACCCTCATCCTAATCCGTACGCGGACACTGACCCGCGCGTCCGCACGTGCCCCAACCCTAGCACGTGTCCGCACCCTCACCTGTGCCCTCAGCCTTGCCGTTCCCTAACCCTAACCCTAGCCCGGAAGGGAAACCCGCCGGCAGCCCCACACCTTAGCCTCCGCCGTACCCTCATCCTAATCCGTACGCGGACACTGACCCACGCGTCCGCACGTGCCCCGACCCTAGCACGTGTCCGCACCCTCACCTGTGCCCTCAGCCTTGCCGTTCCCTAACCCTAACCCTAGCCCGGAAGGGAAACCCGCCGGCAGCCCCACACCTTAGCCTCCGCCGTACCCTCATCCTAATCCGTACGCGGACACTGACCCGCGCGTCCGCACGTGCCGCGACACTAGCACGTGTCCGGACCCTCACCTGTGCCCTCAGCCTTGCCGTTCCCTAACCCTAACCCTAGCCCGGAACGGAAACCCGCTGGCAGCCCCACACCTTAGCCTCCACCGTACCCTCATCCTAATCCATACGCGGACACTGACCCGCGCGTCCGCACGTGCCCCGACCCTACCACGTGTCCGTGCCCTCAGCCTTGCCGTTCCCTAACCCTAACCGTAGCCCGGAACGGAAACCCGCCGGCAGCACCACGCCTTAGCCTCCGCCGTACCCTCATCCTAATCCGTACGCGGACACTGACCAGCGCGTCCGCACGTGCCGCGACCCTAGCACGTGTCCGCACCCTCACCTGTGCCCTCAGCCTTGCCGTTCCCTAACCCTAACCCTAGCCCGGAACGGAAACCCGCCGGCAGCCCCACACCTTAGCCTCCGCCGTACCCTCATCCTAAACCGTACGCGGACACTGACCCACGCGTCCGCACGTGCCCCGACCCTAGCACGTGTCCGCACCCTCACCTGTGCCCTCAGCCTTGCCGTTCCCTAACCCTAACCCTAGCCCGGAAAGGAAACCCGCCGGCAGACCCACACCTTAGCCTCCGCCGTACCCTCATCCTAATCCATACGTGGACACTGACCCGCGCGTCTGCACGTGCCCCGACCCAAGCACGTGTCCGCACCCTCACCTGTGCCCTCAGCCTTGCCGTTCCCTAACCCTAACCCTAGCCCGGAACGGAAACCCGCCGGCAGCCCCACACCTTAGCCTCCGCCGTACCCTCATCCTAATCCGTACGCGGACACTGACCCGCGCGTCCGCACGTGCCCCGACCCTAGCACGTGTCCGCACCCTCACCTGTGCCCTCAGCCTGGCCGTTCCCTAACCCTAACCCTATCCCGGAAGGGAAACCCGCCGGCAGCCCCACACCTTAGCCTCCGCCGTACCCTCATCCTAATCCGTACGCGGACACTGACCAGCGCGTCCGCACGTGCCCCGACCCTAGCACGTGTCCACACCCTCACCTGTGCCCTCAGCCTTGCCGTTCCCTAACCCTAACCCTAGCCCGGAAGGGAAACCCGCCGGCAGCCCCACACCTTAGCCTCCGCCGTACCCTCATCCTAATCCGTACGCGGACACTGACCCGCGCGTCCGCACGTGCCCCGACCCTAGCACGAGTCCGCACCCTCACCTGTGCCCTCAGCCTTGCCGTTCCCTAACCCTAACCCTAGCCCGGAAGGGAAACCCGCCGGCAGCCCCACACCTTAGCCTCCGCCGTACCCTCATCCTAATCCGTACGCGGACACTGACCCGCGCGTCCGCACGTGCCCCGACCCTAGCACGTGTCCGCACCCTCACCTGTGCCCTCAGCCTTGCCGTTCCCTAACCCTAACCCTAGCCCGGAAGGGAAACCCGCCGGCAGCCCCACACCTTAGCCTCCGCCGTACCCTCATCCTAATCCGTACGCGGACACTGACCCGCGCGTCCGCACGTGCCCCGACCCTAGCACGTGTCCGCACCCTCACCTGTGCCCTCAGCCTTGCCGTTCCCTAACCCTAACCCTAGCCCGGAACGGAAACCCGCCGGCAGCCCCACACCTTAGCCTCCGCCGTACCCTCATCCTAATCCGTACGCGGACACTGACCCGCGCGTCCGCACGTGCCCCGACCCTAGCACGTGTCCGCACCCTCACCTGTGCCTTCAGACTTGCCGTTCCCTAACCCTAACCCTAGCCCGGAAGGGAAACCCGCCGGCAGCCCCACACCTTAGCCTCCGCCATACCATCATCCTAATCCGTACGCGGACACTGACCCGCGCGTCCGCACGTGCCCCGACCCTAGCACGTGTCCGCACCCTCACCTGTGCCCTCAGCCTTGCCGTTCCCTAACCCTAACCCTAGCCCGGAATGGAAACCCGCCGGCAGCCCCACACCTTAGCCTCCGCCGTACCCTCATCCTAATCTGTACGCGGACACTGACCCGCGCGTCCGCACGTGCCCCGACCCTAGCACGTGTCCGCACCCTCACCTGTGCCCTCAGCCTTCCCGTTCCCTAACCCTAACCCTAGCCCGGAAGGGAAACCAGCCGGCAGCCCCACACCTTAGCCTCCGCCGTACCCTCATCCTATACCGTACGTGGACACTGACCCGCGCGTCCGCACGTGCCCCGACCCTAGCACGTGTCCGCACCCTCACCTGTGCCCTCAGCCTTGCCGTTCCCTAACCCTAACCCTAGCCCGGAAGGGAAACCCGCCGGCAGCCCCACACCTTAGCCTCCGCCGTACCCTCATCCTAATCCGTACGCGGACACTGACCCGCGCGTCCGCACGTGCCGCAACCCTAGCACGTGTCCGCGCCCTCACCTGTGCCCTCAGCCTTGCCGTTCCCTAACCCTAACCCTAGCCCGGAAGGGAAACCCGCCGGCAGCCCCACACCTTAGCCTCCGCCGTACCCTCATCCTAATCCGTACGCGGACACTGACCCGCGCGTCCGCACGTGCCCCGACCCTAGCACGTGTCCGCACCCTCACCTGTGCCCTCAGCCTTGCCGTTCCCTAACCCTAACCCTAGCCCGGAAGGGAAACCCGCCGGCAGCCCCACACCTTAGCCTCCGCCGTACCCTCATCCTAATCCGTACGCGGACACTGACCCGCGCGTCCGCACGTGCCCCGACCCTAGCACGTGTCCGCACCCTCACCTGTGCCCTCAGCCTTGCCGTTCCCTAACCCTAACCCTAGCCCGGAACGGAAACCCGCCGGCAGCCCCACACCTTAGCCTCCGCCGTACCCTCATCCTAATCCGTACGCGGACACTGACCCGCGCGTCCGCACGTGCCCCGACCCTAGCACGTGTCCGCACCCTCACCTGTGCCTTCAGACTTGCCGTTCCCTAACCCTAACCCTAGCCCGGAAGGGAAACCCGCCGGCAGCCCCACACCTTAGCCTCCGCCGTACCCTCATCCTAATCCGTACGCGGACACTGACCCGCGCGTCCGCACGTGCCCCGACCCTAGCACGTGTCCGCACCCTCACCTGTGCCCTCAGCCTTGCCGTTCCCTAACCCTAACCCTAGCCCGGAATGGAAACCCGCCGGCAGCCCCACACCTTAGCCTCCGCCGTACCCTCATCCTAATCTGTACGCGGACACTGACCCGCGCGTCCGCACGTGCCCCGACCCTAGCACGTGTCCGCACCCTCACCTGTGCCCTCAGCCTTCCCGTTCCCTAACCCTAACCCTAGCCCGGAAGGGAAACCAGCCGGCAGCCCCACACCTTAGCCTCCGCCGTACCCTCATCCTATACCGTACGTGGACACTGACCCGCGCGTCCGCACGTGCCCCGACCCTAGCACGTGTCCGCACCCTCACCTGTGCCCTCAGCCTTGCCGTTCCCTAACCCTAACCCTAGCCCGGAAGGGAAACCCGCCGGCAGCCCCACACCTTAGCCTCCGCCGTACCCTCATCCTAATCCGTACGTGGACACTGACCCGCGCGTCCGCACGTGCCCCGACCCTAGCACGTGTCCGCACCCTCACCTGTGCCCTCAGCCTTGCCGTTCCCTAACCCTAACCCTAGCCCGGAAGGGAAACCCGCCGGCAGCCCCACACCTTAGCCTCCGCCGTACCCTCATCCTAATCCGTACGTGGACACTGACCCGCGCGTCCGCACGTGCCCCGACCCTAGCACGTGTCCGCACCCTCACCTGTGCCCTCAGCCTTGCCGTTCCCTAACCCTAACCCTAGCCCGGAACGGAAACCCGCCGGCAGCCCCACACCTTAGCCTCCGCCGTACCCTCATCCTAATCCGTACGCGGACACTGACCCGCGCGTCCGCACGTGCCCCGACCCTAGCACGTGTCCGCACCCTCACCTGTGCCCTCAGCCTTGCCGTTCCCTAACCCTAGCCCGGAAGGGAAACCCGCCGTCAGCCCCACACCTTAGCCTCCGCCGTACCCTCATCCTAATCCGTACGCGGACACTGACCCGCGCGTCCGCACGTTCCCCGACCCTAGCACGTGTCCGCACCCTCACCTGTGCCCTCAGCCTTGCCGTTCCCTAACCCTAACCCTAGCCCGGAACGGAAACCCGCCGGCAGCCCCACACCTTAGCCTCCGCCGTACCCTCATCCTAATCCGTACGCGGACACTGACCCGCGCGTCCGCACGTGCCCCGACCCTAGCACGTGTCCGCACCCTCACCTGTGCCCTCAGCCTTGCCGTTCCCTAACCCTAGCCCGGAAGGGAAACCCGCCGGCAGCCCCACACCTTAGCCTCCGCCGTACCCTCATCCTAATCTGTACGCGGACACTGACCCGCGGGTCCGCACGTGCCCCGACCCTAGCACGTGTCCGCACCCTCACCTGTGCCCTCAGCCTTGCCGTTCCCTAACCCTAACCCTAGCCCGGAAGGGAAACCAGCCGGCAGCCCCACACCTTAGCCTCCGCCGTACCCTCATCCTAATCCGTACGCGGACACTGACCCACGCGTCCGCACGTGCCCCGACCCTAGCACGTTTCCGCACCCTCACCTGTGCCCTCAGCCTTGCCGTTCCCTAACCCTAACCCTAGCCCGGAACGGAAACCCGCCGGCAGCCCCACACCTTAGCCTCCGCCGAACCCTGATCCTAATCCATACGTGGACACTGACCCGCGCGTCCGCACGTGCCCCGACCCTAGCACGTGTCCGCACCCTCACCTGTGCCCTCAGCCTTGCCGTTCCCTAACCCTAACCCTAGCCCGGAACGGAAACCCGCCGGCAGCCCCACACCTTAGCCTCCGCCGTACCCTCATCCTAACCCGTACGCGGACACTGACCCGCGCGTCCGCACGTGCCCCGACCCTAGCACGTGTCCGCACCCTCACCTGTGCCCTCAGCCTGGCCGTTCCCTAACCCTAACCCTAGCCCGGAAGGGAAACCCGCCGGCAGCCCCACACCTTAGCCTCCGCCGTACCCTCATCCTAATCCGTACGCGGACACTGACCCGCGCGTCCGCACGTGCCCCGACCCTAGCACGTGTCCGCACCCTCACCTGTGCCCTCAGCCTTGCCGTTCCCTAACCCTAACCCTAGCCCGGAAGGGAAACCCGCCGGCAGCCCCACACCTTAGCCTCCGCCGTACCCTCATTCTAATTCGTACGCGGACACTGACCCGCGCGTCCGCACGTGCCCCGACCCTAGCACGTGTCCGCACCCTCACCTGTGCCCTCAGCCTTGCCGTTCCCTAACCCTAACCCTAGCCCGGAAGGGAAACCCTCCGGCAGCCCCACACCTTAGCCTCCGCTGTACCCTCATCCTAATCCGTACGCGGACACTGACCCGCGCGTCCGCACCTGCCCCGACCCTAGCACGTGTCCACACCCTCACCTGTGCCCTCAGCCTTGCCGTTCCCTAACCCTAACCCTAGCCCGGAACGGAAACCCGCCGGCAGCCCCACACCTTAGCCTCCGCCGTACCCTCATCCTAATCCGTACGCGGACACTGACCCGCGCGTCCGCACGTGCCCCGACCCTAGCACGTGTCCGCACCCTCACCTGTGCCTTCAGACTTGCCGTTCCCTAACCCTAACCCTAGCCCGGAAGGGAAACCCGCCGGCAGCCCCACACCTTAGCCTCCGCCGTACCCTCATCCTAATCCGTACGCGGACACTGACCCGCGCGTCCGCACGTGCCCCGACCCTAGCACGTGTCCGCATCCTCACCTGTGCCCTCAGCCTTGCCGTTCCCTAACCCTAACCCTAGCCCAGAAGGGAAACCAGCCGGCAGCCCCACACCTTAGCCTCCGCCGTACCCTCATCCTAATCCGTACGCGGACACTGACCCGCGCGTCCGCACGTGCCCCGACCCTAGCACGTGTCCGCACCCTCACCTGTGCCCTCAGCCTTGCCGTTCCCTAACCCTAACCCTAGCCCGGAACGGAAACCCGCCGGCAAACCCACACCTTAGCCTCCGCCGTACCCACATCCTAATCCATACGTGGACACTGACCCGCGCGTCCGCACGTGCCCCGACCCTAGCACGTGTCCGCACCCTCACCTGTGCCCTCAGCCTTGCCGTTCCCTAACCCTAACCCTAGCCCGGAACGGAAACCCGCCGGCAGCCCCACACCTTAGCCTCCGCCGTACCCTCATCCTAATCCGTACGCGGACACTGACCCGCGCGTCCGCATGTGCCCCGACCCTAGCACGTGTCCGCACCCTCACCTGTGCCCTCAGCCTGGCCGTTCCCTAACCCTAACCCTAGCCCGGAAGGGAAACCCGCCGGCAGCCCCACACCTTAGCCTTCGCCGTACCCTCATCCTAATCCGTACGCGGACACTGACCAGCGCGTCCGCACGTGCCACGACCCTACAACGTGTCCGCACCCTCACCTGTGCCCTCAGCCTTGCCGTTCCCTAACCCTAACCCTAGCCCGGAAGGGAAACCCGCCGGCAGCCCCACACCTTAGCCTCCGCCGTACCCTCATCCTAATCCGTACGCGGACACTGACCCGCGCGTTCGCACGTGCCCCAACCCTAGCACGTGTCCGCACCCTCACCTGTGCCCTCAGCCTTGCCGTTCCCTAACCCTAACCCTAGCCCTGAAGGGAAACCCGCCGGCAGCCCCACACCTTAGCCTCCGCCGTACCCTCATCCTAATCCGTACGCGGACACTGACCCGCGCGTCCGCACGTGCCCCGACCCTAGCACGTGTCCGCACCCTCACCTGTGCCCTCAGCCTTGCCGTTCCCTAACCCTAACCCTAGCCCGGAAGGGAAACCCGCCGGCAGCCCCACACCTGAGCCTCCGCTGTACCCTCATCGTAATCCGTACGCGGACACTGACCCGCGCGTCCGCACGTGCCCCGACCCTAGCACGTGTCCGCACCCTCACCTGTGCCCTCAGCCTTGCCGTTCCCTAACCCTAACCCTAGCCCGGAAGGGAATCCCGCCGGCAGCCCCACACCTTAGCCTCCGCCGTACCCTCATCATAATCCGTACGCGGACACTGACCCGCGCGTCCGCACGTGCCCCGACCCTAGCACGTGTCCGCACCCTCACCTGTGCCCTCAGCCTTGCCGTTCCCTAACCCTAACCCTAGCCGGGAACGGAAACCCGCCGGCAGCCCCACACCTTAGCCTCCGCCGTACCCTCATCCTAATCCGTACGCGGACACTGACCCGCGCGTCCGCACGTGCCCCGACCCTAGCACGTGTCCGCACCCTCACCTGTGCCCTCAGCCTTGCCGTTCCCTAACCCTAACCCTAGCCCGGAACGGAAACCCGCCGGCAGCCCTACACCTTAGCCTCCGCCGTACCCTGATCCTAATCCGTACGCGGACACTGACCCGCGCGTCCGCACGTGCCGCGACCCTAGCACGTGTCCGCACCCTCACCTGTGCCCTCAGCCTTGCCGTTCCCTAACCCTAACCCTAGCCCGGAAGGGAAACCCGCCGGCAGCCCCACACCTTAGCCTCCGCCGTACCCTCATCCTAATCCGTACGCGGACACTGACCCGCGCGTCCGCACGTGCCCCGACCCTAGCACGTGTCCGCACCCTCACCTGTGCCCTCAGCCTTGCCGTTCCCTAACCCTAACCCTAGCCCGGAAGGGAAACCCGCCGGCAGCCCCACACCTTAGCCTCCGCCGTACCCACATCCTAATCCGTACGCAGACACTGACCCGCGCGTCCGCATGTGCCCCGACCCTAGCACGTGTCCGCACCCTCACCTGTGCCCTCAGCCTTGCCGTTCCCTAACCCTAACCCTAGACCGGAAGGGAAACCCGCCGGCAGCCCCACACTTTAGCCTCCGCCGTACCCTCATCCTAATCCGTACGCGGACACTGACCCGCGCGTCCGCACGTGCCCCGACCCTAGCACGTGTCCGCACCCTCACCTGTGCCCTCAGCCTTGCTGTTCCCTAACCCTAACCCTAGCCCGGAAGGGAAACCCGCCGGCAGCCCCACACCTTAGCCTCCGCCGTACCCTCATCCTAATCCGTACTCGGACACTGACCCGCGCGTCCGCACGTGCCCCGAGCCTAGCACGTGTCCGCACCCTCACCTGTGCCCTCAGCATTGCCGTTCCCTAACCCTAACCCTAGCCCGGAAGGGAAACCCGACGGCAGCCCCACACCTTAGCCTCCGCCGTACCCTCATCCTAATCCGTACGCGGACACTGACCCGCGCGTCCGCACGTGCCCCGACCCTAGCACGTGTCCGCACCCTCACCTGTGCCCTCAGCCTTGCCGTTCCCTAACCCTAACCCTAGCCCGGAACGGAAACCCGCCGGCAGCCCCACACCTTAGCCTCCGCCGTACCCTCATCCTAATCCGTACGCGGACACTGACCCGCGCGTCCGTACGTGCCCCGACCCTAGCACGTGTCCGCACCCTCACCTGTGCCCTCAGCCTTGCCGTTACCTAACCCTAACCCTAGTCCGGAACGGAAACCCCCCGGCAGCCCCACACCTTAGCCTCCGCCGTACCCTCATCCTAATCCGTACGCGGACACTGACCCGCGCGTCCGCACGTGCCCCGACCCTAGCACGTGTCCGCACCCTCACCTGTGCCCTCAGCCTTGCCGTTCCCTAACCCTAACCCTAGCCCGGAAGGGAAACCCGCCGGCAGCCCCACACCTTAGCCTCCGCCGTACCCTCAACCTAGTCCGTACGCGGACACTGACCCGCGCGTCCACACGTGCCCCGACCCTAGCACGTGTCCACACCCTCACCTGTGCCCTCAGCCTTTCCGTTCCCTAACCCTAACCCTAGCCCGGAAGGGAAACCCGCCGGCAGCCCCACACCTTAGCCTCCGCCGTACCCTCATCCTAATCCGTACGCGGACACTGACCCGCGCGTCCGCACGTGCCCCGACCCTAGCACGTGTCCGCACCCTCACCTGTGCCCTCAGCCTTGCCGTTCCCTAACCCTAACCCTAGCCCGGAACGGAAACCCGCCGGCAGCCCCACACCTTAGCCTCCGTCGTACCCTCATTCTAATCCGTACGCGGACACTGACCCGCGCGTCCGCACGTGCCCCGACCCTAGCACGTGTCCGCACCCTCACCTGTGCCCTCAGCCTTGCCGTTCCCTAACCCTAGCCCGGAAGGGAAACCCGCCGTCAGCCCCACACCTTAGCCTCCGCCGTACCCTCATCCTAATCCGTACGCGGACACTGACCCGCGCGTCCGCACGTGCCCCGACCCTAGCACGTGTCCGCACCCTCACCTGTGCCCTCAGCCTTGCCGTTCCCTAACCCTAACCCTAGCCCGGAAGGGAAACCCGCCGGCAGCCCCACACCTTAGCCTCCGCCGTACCCTCATCCTAATCCGTACGCGGACACTGACCCGCGCGTCCGCACGTGCCCCGACCCTAGCACGTGTCCGCACCCTCACCTGTGCCCTCAGCCTTGCCGTTCCCTAACCCTAACCCTAGCCCGGAAGGGAAACCCGCCGGCAGCCCCACACCTTAGCCTCCGCCGTACCCTCATCCTAATCCGTACGCGGACACTGACCCGCGCGTCCGCACGTGCCCCGACCCTAGCACGTGTCCGCACCCTCACCTGTGCCCTCAGCCTTGCCGTTCCCTAACCCTAACCCTAGCCCTGAAGGGAAACCCGCCGGCAGCCCCACACCTTAGCCTCCGCCGTACCCTCATCGTAATCCGTACGCGGACACTGACCCGCACGTCCGCACGTGCCCCGACCCTAGCACGTGTCCGCACCCTCACCTGTGCCCTCAGCCTTGCCGTTCCCTAACCCTAACCCTAGCCCGGAAGGGAAACCCGCCGGCAGCCCCACACCTTAGCCTCCGCCGTACCCTCATCCTAATCCGTACGTGGACACTGACCCGCGCGTCCGCACGTGCCCCGACCCTAGCACGTGTCCGCACCCTCACCTGTGCCCTCAGCCTTGCCGTTCCCTAACCCTAACCCTAGCCCGGAACGGAAACCCGCCGGCAGCCCCACACCTTAGCCTCCGCCGTACCCTCATCCTAATCCGTACGCGGACACTGACCCGCGCGTCCGCACGTGCCCCGACCCTAGCACGTGTCCGCACCCTCACCTGTGCCCTCAGCCTTGCCGTTCCCTAACCCTAGCCCGGAAGGGAAACCCGCCGTCACCCCCACACCTTAGCCTCCGCCGTACCCTCATCCTAATCCGTACGCGGACACTGACCCGCGCGTCCGCACGTTCCCCGACCCTAGCACGTGTCCGCACCCTCACCTGTGCCCTCAGCCTTGCCGTTCCCTAACCCTAACCCTAGCCCGGAACGGAAACCCGCCGGCAGCCCCACACCTTAGCCTCCGCTGTACCCTCATCCTAATCCGTACGCGGACACTGACCAGCGCGTCCGCACGTGCCCCGACCCTAGCACGTGTCCGCACCCTCACCTGTGCCCTCAGCCTTGCCGTTCCCTAACCCTAGCCCGGAAGGGAAACCCGCCGTCAGCCCCACACCTTAGCCTCCGCCGTACCCTCATCCTAATCCGTACGCGGACACTGACCCGCGCGTCCGCACGTGCCCCGACCCTAGCACGTGTCCGCACCCTCACCTGTGCCCTCAGCCTTGCCGTTCCCTAAGCCTAACCGTAGCCCGGAATGGAAACCCACCGGCAGCCCCACACCTTAGCCTCCGCCGTACCCTCATCCTAATCCGTACGCGGACACTGACCCGCGCGTCCGCACGTGCCCCGACCCTAGCACGTGTCCGCACCCTCACCTGTGCCCTCAGCCTTGCCGTTCCCTAAGCCTAACCGTAGCCCGGAATGGAAACCCACCGGCAGCCCCACACCTTAGCCTCCGCCGTACCCTCATCCTAATCCGTACGCGGACACTGACCCGCGCGTCCGCACGTGCCCAGACCCTAGCACGTGTCCGCACCCTCACCTGTGCCTTCAGACTTGCCGTTCCCTAACCCTAACCCTAGCCCGGAAGGGAAACCCGCCGGCAGCCCCACACCTTAGGCTCCGCCGTACCCTCATCCTAATCCGTACGCGTACACTGACCCGCGCGTCCGCACGTGCCCCGACCCTAGCACGTGTCCGCACCCTCACCTGTGCCCTCAGCCTTGCCGTTCCCTAACCCTAACCCTAGCCCGGAAGGGAAACCCGCCGGCAGCCCCACACCTTAGCCTCCGCCGTACCCTCATCCTAATCTGTACGCGGACACTGACCCGCGGGTCCGCACGTGCCCCGACCCTAGCACGTGTCCGCACCCTCACCTGTGCCCTCAGCCTTGCCGTTCCCTAACCCTAACCCTAGCCCGGAAGGGAAACCAGCCGGCAGCCCCACACCTTAGCCTCCGCCGTACCCTCATCCTAATCCGTACGCGGACACTGACCCACGCGTCCGCACGTGCCCCGACCCTAGCACGTTTCCGCACCCTCACCTGTGCCCTCAGCCTTGCCGTTCCCTAACCCTAACCCTAGCCCGGAACGGAAACCCGCCGGCAGCCCCACACCTTAGCCTCCGCCGTACCCTCATCCTAATCCGTACGCGGACACTGACCCGCGCGTCCGCACGTGCCCCGAACCTAGCACGTGTCCGCATCCTCACCTGTGCCCTCAGCCTTGCCGTTCCCTAACTCTAACCCTAGCCCGGAAGGGAAACCAGCCGGCAGCCCCACACCTTAGCCTCCGCCGTACCCTCATCCTAATCCGTACGCGGACACTGACCCGCGCGTCCGCACGTGCCCCGACCCTAGCACGTGTCCGCACCCTCACCTGTGCCCTCAGCCTTGCCGTTCCCTAACCCTAACCCTAGCCCGGAACGGAAACCCGCCGGCAAACCCACACCTTAGCCTCCGCCGTACCCTCATCCTAATCCATACGTGGACACTGACCCGCGCGTCCGCACGTGCCCCGACCCTAGCACGTGTCCGCACCCTCACCTGTGCCCTCAGCCTTGCCGTTCCCTAACCCTAACCCTAGCCCGGAACGGAAACCCGCCGGCAGCCCCACACCTTAGCCTCCGCCGTACCCTCATCCTAATCCGTACGCGGACACTGACCCGCGCGTCCGCACGTGCCCCGACCCTAGCACGTGTCCGCACCCTCACCTGTGCCCTCAGCCTGGCCGTTCCCTAACCCTAACCCTAGCCCGGAAGGGAAACCCGCCGGCAGCCCCACACCTTAGCCTTCGCCGTACCCTCATCCTAATCCGTACGCGGACACTGACCAGCGCGTCCGCACGTGCCACGACCCTAGCACGTGTCCGCACCCTCACCTGTGCCCTCAGCCTTGCCGTTCCCTAACCCTAACCCTAGCCCGGAAGGGAAACCCGCCGGCAGCCCCACACCTTAGCCTCCGCCGTACCCTCATCCTAATCCGTACGCGGACACTGACCCGCGCGTTCGCACGTGCCCCAACCCTAGCACGTGTCCGCACCCTCACCTGTGCCCTCAGCCTTGCCGTTCCCTAACCCTAACCCTAGCCCTGAAGGGAAACCCGCCGGCAGCCCCACACCTTAGCCTCCGCCGTACCCTCATCCTAATCCGTACGCGGACACTGACCCGCGCGTCCGCACGTGCCCCGACCCTAGCACGTGTCCGCACCCTCACCTGTGCCCTCAGCCTTGCCGTTCCCTAACCCTAACCCTAGCCCGGAAGGGAAACCCGCCGGCAGCCCCACACTTGAGCCTCCGCTGTACCCTCATCGTAATCCGTACGCGGACACTGACCCGCGCGTCCGCACGTGCCCCGACCCTAGCACGTGTCCGCACCCTCACCTGTGCCCTCAGCCTTGCCGTTCCCTAACCCTAACCCTAGCCTGGAAGGGAATCCCGCCGGCAGCCCCACACCTTAGCCTCCGCCGTACCCTCATCATAATCCGTACGCGGACACTGACCCGCGCGTCCGCACGTGCCCCGACCCTAGCACGTGTCCGCACCCTCACCTGTGCCCTCAGCCTTGCCGTTCCCTAACCCTAACCCTAGCCGGGAACGGAAACCCGCCGGCAGCCCCACACCTTAGCCTCCGCCGTACCCTCATCCTAATCCGTACGCGGACACTGACCCGCGCGTCCGCACGTGCCCCGACCCTAGCACGTGTCCGCACCCTCACCTGTGCCCTCAGCCTTGCCGTTCCCTAACCCTAACCCTAGCCCGGAACGGAAACCCGCCGGCAGCCCCACACCTTAGCCTCCGCCGTACCCTGATCCTAATCCGTACGCGGACACTGACCCGCGCGTCCGCACGTGCCGCGACCCTAGCACGTGTCCGCACCCTCACCTGTGCCCTCAGCCTTGCCGTTCCCTAACCCTAACCCTAGCCCGGAACGGAAACCCGCCGGCAGCCCCACACCTTAGCCTCCGCCGTACCCTCATCCTAATCCGTACGCGGACACTGACCCGCGCGTCCGCACGTGCCCCGACCCTAGCACGTGTCCGCACCCTCACCTGTGCCCTCAGCCTTGCCGTTCCCTAACCCTAACCCTAGCCCGGAAGGGAAACCCGCCGGCAGCCCCACACCTTAGCCTCCGCCGTACCCACATCCTAATCCGTACGCAGACACTGACCCGCGCGTCCGCATGTGCCCCGACCCTAGCACGTGTCCGCACCCTCACCTGTGCCCTCAGCCTTGCCGTTCCCTAACCCTAACCCTAGCCCGGAAGGGAAACCCGCCGGCAGCCCCACACCTTAGCCTCCGCCGTACCCTCATCCTAATCCGTACGCGGACACTGACCCGCGCGTCCGCACGTGCCCCGACCCTAGCACGTTTCCGCACCCTCACCTGTGCCTTCACCCTTGCCGTTCCCTAACCCTAACCCTAGCCCGGAAGGGAAACCCGCCGGCAGCCCCACACCTTAGCCTCCGCCTTACCCTCATCCTAATCTGTACGCGGACACTGACCCGCGCGTCCGCACATGCCCCGACCCTAGCACGTGTCCGCACCCTCACCTGTGCCCTCAGCCTTGCCGTTCCCTAACCCTAACCCTAGCCCTGAAGGGAAACCCGCCGGCAGCCCCACACCTTAGCCTCCGCCGTACCCTCATCCTAATCCGTACGCGGACACTGACCCACGCGTCCGCACGTGCCCCGACCCTAGCACGTGTCCGCACCCTCACCTGTGCCCTCAGCCTTGCCGTTCCCTAACCCTAACCCTAGCCCGGAAGGGAAACCCGCCGGCAGCCCCACACCTTAGCCTCCGCCGTACCCTCATCCTAATCCGTACGCGGACACTGACCCGCACGTCCGCACGTGCCCCGACCCTAGCACGTGTCCGCACCCTCACCTGTGCCCTCAGCCTTGCCGTTCCCTAACCCTAACCCTAGCCCGGAAGGGAAACCCGCCGGCAGCCCCACACCTTAGCCTCCGCCGTACCCTCATCCTAATCCGTACGCGGACACTGACCCGCGCGTCCGCACGTGCCCCGACCCTAGCACGTGTCCGCACCCTCACCTGTGCCCTCAGCCTTGCCGTTCCCTAACCCTAACCCTAGCCCGGAACGGAAACCCGCCGGCAAACCCACACCTTAGCCTCCGCCGTACCCTCATCCTAATCCATACGTGGACACTGACCCGCGCGTCCGCACGTGCCCCGACCCTAGCACGTGTCCGCACCCTCACCTGTGCCCTCAGCCTTGCCGTTCCCTAACCCTAACCCTAGCCCGGAACGGAAACCCGCCGGCAGCCCCACACCTTAGCCTCCGCCGTACCCTCATCCTAATCCGTACGCGGACACTGACCCGCGCGTCCGCACGTGCCCCGACCCTAGCACGTGTCCGCACCCTCACCTGTGCCCTCAGCCTGGCCGTTCCCTAACCCTAACCCTAGCCCGGAAGGGAAACCCGCCGGCAGCCCCACACCTTAGCCTTCGCCGTACCCTCATCCTAATCCGTACGCGGACACTGACCAGCGCGTCCGCACGTGCCACGACCCTAGCACGTGTCCGCACCCTCACCTGTGCCCTCAGCCTTGCCGTTCCCTAACCCTAACCCTAGCCCGGAAGGGAAACCCGCCGGCAGCCCCACACCTTAGCCTCCGCCGTACCCTCATCCTAATCCGTACGCGGACACTGACCCGCGCGTTCGCACGTGCCCCAACCCTAGCACGTGTCCGCACCCTCACCTGTGCCCTCAGCCTTGCCGTTCCCTAACCCTAACCCTAGCCCTGAAGGGAAACCCGCCGGCAGCCCCACACCTTAGCCTCCGCCGTACCCTCATCCTAATCCGTACGCGGACACTGACCCGCGCGTCCGCACGTGCCCTGACCCTAGCACGTGTCCGCACCCTCACCTGTGCCCTCAGCCTTGCCGTTCCCTAACCCTAACCCTAGCCCGGAAGGGAAACCCGCCGGCAGCCCCACACTTGAGCCTCCGCTGTACCCTCATCGTAATCCGTACGCGGACACTGACCCGCGCGTCCGCACGTGCCCCGACCCTAGCACGTGTCCGCACCCTCACCTGTGCCCTCAGCCTTGCCGTTCCCTAACCCTAACCCTAGCCTGGAAGGGAATCCCGCCGGCAGCCCCACACCTTAGCCTCCGCCGTACCCTCATCATAATCCGTACGCGGACACTGACCCGCGCGTCCGCACGTGCCCCGACCCTAGCACGTGTCCGCACCCTCACCTGTGCCCTCAGCCTTGCCGTTCCCTAACCCTAACCCTAGCCGGGAACGGAAACCCGCCGGCAGCCCCACACCTTAGCCTCCGCCGTACCCTCATCCTAATCCGTACGCGGACACTGACCCGCGCGTCCGCACGTGCCCCGACCCTAGCACGTGTCCGCACCCTCACCTGTGCCCTCAGCCTTGCCGTTCCCTAACCCTAACCCTAGCCCGGAACGGAAACCCGCCGGCAGCCCCACACCTTAGCCTCCGCCGTACCCTGATCCTAATCCGTACGCGGACACTGACCCGCGCGTCCGCACGTGCCGCGACCCTAGCACGTGTCCGCACCCTCACCTGTGCCCTCAGCCTTGCCGTTCCCTAACCCTAACCCTAGCCCGGAACGGAAACCCGCCGGCAGCCCCACACCTTAGCCTCCGCCGTACCCTCATCCTAATCCGTACGCGGACACTGACCCGCGCGTCCGCACGTGCCCCGACCCTAGCACGTGTCCGCACCCTCACCTGTGCCCTCAGCCTTGCCGTTCCCTAACCCTAACCCTAGCCCGGAAGGGAAACCCGCCGGCAGCCCCACACCTTAGCCTCCGCCGTACACACATCCTAATCCGTACGCAGACACTGACCCGCGCGTCCGCATGTGCCCCGACCCTAGCACGTGTCCGCACCCTCACCTGTGCCCTCAGCCTTGCCGTTCCCTAACCCTAACCCTAGCCCGGAAGGGAAACCCGCCGGCAGCCCCACACCTTAGCCTCCGCCGTACCCTCATCCTAATCCGTACGCGGACACTGACCCGCGCGTCCGCACGTGCCCCGACCCTAGCACGTTTCCGCACCCTCACCTGTGCCTTCACCCTTGCCGTTCCCTAACCCTAACCCTAGCCCGGAAGGGAAACCCGCCGGCAGCCCCACACCTTAGCCTCCGCCTTACCCTCATCCTAATCTGTACGCGGACACTGACCCGCGCGTCCGCACATGCCCCGACCCTAGCACGTGTCCGCACCCTCACCTGTGCCCTCAGCCTTGCCGTTCCCTAACCCTAACCCTAGCCCTGAAGGGAAACCCGCCGGCAGCCCCACACCTTAGCCTCCGCCGTACCCTCATCCTAATCCGTACGCGGACACTGACCCACGCGTCCGCACGTGCCCCGACCCTAGCACGTGTCCGCACCCTCACCTGTGCCCTCAGCCTTGCCGTTCCCTAACCCTAACCCTAGCCCGGAAGGGAAACCCGCCGGCAGCCCCACACCTTAGCCTCCGCCGTACCCTCATCCTAATCCGTACGCGGACACTGACCCGCACGTCCGCACGTGCCCCGACCCTAGCACGTGTCCGCACCCTCACCTGTGCCCTCAGCCTTGCCGTTCCCTAACCCTAACCCTAGCCCGGAAGGGAAACCCGCCGGCAGCCCCACACCTTAGCCTCCGCCGTACCCTCATCCTAATCCGTACGCGGACACTGACCCGCGCGTCCGCACGTGCCCCGACCCTAGCACGTGTCCGCACCCTCACCTGTGCCCTCAGCCTTGCCGTTCCCTAACCCTAACCCTAGCTCTGAAGGGAAACCCGCCGGCAGCCCCACACCTTAGCCTCCGCCGTACCCTCATCGTAATCCGTACGCGGACACTGACCCGCACGTCCGCACGTGCCCCGACCCTAGCACGTGTCCGCACCCTCACCTGTGCCCTCAGCCTTGCCGTTCCCTAACCCTAACCCTAGCCCGGAAGGGAAACCCGCCGGCAGCCCCACACCTTAGCCTCCACCGTACCCTCATCCTAATCCGTACGTGGACACTGACCCGCGCGTCCGCACGTGCCCCGACCCTAGCACGTGTCCGCACCCTCACCTGTGCCCTCAGCCTTGCCGTTCCCTAACCCTAACCCTAGCCCGGAAGGGAAACCCGCCGGCAGCCCCACACCTTAGCCTCCGCCGTACCCTCATCCTAATCCGTACGCGGACACTGACCCGCGCGTCCGCACGTGCCCCGACCCTAGCACGTGTCCGCACCCTCACCTGTGCCCTCAGCCTTGCCGTTCCCTAACCCTAACCCTAGCCCGGAAGGGAAACCCGCCGGCAGCCCCACACCTTAGCCTCCGCCGTACCCTCATCCTAATCCGTACGCGGACACTGACCCGCGCGTCCGCACGTGCCCCGACCCTAGCACGTGTCCGCACCCTCACCTGTGCCCTCAGCTTTGCCGTTCCCTAACCCTAACCCTAGACCGGAACGGAAACCCGCCGGCAGCCCCACACCTTAGCCTCCGCCGTACCCTCATCCTAATCCGTACGCGGACACTGACCCGCGCGTCCGCACGTGCCCCGACCCTAGCACGTGTCCGCACCCTCACCTGTGCCCTCAGCCTGGCCGTTCCCTAACCCTAACCCTAGCCAGGAAGGGAAACCCGCCGGCAGCCCCACACCTTAGCCTCCGCCGTACCCTCATCCTAATCCGTACGCGGACACTGACCCGCGCGTCCGCACGTGCCCCGACCCTAGCACGTGTCCGCACCCTCACCTGTGCCCTCAGCCTTGCCGTTCCCTAACCCTAACCCTAGCCCGGAAGGGAAACCCGCCGGCAGCCCCACACCTTAGCCTCCGCCGTACCCTCATCCTAATCCGTACGCGGACACTGACCCGCGCGTCCGCACGTGCCCCGACCCTAGCACGTGTCCGCACCCTCACCTGTGCCCTCAGCCTTGCCGTTCCCTAACCCTAACCCTAGCCCGGAAGGGAAACCCTCCGGCAGCCCCACACCTTAGCCTCCGCTGTACCCTCATCCTAATCCATACGCGGACACTGACCCGCGCGTCCGCACCTGCCCCGACCCTAGCACGTGTCCACACCCTCACCTGTGCCCTCAGCCTTGCCGTTCCCTAACCCTAACCCTAGCCCGGAACGGAAACCCGCCGGCAGCCCCACACCTTAGCCTCCGCCGTACCCTCATCCTAATCCGTACGCGGACACTGACCCGCGCGTCCGCACGTGCCCCGACCCTAGCACGTGTCCGCACCCTCACCTGTGCCTTCAGACTTGCCGTTCCCTAACCCTAACCCTAGCCCGGAAGGGAAACCCGCCGGCAGCCCCACACCTTAGCCTCCGCCGTACCCTCATCCTAATCCGTACGCGGACACTGACCCGCGCGTCCGCACGTGCCCCGACCCTAGCACGTGTCCGCATCCTCACCTGTGCCCTCAGCCTTGCCGTTCCCTAACCCTAACCCTAGCCCGGAAGGGAAACCAGCCGGCAGCCCCACACCTTAGCCTCCGCCGTACCCTCATCCTAATCCGTACGCGGACACTGACCCGCGCGTCCGCACGTGCCCCGACCCTAGCACGTGTCCGCACCCTCACCTGTGCCCTCAGCCTTGCCGTTCCCTAACCCTAACCCTAGCCCGGAACGGAAACCCGCCGGCAAACCCACACCTTAGCCTCTGCCGTACCCTCATCCTAATCCATACGTGGACACTGACCCGCGCGTCCGCACGTGCCCCGACCCTAGCACGTGTCCGCACCCTCACCTGTGCCCTCAGCCTTGCCGTTCCCTAACCCTAACCCTAGCCCTGAACGGAAACCCGCCGGCAGCCCCACACCTTAGCCTCCGCCGTACCCTCATCCTAATCCGTACGCGGACACTGACCCGCGCGTCCGCACGTGCCCCGACCCTAGCACGTGTCCGCACCCTCACCTGTGCCCTCAGCCTGGCCGTTCCCTAACCCTAACCCTAGCCCAGAAGGGAAACCCGCCGGCAGCCCCACACCTTAGCCTCCGCCGTACCCTCATCCTAATCCGTACGCGGACACTGACCAGCGCGTCCGCACGTGCCACGAGCCTAGCACGTGTCCGCACCCTCACCTGTGCCCTCAGCCTTGCCGTTCCCTAACCCTAACCCTAGCCCGGAAGGGAAACCCGCCGGCAGCCCCACACCTTAGCCTCCGCCGTACCCTCATCCTAATCCGTACGCGGACACTGACCCGCGCGTCCGCACGTGCCCCAACCCTAGCACGTGTCCGCACCCTCACCTGTGCCCTCAGCCTTGCCGTTCCCTAACCCTAACCCTAGCCCGGAAGGGAAACCCGCCGGCAGCCCCACACCTTAGCCTCCGCCGTACCCTCATCCTAATCCGTACGCGGACACTGACCCGCGCGTCCGCACGTGCCCCGACCCTAGCACGTGTCCGCACCCTCACCTGTGCCCTCAGCCTTGCCGTTCCCTAACCCTAACCCTAGCCCGGAAGGGAAACCCGCCGGCAGCCCCACACCTTAGCCTCCGCCGTACCCTCATCCTAATCCGTACGCGGACACTGACCCGCGCGTCCGCACGTGCCGCGACACTAGCACGTGTCCGGACCCTCACCTGTGCCCTCAGCCTTGCCGTTCCCTAACCCTAACCCTAGCCCGGAACGGAAACCCGCTGGCAGCCCCACACCTTAGCCTCCACCGTACCCTCATCCTAATCCATACGCGGACACTGACCCGCGCGTCCGCACGTGCCCCGACCCTACCACGTGTCCGTGCCCTCAGCCTTGCCGTTCCCTAACCCTAACCGTAGCCCGGAACGGAAACCCGCCGGCAGCACCACGCCTTAGCCTCCGCCGTACCCTCATCCTAATCCGTACGCGGACACTGACCAGCGCGTCCGCACGTGCCGCGACCCTAGCACGTGTCCGCACCCTCACCTGTGCCCTCAGCCTTGCCGTTCCCTAACCCTAACCCTAGCCCGGAACGGAAACCCGCCGGCAGCCCCACACCTTAGCCTCCGCCGTACCCTCATCCTAAACCGTACGCGGACACTGACCCACGCGTCCGCACGTGCCCCGACCCTAGCACGTGTCCGCACCCTCACCTGTGCCCTCAGCCTTGCCGTTCCCTAACCCTAACCCTAGCCCGGAAAGGAAACCCGCCGGCAGACCCACACCTTAGCCTCCGCCGTACCCTCATCCTAATCCATACGTGGACACTGACCCGCGCGTCTGCACGTGCCCCGACCCAAGCACGTGTCCGCACCCTCACCTGTGCCCTCAGCCTTGCCGTTCCCTAACCCTAACCCTAGCCCGGAACGGAAACCCGCCGGCAGCCCCACACCTTAGCCTCCGCCGTACCCTCATCCTAATCCGTACGCGGACACTGACCCGCGCGTCCGCACGTGCCCCGACCCTAGCACGTGTCCGCACCCTCACCTGTGCCCTCAGCCTGGCCGTTCCCTAACCCTAACCCTATCCCGGAAGGGAAACCCGCCGGCAGCCCCACACCTTAGCCTCCGCCGTACCCTCATCCTAATCCGTACGCGGACACTGACCAGCGCGTCCGCACGTGCCCCGACCCTAGCACGTGTCCGCACCCTCACCTGTGCCCTCAGCCTTGCCGTTCCCTAACCCTAACCCTAGCCCGGAAGGGAAACCCGCCGGCAGCCCCACACCTTAGCCTCCGCCGTACCCTCATCCTAATCCGTACGCGGACACTGACCCGCGCGTCCGCACGTGCCCCGACCCTAGCTCGAGTCCGCACCCTCACCTGTGCCCTCAGCCTTGCCGTTCCCTAACCCTAACCCTAGCCCGGAAGGGAAACCCGCCGGCAGCCCCACACCTTAGCCTCCGCCGTACCCTCATCCTAATCCGTACGCGGACACTGACCCGCGCGTCCGCACGTGCCCCGACCCTAGCACGTGTCCGCACCCTCACCTGTGCCCTCAGCCTTGCCGTTCCCTAACCCTAACCCTAGCCCGGAAGGGAAACCCGCCGGCAGCCCCACACCTTAGCCTCCGCCGTACCCTCATCCTAATCCGTACGCGGACACTGACCCGCGCGTCCGCACGTGCCGCGACCCTAGCACGTGTCCGCACCCTCACCTGTGCCCTCAGCCTTGCCGTTCCCTAACCCTAACCCTAGCCCGGAACGGAAACCCGCCGGCAGCCCCACACCTTAGCCTCCGCCGTACCCTCATCCTAATCCGTACGCGGACACTGACCCGCGCGTCCGCACGTGCCCCGACCCTAGCACGTGTCCGCACCCTCACCTGTGCCTTCAGACTTGCCGTTCCCTAACCCTAACCCTAGCCCGGAAGGGAAACCCGCCGGCAGCCCCACACCTTAGCCTCCGCCATACCCTCATCCTAATCCGTACGCGGACACTGACCCGCGCGTCCGCACGTGCCCCGACCCTAGCACGTGTCCGCACCCTCACCTGTGCCCTCAGCCTTGCCGTTCCCTAACCCTAACCCTAGCCCGGAATGGAAACCCGCCGGCAGCCCCACACCTTAGCCTCCGCCGTACCCTCATCCTAATCTGTACGCGGACACTGACCCGCGCGTCCGCACGTGCCCCGACCCTAGCACGTGTCCGCACCCTCACCTGTGCCCTCAGCCTTCCCGTTCCCTAACCCTAACCCTAGCCCGGAAGGGAAACCAGCCGGCAGCCCCACACCTTAGCCTCCGCCGTACCCTCATCCTATACCGTACGTGGACACTGACCCGCGCGTCCGCACGTGCCCCGACCCTAGCACGTGTCCGCACCCTCACCTGTGCCCTCAGCCTTGCCGTTCCCTAACCCTAACCCTAGCCCGGAAGGGAAACCCGCCGGCAGCCCCACACCTTAGCCTCCGCCGTACCCTCATCCTAATCCGTACGCGGACACTGACCCGCGCGTCCGCACGTGCCGCAACCCTAGCACGTGTCCGCGCCCTCACCTGTGCCCTCAGCCTTGCCGTTCCCTAACCCTAACCCTAGCCCGGAAGGGAAACCCGCCGGCAGCCCCACACCTTAGCCTCCGCCGTACCCTCATCCTAATCCGTACGCGGACACTGACCCGCGCGTCCGCACGTGCCCTGACCCTAGCACGTGTCCGCACCCTCACCTGTGCCCTCAGCCTTGCCGTTCCCTAACCCTAACCCTAGCCCGGAAGGGAAACCCGCCGGCAGCCCCACACCTGAGCCTCCGCTGTACCCTCATCGTAATCCGTACGCGGACACTGACCCGCGCGTCCGCACGTGCCCCGACCCTAGCACGTGTCCGCACCCTCACCTGTGCCCTCAGCCTTGCCGTTCCCTAACCCTAACCCTAGCCCGGAAGGGAATCCCGCCGGCAGCCCCACACCTTAGCCTCCGCCGTACCCTCATCATAATCCGTACGCGGACACTGACCCACGCGTCCGCACGTGCCCCGACCCTAGCACGTGTCCGCACCCTCACCTGTGCCCTCAGCCTTGCCGTTCCCTAACCCTAACCCTAGCCGGGAACGGAAACCCGCCGGCAGCCCCACACCTTAGCCTCCGCCGTAACCTCATCCTAATCCGTACGCGGACACTGACCCGCGCGTCCGCACGTGCCCCGACCCTAGCACGTGTCCGCACCCTCACCTGTGCCCTCAGCCTTGCCGTTCCCTAACCCTAACCCTAGCCCGGAACGGAAACCCGCCGGCAGCCCCACACCTTAGCCTCCGCCGTACCCTCATCCTAATCCGTACGCGGACACTGACCCGCGCGTCCGCACGTGCCCCGACCCTAGCACGTGTCCGCACCCTCACCTGTGCCTTCAGACTTGCCGTTCCCTAACCCTAACCCTAGCCCGGAAGGGAAACCCGCCGGCAGCCCCACACCTTAGCCTCCGCCATACCCTCATCCTAATCCGTACGCGGACACTGACCCGCGCGTCCGCACGTGCCCCGACCCTAGCACGTGTCCGCACCCTCACCTGTGCCCTCAGCCTTGCCGTTCCCTAACCCTAACCCTAGCCCGGAATGGAAACCCGCCGGCAGCCCCACACCTTAGCCTCCGCCGTACCCTCATCCTAATCTGTACGCGGACACTGACCCGCGCGTCCGCACGTGCCCCGACCCTAGCACGTGTCCGCACCCTCACCTGTGCCCTCAGCCTTCCCGTTCCCTAACCCTAACCCTAGCCCGGAAGGGAAACCAGCCGGCAGCCCCACACCTTAGCCTCCGCCGTACCCTCATCCTATACCGTACGTGGACACTGACCCGCGCGTCCGCACGTGCCCCGACCCTAGCACGTGTCCGCACCCTCACCTGTGCCCTCAGCCTTGCCGTTCCCTAACCCTAACCCTAGCCCGGAAGGGAAACCCGCCGGCAGCCCCACACCTTAGCCTCCGCCGTACCCTCATCCTAATCCGTACGCGGACACTGACCCGCGCGTCCGCACGTGCCGCAACCCTAGCACGTGTCCGCGCCCTCACCTTTGCCCTCAGCCTTGCCGTTCCCTAACCCTAACCCTAGCCCGGAAGGGAAACCCGCCGGCAGCCCCACACCTTAGCCTCCGCCGTACCCTCATCCTAATCCGTACGCGGACACTGACCCGCGCGTCCGCACGTGCCCCGACCCTAGCACGTGTCCGCACCCTCACCTGTGCCCTCAGCCTTGCCGTTCCCTAACCCTAACCCTAGCCCGGAAGGGAAACCCGCCGGCAGCCCCACACCTGAGCCTCCGCTGTACCCTCATCGTAATCCGTACGCGGACACTGACCCGCGCGTCCGCACGTGCCCCGACCCTAGCACGTGTCCGCACCCTCACCTGTGCCCTCAGCCTTGCCGTTCCCTAACCCTAACCCTAGCCCGGAAGGGAATCCCGCCGGCAGCCCCACACCTTAGCCTCCGCCGTACCCTCATCATAATCCGTACGCGGACACTGACCCACGCGTCCGCACGTGCCCCGACCCTAGCACGTGTCCGCACTCTCACCTGTGCCCTCAGCCTTGCCGTTCCCTAACCCTAACCCTAGCCGGGAACGGAAACCCGCCGGCAGCCCCACACCTTAGCCTCCGCCGTAACCTCATCCTAATCCGTACGCGGACACTGACCCGCGCGTCCGCACGTGCCCCGACCCTAGCACGTGTCCGCACCCTCACCTGTGCCCTCAGCCTTGCCGTTCCCTAACCCTAACCCTAGCCCGGAACGGAAACCCGCCGGCAGCCCCACACCTTAGCCTCCGCCGTACCCTGATCCTAATCCGTACGCGGACACTGACCCGCGCGTCCGCACGTGCCGCGACCCTAGCACGTGTCCGCACCCTCACCTGTGCCCTCAGCCTTGCCGTTCCCTAACCCTAACCCTAGCCCGGAACGGAAACCCGCCGGCAGCCCCACACCTTAGCCTCCGCCGTACCCTCATCCTAATCCGTACGCGGACACTGACCCGCGCGTCCGCACGTGCCCCGACCCTAGCACGTGTCCGCACCCTCACCTGTGCCCTCAGCCTTGCCGTTCCCTAACCCTAACCCTAGCCCGGAAGGGAAACCCGCCGGCAGCCCCACACCTTAGCCTCCGCCGTACCCACATCCTAATCCGTACGCGGACACTGACCCGCGCGTCCGCATGTGCCCCGACCCTAGCACGTGTCCGCACCCTCACCTGTGCCCTCAGCCTTGCCGTTCCCTAACCCTAACCCTAGCCCGGAAGGGAAACCCGCCGGCAGCCCCACACCTTAGCCTCCGCCGTACCCTCATCCTAATCCGTACGCGGACACTGACCCGCGCGTCCGCACGTGCCCCGACCCTAGCACGTGTCCGCACCCTCACCTGTGCCCTCAGCCTTGCCGTTCCCTAACCCTAACCCTAGCCCGGAAGGGAAACCCGCCGGCAGCCCCACACCTGAGCCTCCGCTGTACCCTCATCGTAATCCGTACGCGGACAGTGACCCGCGCGTCCGCACGTGCCCCGACCCTAGCACGTGTCCGCACCCTCACCTGTGCCCTCAGCCTTGCTGTTCCCTAACCCTAACCCTAGCCCGGAAGGGAATCCCGCCGGCAGCCCCACACCTTAGCCTCCGCCGTACCCTCATCATAATCCGTACGCGGACACTGACCCACGCGTCCGCACGTGCCCCGACCCTAGCACGTGTCCGCACCCTCACCTGTGCCCTCAGCCTTGCCGTTCCCTAACCCTAACCCTAGCCGGGAACGGAAACCCGCCGGCAGCCCCACACCTTAGCCTCCGCCGTAACCTCATCCTAATCCGTACGCGGACACTGACCCGCGCGTCCGCACGTGCCCCGACCCTAGCACGTGTCCGCACCCTCACCTGTGCCCTCAGCCTTGCCGTTCCCTAACCCTAACCCTAGCCCGGAACGGAAACCCGCCGGCAGCCCCACACCTTAGCCTCCGCCGTACCCTGATCCTAATCCGTACGCGGACACTGACCCGCGCGTCCGCACGTGCCGCGACCCTAGCACGTGTCCGCACCCTCACCTGTGCCCTCAGCCTTGCCGTTCCCTAACCCTAACCCTAGCCCGGAACGGAAACCCGCCGGCAGCCCCACACCTTAGCCTCCGCCGTACCCTCATCCTAATCCGTACGCGGACACTGACCCGCGCGTCCGCACGTGCCCCGACCCTAGCACGTGTCCGCACCCTCACCTGTGCCCTCAGCCTTGCCGTTCCCTAACCCTAACCCTAGCCCGGAAGGGAAACCCGCCGGCAGCCCCACACCTTAGCCTCCGCCGTACCCACATCTTAATCCGTACGCGGACACTGACCCGGGCGTCCGCATGTGCCCCGACCCTAGCACGTGTCCGCACCCTCACCTGTGCCCTCAGCCTTGCCGTTCCCTAACCCTAACCCTAGCCCGGAAGGGAAACCCGCCGGCAGCCCCACACTTTAGCCTCCGCCGTACCCTCATCCTAATCCGTACGCGGACACTGACCCGCGCGTCCGCACGTGCCCCGACCCTAGCACGTGTCCGCACCCTCACCTGTGCCCTCAGCCTTGCCGTTCCCTAACCCTAACCCTAGCCCGGAAGGGAAACCCGCCGGCAGCCCCACACCTTAGCCTCCGCCGTACCCTCATCCTAATCCGTACGCGGACACTGACCCGCGCGTCCGCACGTGCCCCGACCCTAGCACGTGTCCGCACCCTCACCTGTGCCCTCAGCCTTGCCGTTCCCTAACCCTAACCCTAGCCCGGAACGGAAACCCGCCGGCAGCCCCACACCTTAGCCTCCGCCGTACCCTCATCCTAATCCGTACGCGGACACTGACCCGCGCATCCGCACGTGCCCCGACCCTAGCACGTGTCCGCACCCTCACCTGTGCCCTCAGCCTTGCCGTTCCCTAACCCTAACCCTAGCCCGGAACGGAAACCCGCCGGCAGCCCCACACCTTAGCCTCCGCCGTACCCTCATCCTAATCCGTACGCGGACACTGACCCGCGCGTCCGCACGTGCCCCGACCCTAGCACGTGTCCGCACCCTCACCTGTGCCCTCAGCCTTGCCGTTCCCTAACCCTAACCCTAGCCCAGAAGGGAAACCCGCCGGCAGCCCCACACCTTAGCCTCCGCCGTACCCTCATCCTAATCCGTACGCGGACACTGACTCGCGCGTCCGCACGTGCCCCGACCCTAGCACGTGTCCGCACCCTCACCTGTGCCTTCACCCTTGCCGTTCCGTAACCCTAACCCTAGCCCGGAAGGGAAACCCGCCGGCAGCCCCACACCTTAGCCTCCGCCTTACCCTCATCCTAATCTGTACGCGGACACTGACCCGCGCGTCCGCACATGCCCCGACCCTAGCACGTGTCCGCACCCTCACCTGTGCCCTCAGCCTTGCCGTTCCCTAACCCTAACCCTAGCCCGGAAGGGAAACCCGCCGGCAGCCCCACACCTTAGCCTCCGCCGTACCCTCATCCTAATCCGTACGCGGACACTGACCCGCGCGTCCGCACGTGCCCCGACCCTAGCACGTGTCCGCACCCTCACCTGTGCCCTCAGCCTTGCCGTTCCCTAACCCTAACCCTAGCCCGGAAGGGAAACCCGCCGGCAGCCCCACACCTTAGCCTCCGCCGTACCCTCATCCTAATCCGTACGCGGACACTGACCCGCGCGTCCGCACGTGCCCCGACCCTAGCACGTGTCCGCACCCTCACCTGTGCCCTCAGCCTTGCCGTTCCCTAACCCTAACCCTAGCCCGGAAGGGAAACCCGCCGGCAGCCCCACACCTTAGCCTCCGCCGTACCCTCATCCTAATCCGTACGCGGACACTGACCCGCGCGTCCGCACGTGCCCCGACCCTAGCACGTGTCCGCACCCTCACCTGTGCCCTCAGCCTTGCCGTTACCTAACCCTAACCCTAGTCCGGAACGGAAACCCGCCGGCAGCCCCACACCTTAGCCTCCGCCGTACCCTCATCCTAATCCGTACGCGGACACTGACCTGCGCGTCCGCACGTGCCCCGACCCTAGCACGTGTCCGCACACTCACCTGTGCCCTCAGCCTTGCCGTTCCCTAACCCTAACCCTAGCCCGGAAGGGAAACCCGCCGGCAGCCCCACACCTTAGCCTCCGCCGTACCCTCATCCTAGTCCGTACGCGGACACTGACCCGCGCGTCCACACGTGCCCCGACCCTAGCACGTGTCCGCACCCTCACCTGTGCCCTCAGCCTTGCCGTTCCCTAACCCTAACCCTAGCCCGGAAGGGAAACCCGCCGGCAGCCCCACACCTTAGCCTCCGCCGTACCCTCATCCTAATCCGTACGCGGACACTGACCCGCGCGTCCGCACGTGCCCCGACCCTAGCACGTGTCCGCACCCTCACCTGTGCCCTCAGCCTTGCCGTTCCCTAACCCTAACCCTAGCCCGGAACGGAAACCCGCCGGCAGCCCCACACCTTAGCCTCCGTCGTACCCTCATCCTAATCCGTACGCGGACACTGACCCGCGCGTCCGCACGTGCCCCGACCCTAGCATGTGTCCGCAACCTCACCTGTGCCCTCAGCCTTGCCGTTCCCTAACCCTAACCCTAGCCCGAAAGGGAAACCCGCCGGCAGCCCCACACCTTAGCCTCCGCCGTACCCTCATCCTAATACGTACGCGGACACTGACCCGCGCGTCCGCACGTGCCCCGACCCTAGCACGTGTCCGCACCCTCACCTGTGCCCTCAGCCTTGCCGTTCCCTAACCCTAACCCTAGCCCGGAAGGGAAACCCGCCGGCAGCCCCACACCTTAGCCTCCGCCGTACCCTCATCCTAATCCGTACGCGGACACTGACCCGCGCGTCCGCACGTGCCCCGACCCTAGCACGTGTCCGCACCCTCACCTGTGCCCTCAGCCTTGCCGTTCCCTAACCCTAACCCTAGCCCTGAAGGGAAACCCGCCGGCAGCCCCACACCTTAGCCTCCGCCGTCCCCTCATCCTAATCCGTACGCGGACACTGACCCGCGCGTCCGCACGTGCCCCGACCCTAGCACGTGTCCGCACCCTCACCTGTGCCCTCAGCCTTGCCGTTCCCTAACCCTAACCCTAGTCCAGAAGGGAAACCCGCCGGCAGCCCCACACCTTAGCCTCCGCCGTACCCTCATCCTAATCCGTACGCGGACACTGACCAGCGCGTCCGCACGTGCCCCGACCCTAGCACGTGTCCGCACCCTCACCTGTGCCTTCAGCCTTGCCGTTCCCTAACCCTAACCCTAGCCCGGAAGGGAAACCCGCCGGCAGCCCCACACCTTAGCCTCCGCCGTACCCTCATCCTAATCTGTACGCGGACACTGACCCGCGCGTCTGCACATGCCCCGACCCTAGCACGTGTCCGCACCCTCACCTGTGCCCTCAGCCTTGCCGTTCCCTAACCCTAACCCTAGCCCGGAAGGGAAACCCGCCGGCAGCCCCACACCTTAGCCTCCGCCGTACCCTCATCCTAATCCGTACGCGGACACTGACCCGCGCGTCCGCACGTGCCCCGACCCTAGCACGTGTCCGCACCCTCACCTGTGCCCTCAGCCTTGCCGTTCCCTAACCCTAACCCTAGCCTGGAAGGGAAACCCGCCGGCAGCCCCACACCTTAGCCTCCGCCGTACCCTCATCCTAATCCGTACGCGGACACTGACCCGCGCGTCCGCACGTGCCCCGACCCTAGCACGTGTCCGCACCCTCACCTGTGCCTTCAGCCTTGCCGTTTCCTAACCCTAACCCTAGCCCGGAAGGGAAACCCGCCGGCAGCCCCACACCTTAGCCTCCGCCGTACCCTCATCCTAATCCGTACGCGGACACTGACCCGCGCGTCCGCACGTGCCCCGACCCTAGCACGTGTCCGCACCCTCACCTATGCCCTCAGCCTTGCCGTTCCCTAACCCTAACCCTAGCCCGGAAGGGAAACCCGCCGGCAGCCCCACACCTTAGCCTCCGCCGTACCCTCATCCTAATCCGTACGCGGACACTGACCCGCGCGTCCGCACGTGCCCCGACCCTAGCACGTGTCCGCACCCTCACCTGTGCCCTCAGCCTTGCCGTTCCCTAACCCTAACCCTAGCCCGGAAGGGAAACCCGCTGGCAGCCCCACACCTTAGCCTCCGCCGTACCCTCATCCTAATCCGTACGCGGACACTGACCCGCGCGTCCGCACGTGCCCCGACCCTAGCACGTGTCCGCACCCTCACCTGTGCCCTCAGCCTTGCCGTTCCCTAACCCTAACCCTAGCCCGGAAGGGAAACCCGCCGGCAGCCCCACACCTTAGCCTCCGCCGTACCCTCATCCTAATCCGTACGCGGACACTGACCCGCGCGTCCGCACGTGCCCCGACCCTAGCACGTGTCCGCACCCTCACCTGTGCCCTCAGCCTTGCCGTTCCCTAACCCTAACCCTAGCCCGGAAGGGAAACCCGCCGGCAGCCCCACACCTTAGCCTCCGCCGTACCCTCATCCTAATCCGTACGCGGACACTGACCCGCGCGTGCGCACGTGCCGCAACCCTAGCACGTGTCCGCACCCTCACCTGTGCCCTCAGCCTTGCCGTTCCCTAACCCTAACCCTAGCCCGGAAGGGAAACCCGCCGGCAGCCCCACACCTTAGCCTCCGCCGTACCCTCATCCTAATCCGTACGCGGACACTGACCCGCGCGTCCGCACGTGCCGCAACCCTAGCACGTGTCCGCGCCCTCACCTGTGCCCTCAGCCTTGCCGTTCCCTAACCCTAAACCTAGCCCGGAAGGGAAACCCGCCGGCAGCCCCACACCTTAGCCTCCGCCGTACCCTCGTCCTAATCCGTACGCGGACACTGACCCGCGCGTCCGCACGTGCCCCGACACTAGCACGTGTCCGCACCCTCACCTGTGCCCTCAGCCTTGCCGTTCCCTAACCCTAACCCTAGCCCGGAAGGGAAACCCGCCGGCAGCCCCACACCTGAGCCTCCGCTGTACCCTCATCGTAATCCGTACGCGGACACTGACCCGCGCGTCCGCACGTGCCCCGACCCTAGCACGTGTCCGCACCCTCACCTGTGCCCTCAGCCTTGCCGTTCCCTAACCCTAACCCTAGCCCGGAAGGGAATCCCGCCGGCAGCCCCACACCTTAGCCTCCGCCGTACCCTCATCATAATCCGTACGCGGACACTGACCCGCGCGTCCGCACGTGCCCCGACCCTAGCACGTGTCCGCACCCTCACCTGTGCCCTCAGCCTTGCCGTTCCCTAACCCTAACCCTAGCCGGGAACGGAAACCCGCCGGCAGCCCCACACCTTAGCCTCCGCCGTACCCTCATCCTAATCCGTACGCGGACACTGACCCGCGCGTCCGCACGTGCCCCGACCCTAGCACGTGTCCGCACCCTCACCTGTGCCCTCAGCCTTGCCGTTCCCTAACCCTAACCCTAGCGCGGAACGGAAACCCGCCGGCAGCCCCACACCTTAGCCTCCGCCGTACCCTCATCCTAATCCGTACGCGGACACTGACCCGCGCGTCCGCACGTGCCGCGACCCTAGCACGTGTCCGCACCCTCACCTGTGCCCTCAGCCTTGCCGTTCCCTAACCCTAACCCTAGCCCGGAACGGAAACCCGCCGGCAGCCCCACACCTTAGCCTCCGCCGTACCCTCATCCTAATCCGTACGCGGACACTGACCCGCGCGTCCGCACGTGCCCCGACCCTAGCACGTGTCCGCACCCTCACCTGTGCCCTCAGCCTTGCCGTTCCCTAACCCTAACCCTAGCCCGGAAGGGAAACCCGCCGGCAGCCCCACACCTTAGCCTCCGCCGTACTCACATCCTAATCCGTACGCGGACACTGACCCGCGCGTCCGCATGTGCCCCGACCCTAGCACGTGTCCGCACCCTCACCTGTGCCCTCAGCCTTGCCGTTCCCTAACCCTAACCCTAGCCCGGAAGGGAAACCCGCCGGCAGCCCCACACTTTAGCCTCCGCCGTACCCTCATCCTAATCCGTACGCGGACACTGACCCGCGCGTCCGCACGTGCCCCGACCCTAGCACGTGTCCGCACCCTCACCTGTGCCCTCAGCCTTGCCGTTCCCTAAACCTAACCCTAGCCCGGAAGGGAAACCCGCCGGCAGCCCCACACCTTAGCCTCCGCCGTACCCTCATCCTAATCCGTACTCGGACACTGACCCGCGCGTCCGCACGTGCCCCGACCCTAGCACGTGTCCGCACCCTCACCTGTGCCCTCAGCCTTGCCGTTCCCTAAGCCTAACCCTAGCCCGGAAGGGAAACCCGCCGGCAGCCCCACACCTTAGCCTCCGCCATACCCTCATCCTAATCCGTACGCGGACACTGACCCGCGCGTCCGCACGTGCCCCGACCCTAGCACGTGTCCGCACCCTCACCTGTGCCCTCAGCCTTGCCGTTCCCTAACCCTAACCCTAGCCCAGAAGGGAAACCCGCCGGCAGCCCCACACCTTAGCCTCCGCCGTACCCTCATCCTAATCCGTACGCGGACACTGACCCGCGCGTCCGCACGTGCCCCGACCCTAGCACGTGTCCGCACCCTCACCTGTGCCTTAACCCTTGCCGTTCCCTAACCCTAACCCTAGCCCGGAAGGGAAACCCGCCGGCAGCCCCACACCTTAGCCTCCGCCTTACCCTCATCCTAATCTGTACGCGGACACTGACCCGCGCGTCCGCACATGCCCCGACCCTAGCACGTGTCCGCACCCTCACCTGTGCCCTCAGCCTTGCCGTTCCCTAACCCTAACCCTAGCCCGGAAGGGAAACCCGCCGGCAGCCCCACACCTTAGCCTCCGCCGTACCCTCATCCTAATCCGTACGCGGACACTGACCCGCGCGTCCGCACGTGCCCCGACCCTAGCACGTGTCCGCACCCTCACCTGTGCCCTCAGCCTTGCCGTTCCCTAACCCTAACCCTAGCCCGGAAGGGAAACCCGCCGGCAGCCCCACACCTTAGCCTCCGCCGTACCCTCATCCTAATCCGTACGCGGACACTGACCCGCACGTCCGCACGTGCCCCGACCCTAGCACGTGTCCGCACCCTCACCTGTGCCCTCAGCCTTGCCGTTCCCTAACCCTAACCCTAGCCCGGAAGGGAAACCCGCCGGCAGCCCCACACCTTAGCCTCCGCCGTACTCACATCCTAATCCGTACGCGGACACTGACCCGCGCGTCCGCATGTGCCCCGACCCTAGCACGTGTCCGCACCCTCACCTGTGCCCTCAGCCTTGCCGTTCCCTAACCCTAACCCTAGCCCGGAAGGGAAACCCGCCGGCAGCCCCACACCTTAGCCTCCGCCGTACCCTCAACCTAGTCCGTACGCGGACACTGACCCGCGCGTCCACACGTGCCCCGACCCTAGCACGTGTCCACACCCTCACCTGTGCCCTCAGCCTTGCCGTTCCCTAACCCTAACCCTAGCCCGGAAGGGAAACCCGCCGGCAGCCCCACACCTTAGCCTCCGCCGTACCCTCATCCTAATCCGTACGCGGACACTGACCCGCGCGTCCGCACGTGCCCCGACCCTAGCACGTGTCCGCACCCTCACCTGTGCCCTCAGCCTTGCCGTTCCCTAACCCTAACCCTAGCCCGGAACGGAAACCCGCCGGCAGCCCCACACCTTAGCCTCCGTCGTACCCTCATCCTAATCCGTACGCGGACACTGACCCGCGCATCCGCACGTGCCCCGACCCTAGCACGTGTCCGCACCCTCACCTGTGCCCTCAGCCTTGCCGTTCCCTAACCCTAGCCCGGAAGGGAAACCCGCCGTCAGCCCCACACCTTAGCCTCCGCCGTACCCTCATCCTAATCCGTACGCGGACACTGACCCGCGCGTCCGCACGTGCCCCGACCCTAGCACGTGTCCGCACCCTCACCTGTGCCCTCAGCCTTGCCGTTCCCTAACCCTAACCCTAGCCCGGAAGGGAAACCCGCCGGCAGCCCCACACTTTAGCCTCCGCCGTACCCTCATCCTAATCCGTACGCGGACACTGACCCGCGCGTCCGCACGTGCCCCGACCCTAGCACGTGTCCGCACCCTCACCTGTGCCCTCAGCCTTGCCGTTCCCTAACCCTAACCCTAGCTCTGAAGGGAAACCCGCCGGCAGCCCCACACCTTAACCTCCGCCGTACCCTCATCGTAATCCGTACGCGGACACTGACCCGCACGTCCGCACGTGCCCCGACCCTAGCACGTGTCCGCACCCTCACCTGTGCCCTCAGCCTTGCCGTTCCCTAACCCTAACCCTAGCCCGGAAGGGAAACCCGCCGGCAGCCCCACACCTTAGCCTCCACCGTACCCTGATCCTAATCCGTACGTGGACACTGACCCGCGCGTCCGCACGTGCCCCGACCCTAGCACGTGTCCGCACCCTCACCTGTGCCCTCAGCCTTGCCGTTCCCTAACCCTAACCCTAGCCCGGAAGGGAAACCCGCCGGCAGCCCCACACCTTAGCCTCCGCCGTACCCTCATCCTAATCCGTACGCGGACACTGACCCGCGCGTCCGCACGTGCCCCGACCCTAGCACGTGTCCGCACCCTCACCTGTGCCCTCAGCCTTGCCGTTCCCTAACCCTAACCCTAGCCCGGAAGGGAAACCCGCCGGCAGCCCCACACCTTAGCCTCCGCCGTACCCTCATCCTAATCCGTACGCGGACACTGACCCGCGCGTCCGCACGTGCCCCGACCCTAGCACGTGTCCGCACCCTCACCTGTGCCCTCAGCCTTGCCGTTCCCTAACCCTAACCCTAGACCGGAACGGAAACCCGCCGGCAGCCCCACACCTTAGCCTCCGCCGTACCCTCATCCTAATCCGTACGCGGACACTGACCCGCGCGTCCGCACGTGCCCCGACCCTAGCACGTGTCCGCACCCTCACCTGTGCCCTCAGCCTGGCCGTTCCCTAACCCTAACCCTAGCCAGGAAGGGAAACCCGCCGGCAGCCCCACACCTTAGCCTCCGCCATACCCTCATCCTAATCCGTACGCGGACACTGACCCGCGCGTCCGCACGTGCCCCGACCCTAGCACGTGTCCGCACCCTCACCTGTGCCCTCAGCCTTGCCGTTCCCTAACCCTAACCCTAGCCCGGAAGGGAAACCCGCCGGCAGCCCCACACCTTAGCCTCCGCCGTACCCTCATCCTAATCCGTACGCGGACACTGACCCGCGCGTCCGCACGTGCCCCGACCCTAGCACGTGTCCGCACCCTCACCTGTGCCCTCAGCCTTGCCGTTCCCTAACCCTAACCCTAGCCCGGAAGGGAAACCCTCCGGCAGCCCCACACCTTAGCCTCCGCTGTACCCTCATCCTAATCCGTACGCGGACACTGACCCGCGCGTCCGCACCTGCCCCGACCCTAGCACGTGTCCACACCCTCACCTGTGCCCTCAGCCTTGCCGTTCCCTAACCCTAACCCTAGCCCGGAACGGAAACCCGCCGGCAGCCCCACACCTTAGCCTCCGCCGTACCCTCATCCTAATCCGTACGCGGACACTGACCCGCGCGTCCGCACGTGCCCCGACCCTAGCACGTGTCCGCACCCTCACCTGTGCCTTCAGACTTGCCGTTCCCTAACCCTAACCCTAGCCCGGAAGGGAAACCCGCCGGCAGCCCCACACCTTAGCCTCCGCCGTACCCTCATCCTAATCCGTACGCGGACACTGACCCGCGCGTCCGCACGTGCCCCGACCCTAGCACGTGTCCGCATCCTCACCTGTGCCCTCAGCCTTGCCGTTCCCTAACCCTAACCCTAGCCCGGAAGGGAAACCAGCCGGCAGCCCCACACCTTAGCCTCCGCCGTACCCTCATCCTAATCCGTACGCGGACACTGACCCGCGCGTCCGCACGTGCCCCGACCCTAGCACGTGTCCGCACCCTCACCTGTGCCCTCAGCCTTGCCGTTCCCTAACCCTAACCCTAGCCCGGAACGGAAACCCGCCGGCAAACCCACACCTTAGCCTCCGCCGTACCCTCATCCTAATCCATACGTGGACACTGACCCGCGCGTCCGCACGTGCCCCGACCCTAGCACGTGTCCGCACCCTCACCTGTGCCCTCAGCCTTGCCGTTCCCTAACCCTAACCCTAGCCCTGAACGGAAACCCGCCGGCAGCCCCACACCTTAGCCTCCGCCGTACCCTCATCCTAATCCGTACGCGGACACTGACCCGCGCGTCCGCACGTGCCCCGACCCTAGCACGTGTCCGCACCCTCACCTGTGCCCTCAGCCTGGCCGTTCCCTAACCCTAACCCTAGCCCGGAAGGGAAACCCGCCGGCAGCCCCACACCTTAGCCTCCGCCGTACCCTCATCCTAATCCGTACGCGGACACTGACCAGCGCGTCCGCACGTGCCACGAGCCTAGCACGTGTCCGCACCCTCACCTGTGCCCTCAGCCTTGCCGTTCCCTAACCCTAACCCTAGCCCGGAAGGGAAACCCGCCGGCAGCCCCACACCTTAGCCTCCGCCGTACCCTCATCCTAATCCGTACGCGGACACTGACCCGCGCGTCCGCACGTGCCCCAACCCTAGCACGTGTCCGCACCCTCACCTGTGCCCTCAGCCTTGCCGTTCCCTAACCCTAACCCTAGCCCGGAAGGGAAACCCGCCGGCAGCCCCACACCTTAGCCTCCGCCGTACCCTCATCCTAATCCGTACGCGGACACTGACCCGCGCGTCCGCACGTGCCCCGACCCTAGCACGTGTCCGCACCCTCACCTGTGCCCTCAGCCTTGCCGTTCCCTAACCCTAACCCTAGCCCGGAAGGGAAACCCGCCGGCAGCCCCACACCTTAGCCTCCGCCGTACCCTCATCCTAATCCGTACGCGGACACTGACCCGCGCGTCCGCACGTGCCGCGACACTAGCACGTGTCCGGACCCTCACCTGTGCCCTCAGCCTTGCCGTTCCCTAACCCTAACCCTAGCCCGGAACGGAAACCCGCTGGCAGCCCCACACCTTAGCCTCCACCGTACCCTCATCCTAATCCATACGCGGACACTGACCCGCGCGTCCGCACGTGCCCCGACCCTACCACGTGTCCGTGCCCTCAGCCTTGCCGTTCCCTAACCCTAACCGTAGCCCGGAACGGAAACCCGCCGGCAGCACCACGCCTTAGCCTCCGCCGTACCCTCATCCTAATCCGTACGCGGACACTGACCAGCGCGTCCGCACGTGCCGCGACCCTAGCACGTGTCCGCACCCTCACCTGTGCCCTCAGCCTTGCCGTTCCCTAACCCTAACCCTAGCCCGGAACGGAAACCCGCCGGCAGCCCCACACCTTAGCCTCCGCCGTACCCTCATCCTAAACCGTACGCGGACACTGACCCACGCGTCCGCACGTGCCCCGACCCTAGCACGTGTCCGCACCCTCACCTGTGCCCTCAGCCTTGCCGTTCCCTAACCCTAACCCTAGCCCGGAAAGGAAACCCGCCGGCAGACCCACACCTTAGCCTCCGCCGTACCCTCATCCTAATCCATACGTGGACACTGACCCGCGCGTCCGCACGTGCCCCGACCCAAGCACGTGTCCGCACCCTCACCTGTGCCCTCAGCCTTGCCGTTCCCTAACCCTAACCCTAGCCCGGAACGGAAACCCGCCGGCAGCCCCACACCTTAGCCTCCGCCGTACCCTCATCCTAATCCGTACGCGGACACTGACCCGCGCGTCCGCACGTGCCCCGACCCTAGCACGTGTCCGCACCCTCACCTGTGCCCTCAGCCTGGCCGTTCCCTAACCCTAACCCTATCCCGGAAGGGAAACCCGCCGGCAGCCCCACACCTTAGCCTCCGCCGTACCCTCATCCTAATCCGTACGCGGACACTGACCAGCGCGTCCGCACGTGCCCCGACCCTAGCACGTGTCCGCACCCTCACCTGTGCCCTCAGCCTTGCCGTTCCCTAACCCTAACCCTAGCCCGGAAGGGAAACCCCCCGGCAGCCCCACACCTTAGCCTCCGCCGTACCCTCATCCTAATCCGTACGCGGACACTGACCCACGCGTCCGCACGTGCCCCGACCCTAGCTCGAGTCCGCACCCTCACCTGTGCCCTCAGCCTTGCCGTTCCCTAACCCTAACCCTAGCCCGGAAGGGAAACCCGCCGGCAGCCCCACACCTTAGCCTCCGCCGTACCCTCATCCTAATCCGTACGCGGACACTGACCCGCGCGTCCGCACGTGCCCCGACCCTAGCACGTGTCCGCACCCTCACCTGTGCCCTCAGCCTTGCCGTTCCCTAACCCTAACCCTAGCCCGGAAGGGAAACCCGCCGGCAGCCCCACACCTTAGCCTCCGCCGTACCCTCATCCTAATCCGTACGCGGACACTGACCCGCGCGTCCGCACGTGCCCCGACCCTAGCACGTGTCCGCACCCTCACCTGTGCCCTCAGCCTTGCCGTTCCCTAACCCTAACCCTAGCCCGGAACGGAAACCCGCCGGCAGCCCCACACCTTAGCCTCCGCCGTACCCTCATCCTAATCCGTACGCGGACACTGACCCGCGCGTCCGCACGTGCCCCGACCCTAGCACGTGTCCGCACCCTCACCTGTGCCTTCAGACTTGCCGTTCCCTAACCCTAACCCTAGCCCGGAAGGGAAACCCGCCGGCAGCCCCACACCTTAGCCTCCGCCATACCCTCATCCTAATCCGTACGCGGACACTGACCCGCGCGTCCGCACGTGCCCCGACCCTAGCACGTGTCCGCACCCTCACCTGTGCCCTCAGCCTTGCCGTTCCCTAACCCTAACCCTAGCCCGGAATGGAAACCCGCCGGCAGCCCCACACCTTAGCCTCCGCCGTACCCTCATCCTAATCTGTACGCGGACACTGACCCGCGCGTCCGCACGTGCCCCGACCCTAGCACGTGTCCGCACCCTCACCTGTGCCCTCAGCCTTCCCGTTCCCTAACCCTAACCCTAGCCCGGAAGGGAAACCAGCCGGCAGCCCCACACCGTAGCCTCCGCCGTACCCTCATCCTATACCGTACGTGGACACTGACCCGCGCGTCCGCACGTGCCCCGACCCTAGCACGTGTCCGCACCCTCACCTGTGCCCTCAGCCTTGCCGTTCCCTAACCCTAACCCTAGCCCGGAAGGGAAACCCGCCGGCAGCCCCACACCTTAGCCTCCGCCGTACCCTCATCCTAATCCGTACGCGGACACTGACCCGCGCGTCCGCACGTGCCGCAACCCTAGCACGTGTCCGCGCCCTCACCTGTGCCCTCAGCCTTGCCGTTCCCTAACCCTAACCCTAGCCCGGAAGGGAAACCCGCCGGCAGCCCCACACCTTAGCCTCCGCCGTACCCTCATCCTAATCCGTACGCGGACACTGACCCGCGCGTCCGCACGTGCCCCGACCCTAGCACGTGTCCGCACCCTCACCTGTGCCCTCAGCCTTGCCGTTCCCTAACCCTAACCCTAGCCCGGAAGGGAAACCCGCCGGCAGCCCCACACCTGAGCCTCCGCTGTACCCTCATCGTAATCCGTACGCGGACACTGACCCGCGCGTCCGCACGTGCCCCGACCCTAGCACGTGTCCGCACCCTCACCTGTGCCCTCAGCCTTGCCGTTCCCTAACCCTAACCCTAGCCCGGAAGGGAATCCCGCCGGCAGCCCCACACCTTAGCCTCCGCCGTACCCTCATCATAATCCGTACGCGGACACTGACCCACGCGTCCGCACGTGCCCCGACCCTAGCACGTGTCCGCACCCTCACCTGTGCCCTCAGCCTTGCCGTTCCCTAACCCTAACCCTAGCCGGGAACGGAAACCCGCCGGCAGCCCCACACCTTAGCCTCCGCCGTAACCTCATCCTAATCCGTACGCGGACACTGACCCGCGCGTCCGCACGTGCCCCGACCCTAGCACGTGTCCGCACCCTCACCTGTGCCCTCAGCCTTGCCGTTCCCTAACCCTAACCCTAGCCCGGAACGGAAACCCGCCGGCAGCCCCACACCTTAGCCTCCGCCGTACCCTGATCCTAATCCGTACGCGGACACTGACCCGCGCGTCCGCACGTGCCGCGACCCTAGCACGTGTCCGCACCCTCACCTGTGCCCTCAGCCTTGCCGTTCCCTAACCCTAACCCTAGCCCGGAACGGAAACCCGCCGGCAGCCCCACACCTTAGCCTCCGCCGTACCCTCATCCTAATCCGTACGCGGACACTGACCCGCGCGTCCGCACGTGCCCCGACCCTAGCACGTGTCCGCACCCTCACCTGTGCCCTCAGCCTTGCCGTTCCCTAACCCTAACCCTAGCCCGGAAGGGAAACCCGCCGGCAGCCCCACACCTTAGCCTCCGCCGTACCCACATCCTAATCCGTACGCGGACACTGACCCGCGCGTCCGCATGTGCCCCGACCCTAGCACGTGTCCGCACCCTCACCTGTGCCCTCAGCCTTGCCGTTCCCTAACCCTAACCCTAGCCCGGAAGGGAAACCCGCCGGCAGCCCCACACTTTAGCCTCCGCCGTACCCTCATCCTAATCCGTACGCGGACACTGACCCGCGCGTCCGCACGTGCCCCGACCCTAGCACGTGTCCGCACCCTCACCTGTGCCCTCAGCCTTGCCGTTCCCTAACCCTAACCCTAGCCCGGAAGGGAAACCCGCCGGCAGCCCCACACCTTAGCCTCCGCCATACCCTCATCCTAATCCGTACGCGGACACTGACCCGCGCGTCCGCACGTGCCCCGACCCTAGCACGTGTCCGCACCCTCACCTGTGCCCTCAGCCTTGCCGTTCCCTAACCCTAACCCTAGCCCGGAAGGGAAACCCGCCGGCAGCCCCACACCTTAGCCTCCGCCGTACCCTCATCCTAATCCGTACGCGGACACTGACCCGCGCGTCCGCACGTGCCCCGACCCTAGCACGTGTCCGCACCCTCACCTGTGCCCTCAGCCTTGCCGTTCCCTAACCCTAACCCTAGCCCGGAACGGAAACCCGCCGGCAGCCCCACACCTTAGCCTCCGCCGTACCCTCATCCTAATCCGTACGCGGACACTGACCCGCGCGTCCGCACGTGCCCCGACCCTAGCACGTGTCCGCACCCTCACCTGTGCCTTCAGACTTGCCGTTCCCTAACCCTAACCCTAGCCCGGAAGGGAAACCCGCCGGCAGCCCCACACCTTAGCCTCCGCCGTACCCTCATCCTAATCCGTACGCGGACACTGACCCGCGCGTCCGCACGTGCCCCGACCCTAGCACGTGTCCGCACCCTCACCTGTGCCCTCAGCCTTGCCGTTCCCTAACCCTAACCCTAGCCCGGAATGGAAACCCGCCGGCAGCCCCACACCTTAGCCTCCGCCGTACCCTCATCCTAATCTGTACGCGGACACTGACCCGCGCGTCCGCACGTGCCCCGACCCTAGCACGTGTCCGCACCCTCACCTGTGCCCTCAGCCTTCCCGTTCCCTAACCCTAACCCTAGCCCGGAAGGGAAACCAGCCGGCAGCCCCACACCTTAGCCTCCGCCGTACCCTCATCCTATACCGTACGTGGACACTGACCCGCGCGTCCGCACGTGCCCCGACCCTAGCACGTGTCCGCACCCTCACCTGTGCCCTCAGCCTTGCCGTTCCCTAACCCTAACCCTAGCCCGGAAGGGAAACCCGCCGGCAGCCCCACACCTTAGCCTCCGCCGTACCCTCATCCTAATCCGTACGCGGACACTGACCCGCGCGTCCGCACGTGCCGCAACCCTAGCACGTGTCCGCGCCCTCACCTGTGCCCTCAGCCTTGCCGTTCCCTAACCCTAACCCTAGCCCGGAAGGGAAACCCGCCGGCAGCCCCACACCTTAGCCTCCGCCGTACCCTCATCCTAATCCGTACGCGGACACTGACCCGCGCGTCCGCACGTGCCCCGACCCTAGCACGTGTCCGCACCCTCACCTGTGCCCTCAGCCTTGCCGTTCCCTAACCCTAACCCTAGCCCGGAAGGGAAACCCGCCGGCAGCCCCACACCTGAGCCTCCGCTGTACCCTCATCGTAATCCGTACGCGGACACTGACCCGCGCGTCCGCACGTGCCCCGACCCTAGCACGTGTCCGCACCCTCACCTGTGCCCTCAGCCTTGCCGTTCCCTAACCCTAACCCTAGCCCGGAAGGGAATCCCGCCGGCAGCCCCACACCTTAGCCTCCGCCGTACCCTCATCATAATCCGTACGCGGACACTGACCCACGCGTCCGCACGTGCCCCGACCCTAGCACGTGTCCGCACCCTCACCTGTGCCCTCAGCCTTGCCGTTCCCTAACCCTAACCCTAGCCGGGAACGGAAACCCGCCGGCAGCCCCACACCTTAGCCTCCGCCGTAACCTCATCCTAATCCGTACGCGGACACTGACCCGCGCGTCCGCACGTGCCCCGACCCTAGCACGTGTCCGCACCCTCACCTGTGCCCTCAGCCTTGCCGTTCCCTAACCCTAACCCTAGCCCGGAACGGAAACCCGCCGGCAGCCCCACACCTTAGCCTCCGCCGTACCCTGATCCTAATCCGTACGCGGACACTGACCCGCGCGTCCGCACGTGCCGCGACCCTAGCACGTGTCCGCACCCTCACCTGTGCCCTCAGCCTTGCCGTTCCCTAACCCTAACCCTAGCCCGGAACGGAAACCCGCCGGCAGCCCCACACCTTAGCCTCCGCCGTACCCTCATCCTAATCCGTACGCGGACACTGACCCGCGCGTCCGCACGTGCCCCGACCCTAGCACGTGTCCGCACCCTCACCTGTGCCCTCAGCCTTGCCGTTCCCTAACCCTAACCCTAGCCCGGAAGGGAAACCCGCCGGCAGCCCCACACCTTAGCCTCCGCCGTACCCACATCTTAATCCGTACGCGGACACTGACCCGCGCGTCCGCATGTGCCCCGACCCTAGCACGTGTCCGCACCCTCACCTGTGCCCTCAGCCTTGCCGTTCCCTAACCCTAACCCTAGCCCGGAAGGGAAACCCGCCGGCAGCCCCACACTTTAGCCTCCGCCGTACCCTCATCCTAATCCGTACGCGGACACTGACCCGCGCGTCCGCACGTGCCCCGACCCTAGCACGTGTCCGCACCCTCACCTGTGCCCTCAGCCTTGCCGTTCCCTAACCCTAACCCTAGCCCGGAAGGGAAACCCGCCGGCAGCCCCACACCTTAGCCTCCGCCGTACCCTCATCCTAATCCGTACGCGGACACTGACCCGCGCGTCCGCACGTGCCCCGACCCTAGCACGTGTCCGCACCCTCACCTGTGCCCTCAGCCTTGCCGTTCCCTAACCCTAACCCTAGCCCGGAAGGGAAACCCGCCGGCAGCCCCACACCTTAGCCTCCGCCGTACCCTCATCCTAATCCGTACGCGGACACTGACCCGCGCATCCGCACGTGCCCCGACCCTAGCACGTGTCCGCACCCTCACCTGTGCCCTCAGCCTTGCCGTTCCCTAACCCTAACCCTAGCCCGGAACGGAAACCCGCCGGCAGCCCCACACCTTAGCCTCCGCCGTACCCTCATCCTAATCCGTACGCGGACACTGACCCGCGCGTCCGCACGTGCCCCGACCCTAGCACGTGTCCGCACCCTCACCTGTGCCCTCAGCCTTGCCGTTCCCTAACCCTAACCCTAGCCCAGAAGGGAAACCCGCCGGCAGCCCCACACCTTAGCCTCCGCCGTACCCTCATCCTAATCCGTACGCGGACACTGACTCGCGCGTCCGCACGTGCCCCGACCCTAGCACGTGTCCGCACCCTCACCTGTGCCTTCACCCTTGCCGTTCCGTAACCCTAACCCTAGCCCGGAAGGGAAACCCGCCGGCAGCCCCACACCTTAGCCTCCGCCTTACCCTCATCCTAATCTGTACGCGGACACTGACCCGCGCGTCCGCACATGCCCCGACCCTAGCACGTGTCCGCACCCACACCTGTGCCCTCAGCCTTGCCGTTCCCTAACCCTAACCCTAGCCCGGAAGGGAAACCCGCCGGCAGCCCCACACCTTAGCCTCCGCCGTACCCTCATCCTAATCCGTACGCGGACACTGACCCGCGCGTCCGCACGTGCCCCGACCCTAGCACGTGTCCGCACCCTCACCTGTGCCCTCAGCCTTGCCGTTCCCTAACCCTAACCCTAGCCCGGAAGGGAAACCCGCCGGCAGCCCCACACCTTAGCCTCCGCCGTACCCTCATCCTAATCCGTACGCGGACACTGACCCGCGCGTCCGCACGTGCCCCGACCCTAGCACGTGTCCGCACCCTCACCTGTGCCCTCAGCCTTGCCGTTCCCTAACCCTAACCCTAGCCCGGAAGGGAAACCCGCCGGCAGCCCCACACCTTAGCCTCCGCCGTACCCTCATCCTAATCCGTACGCGGACACTGACCCGCGCGTCCGCACGTGCCCCGACCCTAGCACGTGTCCGCACCCTCACCTGTGCCCTCAGCCTTGCCGTTCCCTAACCCTAACCCTAGACCGGAACGGAAACCCGCCGGCAGCCCCACACCTTAGCCTCCGCCGTACCCTCATCCTAATCCGTACGCGGACACTGACCCGCGCGTCCGCACGTGCCCCGACCCTAGCACGTGTCCGCACCCTCACCTGTGCCCTCAGCCTGGCCGTTCCCTAACCCTAACCCTAGCCAGGAAGGGAAACCCGCCGGCAGCCCCACACCTTAGCCTCCGCCGTACCCTCATCCTAATCCGTACGCGGACACTGACCCGCGCGTCCGCACGTGCCCCGACCCTAGCACGTGTCCGCACCCTCACCTGTGCCCTCAGCCTTGCCGTTCCCTAACCCTAACCCTAGCCCGGAAGGGAAACCCGCCGGCAGCCCCACACCTTAGCCTCCGCCGTACCCTCATCCTAATCCGTACGCGGACACTGACCCGCGCGTCCGCACGTGCCCCGACCCTAGCACGTGTCCGCACCCTCACCTGTGCCCTCAGCCTTGCCGTTCCCTAACCCTAACCCTAGCCCGGAAGGGAAACCCTCCGGCAGCCCCACACCTTAGCCTCCGCTGTACCCTCATCCTAATCCGTACGCGGACACTGACCCGCGCGTCCGCACCTGCCCCGACCCTAGCACGTGTCCACACCCTCACCTGTGCCCTCAGCCTTGCCGTTCCCTAACCCTAACCCTAGCCCGGAACGGAAACCCGCCGGCAGCCCCACACCTTAGCCTCCGCCGTACCCTCATCCTAATCCGTACGCGGACACTGACCCGCGCGTCCGCACGTGCCCCGACCCTAGCACGTGTCCGCACCCTCACCTGTGCCTTCAGACTTGCCGTTCCCTAACCCTAACCCTAGCCCGGAAGGGAAACCCGCCGGCAGCCCCACACCTTAGCCTCCGCCGTACCCTCATCCTAATCCGTACGCGGACACTGACCCGCGCGTCCGCACGTGCCCCGACCCTAGCACGTGTCCGCATCCTCACCTGTGCCCTCAGCCTTGCCGTTCCCTAACCCTAACCCTAGCCCGGAAGGGAAACCAGCCGGCAGCCCCACACCTTAGCCTCCGCCGTACCCTCATCCTAATCCGTACGCGGACACTGACCCGCGCGTCCGCACGTGCCCCGACCCTAGCACGTGTCCGCACCCTCACCTGTGCCCTCAGCCTTGCCGTTCCCTAACCCTAACCCTAGCCCGGAACGGAAACCCGCCGGCAAACCCACACCTTAGCCTCCGCCGTACCCTCATCCTAATCCATACGTGGACACTGACCCGCGCGTCCGCACGTGCCCCGACCCTAGCACGTGTCCGCACCCTCACCTGTGCCCTCAGCCTTGCCGTTCCCTAACCCTAACCCTAGCCCTGAACGGAAACCCGCCGGCAGCCCCACACCTTAGCCTCCGCCGTACCCTCATCCTAATCCGTACGCGGACACTGACCCGCGCGTCCGCACGTGCCCCGACCCTAGCACGTGTCCGCACCCTCACCTGTGCCCTCAGCCTGGCCGTTCCCTAACCCTAACCCTAGCCCGGAAGGGAAACCCGCCGGCAGCCCCACACCTTAGCCTCCGCCGTACCCTCATCCTAATCCGTACGCGGACACTGACCAGCGCGTCCGCACGTGCCACGAGCCTAGCACGTGTCCGCACCCTCACCTGTGCCCTCAGCCTTGCCGTTCCCTAACCCTAACCCTAGCCCGGAAGGGAAACCCGCCGGCAGCCCCACACCTTAGCCTCCGCCGTACCCTCATCCTAATCCGTACGCGGACACTGACCCGCGCGTCCGCACGTGCCCCAACCCTAGCACGTGTCCGCACCCTCACCTGTGCCCTCAGCCTTGCCGTTCCCTAACCCTAACCCTAGCCCGGAAGGGAAACCCGCCGGCAGCCCCACACCTTAGCCTCCGCCGTACCCTCATCCTAATCCGTACGCGGACACTGACCCGCGCGTCCGCACGTGCCCCGACCCTAGCACGTGTCCGCACCCTCACCTGTGCCCTCAGCCTTGCCGTTCCCTAACCCTAACCCTAGCCCGGAAGGGAAACCCGCCGGCAGCCCCACACCTTAGCCTCCGCCGTACCCTCATCCTAATCCGTACGCGGACACTGACCCGCGCGTCCGCACGTGCCGCGACACTAGCACGTGTCCGGACCCTCACCTGTGCCCTCAGCCTTGCCGTTCCCTAACCCTAACCCTAGCCCGGAACGGAAACCCGCTGGCAGCCCCACACCTTAGCCTCCACCGTACCCTCATCCTAATCCATACGCGGACACTGACCCGCGCGTCCGCACGTGCCCCGACCCTACCACGTGTCCGTGCCCTCAGCCTTGCCGTTCCCTAACCCTAACCGTAGCCCGGAACGGAAACCCGCCGGCAGCACCACGCCTTAGCCTCCGCCGTACCCTCATCCTAATCCGTACGCGGACACTGACCAGCGCGTCCGCACGTGCCGCGACCCTAGCACGTGTCCGCACCCTCACCTGTGCCCTCAGCCTTGCCGTTCCCTAACCCTAACCCTAGCCCGGAACGGAAACCCGCCGGCAGCCCCACACCTTAGCCTCCGCCGTACCCTCATCCTAAACCGTACGCGGACACTGACCCACGCGTCCGCACGTGCCCCGACCCTAGCACGTGTCCGCACCCTCACCTGTGCCCTCAGCCTTGCCGTTCCCTAACCCTAACCCTAGCCCGGAAAGGAAACCCGCCGGCAGACCCACACCTTAGCCTCCGCCGTACCCTCATCCTAATCCATACGTGGACACTGACCCGCGCGTCCGCACGTGCCCCGACCCAAGCACGTGTCCGCACCCTCACCTGTGCCCTCAGCCTTGCCGTTCCCTAACCCTAACCCTAGCCCGGAACGGAAACCCGCCGGCAGCCCCACACCTTAGCCTCCGCCGTACCCTCATCCTAATCCGTACGCGGACACTGACCCGCGCGTCCGCACGTGCCCCGACCCTAGCACGTGTCCGCACCCTCACCTGTGCCCTCAGCCTGGCCGTTCCCTAACCCTAACCCTATCCCGGAAGGGAAACCCGCCGGCAGCCCCACACCTTAGCCTCCGCCGTACCCTCATCCTAATCCGTACGCGGACACTGACCAGCGCGTCCGCACGTGCCCCGACCCTAGCACGTGTCCGCACCCTCACCTGTGCCCTCAGCCTTGCCGTTCCCTAACCCTAACCCTAGCCCGGAAGGGAAACCCCCCGGCAGCCCCACACCTTAGCCTCCGCCGTACCCTCATCCTAATCCGTACGCGGACACTGACCCACGCGTCCGCACGTGCCCCGACCCTAGCTCGAGTCCGCACCCTCACCTGTGCCCTCAGCCTTGCCGTTCCCTAACCCTAACCCTAGCCCGGAAGGGAAACCCGCCGGCAGCCCCACACCTTAGCCTCCGCCGTACCCTCATCCTAATCCGTACGCGGACACTGACCCGCGCGTCCGCACGTGCCCCGACCCTAGCACGTGTCCGCACCCTCACCTGTGCCCTCAGCCTTGCCGTTCCCTAACCCTAACCCTAGCCCGGAAGGGAAACCCGCCGGCAGCCCCACACCTTAGCCTCCGCCGTACCCTCATCCTAATCCGTACGCGGACACTGACCCGCGCGTCCGCACGTGCCCCGACCCTAGCACGTGTCCGCACCCTCACCTGTGCCCTCAGCCTTGCCGTTCCCTAACCCTAACCCTAGCCCGGAACGGAAACCCGCCGGCAGCCCCACACCTTAGCCTCCGCCGTACCCTCATCCTAATCCGTACGCGGACACTGACCCGCGCGTCCGCACGTGCCCCGACCCTAGCACGTGTCCGCACCCTCACCTGTGCCTTCAGACTTGCCGTTCCCTAACCCTAACCCTAGCCCGGAAGGGAAACCCGCCGGCAGCCCCACACCTTAGCCTCCGCCATACCCTCATCCTAATCCGTACGCGGACACTGACCCGCGCGTCCGCACGTGCCCCGACCCTAGCACGTGTCCGCACCCTCACCTGTGCCCTCAGCCTTGCCGTTCCCTAACCCTAACCCTAGCCCGGAATGGAAACCCGCCGGCAGCCCCACACCTTAGCCTCCGCCGTACCCTCATCCTAATCTGTACGCGGACACTGACCCGCGCGTCCGCACGTGCCCCGACCCTAGCACGTGTCCGCACCCTCACCTGTGCCCTCAGCCTTCCCGTTCCCTAACCCTAACCCTAGCCCGGAAGGGAAACCAGCCGGCAGCCCCACACCGTAGCCTCCGCCGTACCCTCATCCTATACCGTACGTGGACACTGACCCGCGCGTCCGCACGTGCCCCGACCCTAGCACGTGTCCGCACCCTCACCTGTGCCCTCAGCCTTGCCGTTCCCTAACCCTAACCCTAGCCCGGAAGGGAAACCCGCCGGCAGCCCCACACCTTAGCCTCCGCCGTACCCTCATCCTAATCCGTACGCGGACACTGACCCGCGCGTCCGCACGTGCCGCAACCCTAGCACGTGTCCGCGCCCTCACCTGTGCCCTCAGCCTTGCCGTTCCCTAACCCTAACCCTAGCCCGGAAGGGAAACCCGCCGGCAGCCCCACACCTTAGCCTCCGCCGTACCCTCATCCTAATCCGTACGCGGACACTGACCCGCGCGTCCGCACGTGCCCCGACCCTAGCACGTGTCCGCACCCTCACCTGTGCCCTCAGCCTTGCCGTTCCCTAACCCTAACCCTAGCCCGGAAGGGAAACCCGCCGGCAGCCCCACACCTGAGCCTCCGCTGTACCCTCATCGTAATCCGTACGCGGACACTGACCCGCGCGTCCGCACGTGCCCCGACCCTAGCACGTGTCCGCACCCTCACCTGTGCCCTCAGCCTTGCCGTTCCCTAACCCTAACCCTAGCCCGGAAGGGAATCCCGCCGGCAGCCCCACACCTTAGCCTCCGCCGTACCCTCATCATAATCCGTACGCGGACACTGACCCACGCGTCCGCACGTGCCCCGACCCTAGCACGTGTCCGCACCCTCACCTGTGCCCTCAGCCTTGCCGTTCCCTAACCCTAACCCTAGCCGGGAACGGAAACCCGCCGGCAGCCCCACACCTTAGCCTCCGCCGTAACCTCATCCTAATCCGTACGCGGACACTGACCCGCGCGTCCGCACGTGCCCCGACCCTAGCACGTGTCCGCACCCTCACCTGTGCCCTCAGCCTTGCCGTTCCCTAACCCTAACCCTAGCCCGGAACGGAAACCCGCCGGCAGCCCCACACCTTAGCCTCCGCCGTACCCTGATCCTAATCCGTACGCGGACACTGACCCGCGCGTCCGCACGTGCCGCGACCCTAGCACGTGTCCGCACCCTCACCTGTGCCCTCAGCCTTGCCGTTCCCTAACCCTAACCCTAGCCCGGAACGGAAACCCGCCGGCAGCCCCACACCTTAGCCTCCGCCGTACCCTCATCCTAATCCGTACGCGGACACTGACCCGCGCGTCCGCACGTGCCCCGACCCTAGCACGTGTCCGCACCCTCACCTGTGCCCTCAGCCTTGCCGTTCCCTAACCCTAACCCTAGCCCGGAAGGGAAACCCGCCGGCAGCCCCACACCTTAGCCTCCGCCGTACCCACATCCTAATCCGTACGCGGACACTGACCCGCGCGTCCGCATGTGCCCCGACCCTAGCACGTGTCCGCACCCTCACCTGTGCCCTCAGCCTTGCCGTTCCCTAACCCTAACCCTAGCCCGGAAGGGAAACCCGCCGGCAGCCCCACACTTTAGCCTCCGCCGTACCCTCATCCTAATCCGTACGCGGACACTGACCCGCGCGTCCGCACGTGCCCCGACCCTAGCACGTGTCCGCACCCTCACCTGTGCCCTCAGCCTTGCCGTTCCCTAACCCTAACCCTAGCCCGGAAGGGAAACCCGCCGGCAGCCCCACACCTTAGCCTCCGCCATACCCTCATCCTAATCCGTACGCGGACACTGACCCGCGCGTCCGCACGTGCCCCGACCCTAGCACGTGTCCGCACCCTCACCTGTGCCCTCAGCCTTGCCGTTCCCTAACCCTAACCCTAGCCCGGAAGGGAAACCCGCCGGCAGCCCCACACCTTAGCCTCCGCCGTACCCTCATCCTAATCCGTACGCGGACACTGACCCGCGCGTCCGCACGTGCCCCGACCCTAGCACGTGTCCGCACCCTCACCTGTGCCCTCAGCCTTGCCGTTCCCTAACCCTAACCCTAGCCCGGAACGGAAACCCGCCGGCAGCCCCACACCTTAGCCTCCGCCGTACCCTCATCCTAATCCGTACGCGGACACTGACCCGCGCGTCCGCACGTGCCCCGACCCTAGCACGTGTCCGCACCCTCACCTGTGCCTTCAGACTTGCCGTTCCCTAACCCTAACCCTAGCCCGGAAGGGAAACCCGCCGGCAGCCCCACACCTTAGCCTCCGCCGTACCCTCATCCTAATCCGTACGCGGACACTGACCCGCGCGTCCGCACGTGCCCCGACCCTAGCACGTGTCCGCACCCTCACCTGTGCCCTCAGCCTTGCCGTTCCCTAACCCTAACCCTAGCCCGGAATGGAAACCCGCCGGCAGCCCCACACCTTAGCCTCCGCCGTACCCTCATCCTAATCTGTACGCGGACACTGACCCGCGCGTCCGCACGTGCCCCGACCCTAGCACGTGTCCGCACCCTCACCTGTGCCCTCAGCCTTCCCGTTCCCTAACCCTAACCCTAGCCCGGAAGGGAAACCAGCCGGCAGCCCCACACCTTAGCCTCCGCCGTACCCTCATCCTATACCGTACGTGGACACTGACCCGCGCGTCCGCACGTGCCCCGACCCTAGCACGTGTCCGCACCCTCACCTGTGCCCTCAGCCTTGCCGTTCCCTAACCCTAACCCTAGCCCGGAAGGGAAACCCGCCGGCAGCCCCACACCTTAGCCTCCGCCGTACCCTCATCCTAATCCGTACGCGGACACTGACCCGCGCGTCCGCACGTGCCGCAACCCTAGCACGTGTCCGCGCCCTCACCTGTGCCCTCAGCCTTGCCGTTCCCTAACCCTAACCCTAGCCCGGAAGGGAAACCCGCCGGCAGCCCCACACCTTAGCCTCCGCCGTACCCTCATCCTAATCCGTACGCGGACACTGACCCGCGCGTCCGCACGTGCCCCGACCCTAGCACGTGTCCGCACCCTCACCTGTGCCCTCAGCCTTGCCGTTCCCTAACCCTAACCCTAGCCCGGAAGGGAAACCCGCCGGCAGCCCCACACCTGAGCCTCCGCTGTACCCTCATCGTAATCCGTACGCGGACACTGACCCGCGCGTCCGCACGTGCCCCGACCCTAGCACGTGTCCGCACCCTCACCTGTGCCCTCAGCCTTGCCGTTCCCTAACCCTAACCCTAGCCCGGAAGGGAATCCCGCCGGCAGCCCCACACCTTAGCCTCCGCCGTACCCTCATCATAATCCGTACGCGGACACTGACCCACGCGTCCGCACGTGCCCCGACCCTAGCACGTGTCCGCACCCTCACCTGTGCCCTCAGCCTTGCCGTTCCCTAACCCTAACCCTAGCCGGGAACGGAAACCCGCCGGCAGCCCCACACCTTAGCCTCCGCCGTAACCTCATCCTAATCCGTACGCGGACACTGACCCGCGCGTCCGCACGTGCCCCGACCCTAGCACGTGTCCGCACCCTCACCTGTGCCCTCAGCCTTGCCGTTCCCTAACCCTAACCCTAGCCCGGAACGGAAACCCGCCGGCAGCCCCACACCTTAGCCTCCGCCGTACCCTGATCCTAATCCGTACGCGGACACTGACCCGCGCGTCCGCACGTGCCGCGACCCTAGCACGTGTCCGCACCCTCACCTGTGCCCTCAGCCTTGCCGTTCCCTAACCCTAACCCTAGCCCGGAACGGAAACCCGCCGGCAGCCCCACACCTTAGCCTCCGCCGTACCCTCATCCTAATCCGTACGCGGACACTGACCCGCGCGTCCGCACGTGCCCCGACCCTAGCACGTGTCCGCACCCTCACCTGTGCCCTCAGCCTTGCCGTTCCCTAACCCTAACCCTAGCCCGGAAGGGAAACCCGCCGGCAGCCCCACACCTTAGCCTCCGCCGTACCCACATCTTAATCCGTACGCGGACACTGACCCGCGCGTCCGCATGTGCCCCGACCCTAGCACGTGTCCGCACCCTCACCTGTGCCCTCAGCCTTGCCGTTCCCTAACCCTAACCCTAGCCCGGAAGGGAAACCCGCCGGCAGCCCCACACTTTAGCCTCCGCCGTACCCTCATCCTAATCCGTACGCGGACACTGACCCGCGCGTCCGCACGTGCCCCGACCCTAGCACGTGTCCGCACCCTCACCTGTGCCCTCAGCCTTGCCGTTCCCTAACCCTAACCCTAGCCCGGAAGGGAAACCCGCCGGCAGCCCCACACCTTAGCCTCCGCCGTACCCTCATCCTAATCCGTACGCGGACACTGACCCGCGCGTCCGCACGTGCCCCGACCCTAGCACGTGTCCGCACCCTCACCTGTGCCCTCAGCCTTGCCGTTCCCTAACCCTAACCCTAGCCCTGAAGGGAAACCCGCCGGCAGCCCCACACCTTAGCCTCCGCCGTACCCTCATCCTAATCCGTACGCGGACACTGACCCGCGCATCCGCACGTGCCCCGACCCTAGCACGTGTCCGCACCCTCACCTGTGCCCTCAGCCTTGCCGTTCCCTAACCCTAACCCTAGCCCGGAACGGAAACCCGCCGGCAGCCCCACACCTTAGCCTCCGCCGTACCCTCATCCTAATCCGTACGCGGACACTGACCCGCGCGTCCGCACGTGCCCCGACCCTAGCACGTGTCCGCACCCTCACCTGTGCCCTCAGCCTTGCCGTTCCCTAACCCTAACCCTAGCCCAGAAGGGAAACCCGCTGGCAGCCCCACACCTTAGCCTCCGCCGTACCCTCATCCTAATCCGTACGCGGACACTGACTCGCGCGTCCGCACGTGCCCCGTCCCTAGCACGTGTCCGCACCCTCACCTGTGCCTTCACCCTTGCCGTTCCGTAACCCTAACCCTAGCCCGGAAGGGAAACCCGCCGGCAGCCCCACACCTTAGCCTCCGCCTTACCCTCATCCTAATCTGTACGCGGACACTGACCCGCGCGTCCGCACATGCCCCGACCCTAGCACGTGTCCGCACCCACACCTGTGCCCTCAGCCTTGCCGTTCCCTAACCCTAACCCTAGCCCGGAAGGGAAACCCGCCGGCAGCCCCACACCTTAGCCTCCGCCGTACCCTCATCCTAATCCGTACGCGGACACTGACCCGCGCGTCCGCACGTGCCCCGACCCTAGCACGTGTCCGCACCCTCACCTGTGCCCTCAGCCTTGCCGTTCCCTAACCCTAACCCTAGCCCGGAAGGGAAACCCGCCGGCAGCCCCACACCTTAGCCTCCGCCGTACCCTCATCCTAATCCGTACGCGGACACTGACCCACGCGTCCGCACGTGCCCCGACCCTAGCACGTGTCCGCACCCTCACCTGTGCCCTCAGCCTTGCCGTTCCCTAACCCTAACCCTAGCCCGGAAGGGAAACCCGCCGGCAGCCCCACACCTTAGCCTCCTCCGTACCCTCATCCTAATCCGTACGTGGACACTGACCCGCGCGTCCGCACGTGCCCCGACCCTAGCACGTGTCCGCACCCTCACCTGTGCCCTCAGCCTTGCCGTTACCTAACCCTAACCCTAGTCCGGAACGGAAACCCGCCGGCAGCCCCACACCTTAGCCTCCGCCGTACCCTCATCCTAATCCGTACGCGGACACTGACCTGCGCGTCCGCACGTGCCCCGACCCTAGCACGTGTCCGCACACTCACCTGTGCCCTCAGCCTTGCCGTTCCCTAACCCTAACCCTAGCCCGGAAGGGAAACCCGCCGGCAGCCCCACACCTTAGCCTCCGCCGTACCCTCATCCTAGTCCGTACGCGGACACTGACCCGCGCGTCCACACGTGCCCCGACCCTAGCACGTGTCCGCACCCTCACCTGTGCCCTCAGCCTTGCCGTTCCCTAACCCTAACCCTAGCCCGGAAGGGAAACCCGCCGGCAGCCCCACACCTTAGCCTCCGCCGTACCCTCATCCTAATCCGTACGCGGACACTGACCCGCGCGTCCGCACGTGCCCCGACCCTAGCACGTGTCCGCACCCTCACCTGTGCCCTCAGCCTTGCCGTTCCCTAACCCTAACCCTAGCCCGGAACGGAAACCCGCCGGCAGCCCCACACCTTAGCCTCCGTCGTACCCTCATCCTAATCCGTACGCGGACACTGACCCGCGCGTCCGCACGTGCCCCGACCCTAGCATGTGTCCGCAACCTCACCTGTGCCCTCAGCCTTGCCGTTCCCTAACCCTAACCCTAGCCCGAAAGGGAAACCCGCCGGCAGCCCCACACCTTAGCCTCCGCCGTACCCTCATCCTAATACGTACGCGGACACTGACCCGCGCGTCCGCACGTGCCCCGACCCTAGCACGTGTCCGCACCCTCACCTGTGCCCTCAGCCTTGCCGTTCCCTAACCCTAACCCTAGCCCGGAAGGGAAACCCGCCGGCAGCCCCACACCTTAGCCTCCGCCGTACCCTCATCCTAATCCGTACGCGGACACTGACCCGCGCGTCCGCACGTGCCCCGACCCTAGCACGTGTCCGCACCCTCACCTGTGCCCTCAGCCTTGCCGTTCCCTAACCCTAACCCTAGACCTGAAGGGAAACCCGCCGGCAGCCCCACACCTTAGCCTCCGCCGTCCCCTCATCCTAATCCGTACGCGGACACTGACCCGCGCGTCCGCACGTGCCCCGACCCTAGCACGTGTCCGCACCCTCACCTGTGCCCTCAGCCTTGCCGTTCCCTAACCCTAACCCTAGTCCAGAAGGGAAACCCGCCGGCAGCCCCACACCTTAGCCTCCGCCGTACCCTCATCCTAATCCGTACGCGGACACTGACCAGCGCGTCCGCACGTGCCCCGACCCTAGCACGTGTCCGCACCCTCACCTGTGCCTTCAGCCTTGCCGTTCCCTAACCCTAACCCTAGCCCGGAAGGGAAACCCGCCGGCAGCCCCACACCTTAGCCTCCGCCGTACCCTCATCCTAATCTGTACGCGGACACTGACCCGCGCGTCTGCACATGCCCCGACCCTAGCACGTGTCCGCACCCTCACCTGTGCCCTCAGCCTTGCCGTTCCCTAACCCTAACCCTAGCCCGGAAGGGAAACCCGCCGGCAGCCCCACACCTTAGCCTCCGCCGTACCCTCATCCTAATCCGTACGCGGACACTGACCCGCGCGTCCGCACGTGCCCCGACCCTAGCACGTGTCCGCACCCTCACCTGTGCCCTCAGCCTTGCCGTTCCCTAACCCTAACCCTAGCCTGGAAGGGAAACCCGCCGGCAGCCCCACACCTTAGCCTCCGCCGTACCCTCATCCTAATCCGTACGCGGACACTGACCCGCGCGTCCGCACGTGCCCCGACCCTAGCACGTGTCCGCACCCTCACCTGTGCCTTCAGCCTTGCCGTTTCCTAACCCTAACCCTAGCCCGGAAGGGAAACCCGCCGGCAGCCCCACACCTTAGCCTCCGCCGTACCCTCATCCTAATCCGTACGCGGACACTGACCCGCGCGTCCGCACGTGCCCCGACCCTAGCACGTGTCCGCACCCTCACCTATGCCCTCAGCCTTGCCGTTCCCTAACCCTAACCCTAGCCCGGAAGGGAAACCCGCCGGCAGCCCCACACCTTAGCCTCCGCCGTACCCTCATCCTAATCCGTACGCGGACACTGACCCGCGCGTCCGCACGTGCCCCGACCCTAGCACGTGTCCGCACCCTCACCTGTGCCCTCAGCCTTGCCGTTCCCTAACCCTAACCCTAGCCCGGAAGGGAAACCCGCTGGCAGCCCCACACCTTAGCCTCCGCCGTACCCTCATCCTAATCCGTACGCGGACACTGACCCGCGCGTCCGCACGTGCCCCGACCCTAGCACGTGTCCGCACCCTCACCTGTGCCCTCAGCCTTGCCGTTCCCTAACCCTAACCCTAGCCCGGAAGGGAAACCCGCCGGCAGCCCCACACCTTAGCCTCCGCCGTACCCTCATCCTAATCCGTACGCGGACACTGACCCGCGCGTCCGCACGTGCCCCGACCCTAGCACGTGTCCGCACCCTCACCTGTGCCCTCAGCCTTGCCGTTCCCTAACCCTAACCCTAGCCCGGAAGGGAAACCCGCCGGCAGCCCCACACCTTAGCCTCCGCCGTACCCTCATCCTAATCCGTACGCGGACACTGACCCGCGCGTGCGCACGTGCCGCAACCCTAGCACGTGTCCGCACCCTCACCTGTGCCCTCAGCCTTGCCGTTCCCTAACCCTAACCCTAGCCCGGAAGGGAAACCCGCCGGCAGCCCCACACCTTAGCCTCCGCCGTACCCTCATCCTAATCCGTACGCGGACACTGACCCGCGCGTCCGCACGTGCCGCAACCCTAGCACGTGTCCGCGCCCTCACCTGTGCCCTCAGCCTTGCCGTTCCCTAACCCTAAACCTAGCCCGGAAGGGAAACCCGCCGGCAGCCCCACACCTTAGCCTCCGCCGTACCCTCGTCCTAATCCGTACGCGGACACTGACCCGCGCGTCCGCACGTGCCCCGACACTAGCACGTGTCCGCACCCTCACCTGTGCCCTCAGCCTTGCCGTTCCCTAACCCTAACCCTAGCCCGGAAGGGAAACCCGCCGGCAGCCCCACACCTGAGCCTCCGCTGTACCCTCATCGTAATCCGTACGCGGACACTGACCCGCGCGTCCGCACGTGCCCCGACCCTAGCACGTGTCCGCACCCTCACCTGTGCCCTCAGCCTTGCCGTTCCCTAACCCTAACCCTAGCCCGGAAGGGAATCCCGCCGGCAGCCCCACACCTTAGCCTCCGCCGTACCCTCATCATAATCCGTACGCGGACACTGACCCGCGCGTCCGCACGTGCCCCGACCCTAGCACGTGTCCGCACCCTCACCTGTGCCCTCAGCCTTGCCGTTCCCTAACCCTAACCCTAGCCCGGAAGGGAAACCCGCCGGCAGCCCCACACCTTAGCCTCCGCCGTACCCTCATCCTAATCCGTACGCGGACACTGACCCGCGCGTCCGCACGTGCCCCGACCCTAGCACGTGTCCGCACCCTCACCTGTGCCCTCAGCCTTGCCGTTCCCTAACCCTAACCCTAGCGCGGAACGGAAACCCGCCGGCAGCCCCACACCTTAGCCTCCGCCGTACCCTCATCCTAATCCGTACGCGGACACTGACCCGCGCGTCCGCACGTGCCGCGACCCTAGCACGTGTCCGCACCCTCACCTGTGCCCTCAGCCTTGCCGTTCCCTAACCCTAACCCTAGCCCGGAACGGAAACCCGCCGGCAGCCCCACACCTTAGCCTCCGCCGTACCCTCATCCTAATCCGTACGCGGACACTGACCCGCGCGTCCGCACGTGCCCCGACCCTAGCACGTGTCCGCACCCTCACCTGTGCCCTCAGCCTTGCCGTTCCCTAACCCTAACCCTAGCCCGGAAGGGAAACCCGCCGGCAGCCCCACACCTTAGCCTCCGCCGTACTCACATCCTAATCCGTACGCGGACACTGACCCGCGCGTCCGCATGTGCCCCGACCCTAGCACGTGTCCGCACCCTCACCTGTGCCCTCAGCCTTGCCGTTCCCTAACCCTAACCCTAGCCCGGAAGGGAAACCCGCCGGCAGCCCCACACTTTAGCCTCCGCCGTACCCTCATCCTAATCCGTACGCGGACACTGACCCGCGCGTCCGCACGTGCCCCGACCCTAGCACGTGTCCGCACCCTCACCTGTGCCCTCAGCCTTGCCGTTCCCTAAACCTAACCCTAGCCCGGAAGGGAAACCCGCCGGCAGCCCCACACCTTAGCCTCCGCCGTACCCTCATCCTAATCCGTACTCGGACACTGACCCGCGCGTCCGCACGTGCCCCGACCCTAGCACGTGTCCGCACCCTCACCTGTGCCCTCAGCCTTGCCGTTCCCTAAGCCTAACCCTAGCCCGGAAGGGAAACCCGCCGGCAGCCCCACACCTTAGCCTCCGCCATACCCTCATCCTAATCCGTACGCGGACACTGACCCGCGCGTCCGCACGTGCCCCGACCCTAGCACGTGTCCGCACCCTCACCTGTGCCCTCAGCCTTGCCGTTCCCTAACCCTAACCCTAGCCCAGAAGGGAAACCCGCCGGCAGCCCCACACCTTAGCCTCCGCCGTACCCTCATCCTAATCCGTACGCGGACACTGACCCGCGCGTCCGCACGTGCCCCGACCCTAGCACGTGTCCGCACCCTCACCTGTGCCTTAACCCTTGCCGTTCCCTAACCCTAACCCTAGCCCGGAAGGGAAACCCGCCGGCAGCCCCACACCTTAGCCTCCGCCTTACCCTCATCCTAATCTGTACGCGGACACTGACCCGCGCGTCCGCACATGCCCCGACCCTAGCACGTGTCCGCACCCTCACCTGTGCCCTCAGCCTTGCCGTTCCCTAACCCTAACCCTAGCCCGGAAGGGAAACCCGCCGGCAGCCCCACACCTTAGCCTCCGCCGTACCCTCATCCTAATCCGTACGCGGACACTGACCCGCGCGTCCGCACGTGCCCCGACCCTAGCACGTGTCCGCACCCTCACCTGTGCCCTCAGCCTTGCCGTTCCCTAACCCTAACCCTAGCCCGGAAGGGAAACCCGCCGGCAGCCCCACACCTTAGCCTCCGCCGTACCCTCATCCTAATCCGTACGCGGACACTGACCCGCACGTCCGCACGTGCCCCGACCCTAGCACGTGTCCGCACCCTCACCTGTGCCCTCAGCCTTGCCGTTCCCTAACCCTAGCCCGGAAGGGAAACCCGCCGTCAGCCCCACACCTTAGCCTCCGCCGTACCCTCATCCTAATCCGTACGCGGACACTGACCCGCGCGTCCGCACGTGCCCCGACCCTAGCACGTGTCCGCACCCTCACCTGTGCCCTCAGCCTTGCCGTTCCCTAACCCTAACCCTAGCCCGGAAGGGAAACCCGCCGGCAGCCCCACACCTTAGCCTCCGCCGTACCCTCATCCTAGTCCGTACGCGGACACTGACCCGCGCGTCCGCACGTGCCCCGACCCTAGCACGTGTCCACACCCTCACCTGTGCCCTCAGCCTTGCCGTTCCCTAACCCTAACCCTAGCCCGGAAGGGAAACCCGCCGGCAGCCCCACACCTTAGCCTCCGCCGTACCCTCATCCTAGTCCGTACGCGGACACTGACCCGCGCGTCCACACGTGCCCCGACCCTAGCACGTGTCCGCACCCTCACCTGTGCCCTCAGCCTTGCCGTTCCCTAACCCTAACCCTAGCCCGGAAGGGAAACCCGCCGGCAGCCCCACACCTTAGCCTCCGCCGTACCCTCATCCTAATCCGTACGCGGACACTGACCCGCGCGTCCGCACGTGCCCCGACCCTAGCACGTGTCCGCACCCTCACCTGTGCCCTCAGCCTTGCCGTTCCCTAACCCTAACCCTAGCCCGGAAGGGAAACCCGCCGGCAGCCCCACACCTTAGCCTCCGCCGTACCCTCATCCTAATCCGTACGCGGACACTGACCCGCGCGTCCGCACGTGCCCCGACCCTAGCACGTGTCCGCACCCTCACCTGTGCCCTCAGCCTTGCCGTTCCCTAACCCTAACCCTAGCCCGGAAGGGAAACCCGCCGGCAGCCCCACACCTTAGCCTCCGCCGTACCCTCATCCTAATCCGTACGCGGACACTGACCCGCACGTCCGCACGTGCCCCGACCCTAGCACGTGTCCGCACCCTCACCTGTGCCCTCAGCCTTGCCGTTCCCTAACCCTAACCCTAGCCCGGAAGGGAAACCCGCCGGCAGCCCCACACCTTAGCCTCCGCCGTACCCTCATCCTAATCCGTACGTGGACACTGACCCGCGCGTCCGCACGTGCCCCGACCCTAGCACGTGTCCGCACCCTCACCTGTGCCCTCAGCCTTGCCGTTCCCTAACCCTAACCCTAGCCCGGAACGGAAACCCGCCGGCAGCCCCACACCTTAGCCTCCGCTGTACCCTCATCCTAATCCGTACGCGGACACTGACCCGCGCGTCCGCACGTGCCCCGACCCTAGCACGTGTCCGCACCCTCACCTGTGCCCTCAGCCTTGCCGTTCCCTAACCCTAGCCCGGAAGGGAAACCCGCCGTCAGCCCCACACCATAGCCTCCGCCGTACCCTCATCCTAATCCGTACGCGAACACTGACCCGCGCGTCCGCACGTTCCCCGACCCTAGCACGTGTCCGCACCCTCACCTGTGCCCTCAGCCTTGCCGTTCCCTAACCCTAACCCTAGCCCGGAACGGAAACCCGCCGGCAGCCCCACACCTTAGCCTCCGCCGTACCCTCATCCTAATCCGTACGCGGACACTGACCCGCGCGTCCGCACGTGCCCCGACCCTAGCACGTGTCCGCACCCTCACCTGTGCCCTCAGCCTTGCCGTTCCCTAACCCTAACCCTAGCCCGGAACGAAAACCCGCCGGCAGCCCCACACCTTAGCCTCCGCCGTACCCTCATCCTAATCCGTACGCGGACACTGACCCGCGCGTCCGCACGTGCCCCGACCCTAGCACGTGTCCGCACCCTCACCTGTGCCCTCAGCCTTGCCGTTCCCTAACCCTAACCCTAGCCCAGAAGGGAAACCCGCCGGCAGCCCCACACCTTAGCCTCCGCCGTACCCTCATCCTAATCCGTACGCGGACACTGACCCGCGCGTCCGCACGTGCCCCGACCCTAGCACGTGTCCGCACCCTCACCTGTGCCTTCACCCTTGCCGTTCCGTAACCCTAACCCTAGCCCGGAAGGGAAACCCGCCGGCAGCCCCACACCTTAGCCTCCGCCTTACCCTCATCCTAATCTGTACGCGGACACTGACCCGCGCGTCCGCACATGCCCCGACCCTAGCACGTGTCCGCACCCTCACCTGTGCCCTCAGCCTTGCCGTTCCCTAACCCTAACCCTAGCCCGGAAGGGAAACCCGCCGGCAGCCCCACACCTTAGCCTCCGCCGTACCCTCATCCTAATCCGTACGCGGACACTGACCCGCGCGTCCGCACGTGCCCCGACCCTAGCACGTGTCCGCACCCTCACCTGTGCCCTCAGCCTTGCCGTTCCCTAACCCTAACCCTAGCCCGGAAGGGAAACCCGCCGGCAGCCCCACACCTTAGCCTCCGCCGTACCCTCATCCTAATCCGTACGCGGACACTGACCCGCGCGTCCGCACGTGCCCCGACCCTAGCACGTGTCCGCACCCTCACCTGTGCCCTCAGGCTTGCCGTTCCCTAACCCTAACCCTAGCCCGGAAGGGAAACCCGCCGGCAGCCCCACACCTTAGCCTCCGCCGTACCCTCATCCTAATCCGTACGCGGACACTGACCCGCGCGTCCGCACGTGCCCCGACCCTAGCACGTGTCCGCACCCTCACCTGTGCCCTCAGCCTTGCCGTTACCTAACCCTAACCCTAGTCCGGAACGGAAACCCGCCGGCAGCCCCACACCTTAGCCTCCGCCGTACCCTCATCCTAATCCGTACGCGGACACTGACCCGCGCGTCCGCACGTGCCCCGACCCTAGCACGTGTCCGCACCCTCACCTTTGCCCTCAGCCTTGCCGTTCCCTAACCCTAACCCTAGCCCGGAACGGAAACCCGCCAGCAGCCCCACACCTTAGCCTACGTCGTACCCTCATCCTAATCCGTACGCGGACACTGACCCGCGCGTCCGCACGTGCCCCGACCCTAGCACGTGTCCACACCCTCACCTGTGCCCTCAGCCTTGCCGTTCCCTAACCCGAGCCCGGAAGGGAAACCCGCCGTCAGCCCCACACCTTAGCCTCCGCCGTACCCTCATCCTAATCCGTACGCGGACACTGACCCGCGCGTCCGCACGTGCCCCGACCCTAGCACGTGTCCGCACCCTCACCTGTGCCCTCAGCCTTGCCGTTCCCTAACCCTAACCCTAGCCGGGAACGGAAACCCGCCGGCAGCCCCACACCTTAGCCTCCGCCGTACCCTCATCCTAATCCGTACGCGGACACTGACCCGCGCGTCCGCACGTGCCCCGACACTAGCACGTGTCCGTGCCCTCAGCCTTGCCGTTCCCTAACCCTAACCCTAGCCCGGAACGGAAACCCGCCGGCAGCCCCACACCTTAGCCTCCGCCGTACCCTCATCCTAATCCGTACGCGGACACTGACACGCGCGTCCGCACGTGCCGCAACCCTAGCACGTGTCCGCACCCTCACCTGTGCCCTCAGCCTTGCCGTTCCCTAACCCTAACCCTAGCCCGGAAGGGAAACCCGCCGGCAGCCCCACACCTTAGCCTCCGCCGTACCCTCATCCTAATCCGTACGCGGACACTGACCCGCGCGTCCGCACGTGCCGCAACCCTAGCACGTGTCCGCACCCTCACCTGTGCCCTCAGCCTTGCCGTTCCCTAACCCTAACCCTAGCCCGGAAGGGAAACCCGCCGGCAGCCCCACACCTTAGCCTCCGCCGTACCCTCATCCTAATCCGTACGCGGACACTGACCCGCGCGTCCGCACGTGCCCCGAACCTAGCACGTGTCCGCACCCTCACCTGTGCCCTCAGCCTTGCCGTTCCCTAACCCTAACCCTAGCCCGGAAGGGAAACCCGCCGGCAGCCCCACACCTGAGCCTCCGCTGTACCCTCATCGTAATCCGTACGCGGACACTGACCCGCGCGTCCGCACGTGCCCCGACCCTAGCACGTGTCCGCACCCTCACCTGTGCCCTCAGCCTTGCCGTTCCCTAACACTAACCCTAGCCCGGAAGGGAATCCCGCCGGCAGCCCCACACCTTAGCCTCCGCCGTACCCTCATCCTAATCCGTACGCGGACACTGACCCGCGCGTCCGCACGTGCCCCGACCCTAGCACGTGTCCGCACCCTCACCTGTGCCCTCAGCCTTGCCGTTCCCTAACCCTAACCCTAGCCGGGAACGGAAACCCGCCGGCAGCCCCACACCTTAGCCTCCGCCGTACCCTCATCCTAATCCGTACGCGGACACTGACCCGCGCGTCCGCACGTGCCCCGACCCTAGCACGTGTCCGCACCCTCACCTGTGCCCTCAGCCTTGCCGTTCCCTAACCCTAACCCTAGCCCGGAACGGAAACCCGCCGGCAGCCCCACACCTTAGCCTCCGCCGTACCCTCATCCTAATCCGTACGCGGACACTGACACGCGCGTCCGCACGTGCCCCGACCCTAGCACGTGTCCGCACCCTCACCTGTGCCCTCAGTCTTGCCGTTCCCTAACCCTAACCCTAGCCCGGAACGGAAACCCGCCGGCAGCCCCACACCTTAGCCTCCGCCGTACCCTCATCCTAATCCGTACGCGGACACTGACCCGCGCGTCCGCACGTGCCCCGACCCTAGCACGTGTCCGCACCCTCACCTGTGCCCTCAGCCTTGCCGTTCCCTAACCCTAACCCTAGCCCGGAAGGGAAACCCGCCGGCAGCCCCACACCTTAGCCTCCGCCGTACCCTCATCCTAATCCGTACGCGGACACTGACCCGCGCGTCCGCATGTGCCCCGACCCTAGCACGTGTCCGCACCATCACCTGTGCCCTCAGCCTTGCCGTTCCCTAACCCTAACCCTAGCCCGGAAGGGAAACCTGCCGGCAGCCCCACAATTTAGCCTCCGCCGTACCCTCATCCTAATCCGTACGCGGACACTGACCCGCGCGTCCGCACGTGCCCCGACCCTAGCATGTGTCCGCAACCTCACCTGTGCCCTCAGCCTTGCCGTTCCCTAACCCTAACCCTAGCCCGAAAGGGAAACCCGCCGGCAGCCCCACACCTTAGCCTCCGCCGTACCCTCATCCTAATCCGTACGCGGACACTGACCCGCGCGTCCGCACGTGCCCCGACCCTAGCACGTGTCCGCACCCTCACCTGTGCCCTCAGCCTTGCCGTTCCCTAACCCTAACCCTAGCCCGGAAGGGAAACCCGCCGGCAGCCCCACACCTTAGCCTCCGCCGTACCCTCATCCTAATCCGTACGCGGACACTGACCCGCGCGTCCGCACGTGCCCCGACCCTAGCACGTGTCCGCACCCTCACCTGTGCCCTCAGCCTTGCCGTTCCCTAACCCTAACCCTAGCCCGGAAGGGAAACCCGCCGGCAGCCCCACACCTTAGCCTCCGCCGTCCCCTCATCCTAATCCGTACGCGGACACTGACCCGCGCGTCCGCACGTGCCCCGACCCTAGCACGTGTCCGCACCCTCACCTGTGCCCTCAGCCTTGCCGTTCCCTAACCCTAACCCTAGCCCGGAAGGGAAACCCGCCGGCAGCCCCACACCTTAGCCTCCGCCGTACCCTCATCCTAATCCGTACGCGGACACTGACCAGCGCGTCCGCACGTGCCCCGACCCTAGCACGTGTCCGCACCCTCACCTGTGCCTTCAGCCTTGCCGTTCCCTAACCCTAACCCTAGCCCGGAAGGGAAACCTGCCGGCAGCCCCACACCTTAGCCTCCGCCGTACCCTCATCCTAATCTGTACGCGGACACTGACCCGCGCGTCCGCACATGCCCCGACCCTAGCACGTGTCCGCACCCTCACCTGTGCCCTCAGCCTTGCCGTTCCCTAACCCTAACCCTAGCCCGGAAGGGAAACCCGCCGGCAGCCCCACACCTTAGCCTCCGCCGTACCCTCATCCTAATCCGTACGCGGACACTGACCCGCGCGTCCGCACGTGCCCCGACCCTAGCACGTGTCCGCACCCTCACCTGTGCCCTCAGCCTTGCCGTTCCCTAACCCTAACCCTAGCCCGGAAGGGAAACCCGCCGGCAGCCCCACACCTTAGCCTCCGCCGTACCCTCATCCTAATCCGTACGCGGACACTGACCCGCGCGTCCGCACGTGCCCCGACCCTAGCACGTGTCCGCACCCTCACCTGTGCCTTCAGCCTTGCCGTTCCCTAACCCTAACCCTAGCCCGGAAGGGAAACCCGCCGGCAGCCCCACACCTTAGCCTCCGCCGTACCCTCATCCTAATCCGTACGCGGACACTGACCCGCGCGTCCGCACGTGCCCCGACCCTAGCACGTGTCCGCACCCTCACCTGTGCCCTCAGCCTTGCCGTTCCCTAACCCTAACCCTAGCCCGGAACGGAAACCCGCCGGCAGCCCCACACCTTAGCCTCCGCCGTACCCTCATCCTAATCCGTACGCGGACACTGACCCGCGCGTCCGCACGTGCCCCGACCCTAGCACGTGTCCGCACCCTCACCTGTGCCCTCAGCCTTGCCGTTCCCTAACCCTAACCCTAGCCCGGAAGGGAAACCCGCCGGCAGCCCCACACCTTAGCCTCCGCCGTACCCTCATCCTAATCCGTACGCGGACACTGACCCGCGCGTCCGCACGTGCCCCGACCCTAGCACGTGTCCGCACCCTCACCTGTGCCCCCAGCCTTGCCGTTCCCTAACCCTAACCCTAGCCCGGAAGGGAAACCCGCCGGCAGCCCCACACCTTAGCCTCCGCCGTACCCTCATCCTAATCCGTACGCGGACACTGACCCGCGCGTCCGCACGTGCCCCGACCCTAGCACGTGTCCGCACCCTCACCTGTGCCCTCAGCCTTGCCGTTCCCTAACCCTAACCCTAGCCCGGAAGGGAAACCCGCCGGCAGCCCCACACCTTAGCCTCCGCCGTACCCTCATCCTAATCCGTACGCGGACACTGACCCGCGCGTGCGCACGTGCCGCAACCCTAGCACGTGTCCGCACCCTCACCTGTGCCCTCAGCCTTGCCGTTCCCTAACCCTAACCCTAGCCCGGAACGGAAACCCGCCGGCAGCCCCACACCTTAGCCTCCGCCGTACCCTCATCCTAATCCGTACGCGGACACTGACCCGCGCGTCCGCACGTGCCGCAACCCTAGCACGTGTCCGCGCCCTCACCTGTGCCCTCAGCCTTGCCGTTCCCTAACCCTAACCCTAGCCCGGAAGGGAAACCCGCCGGCAGCCCCACACCTTAGCCTCCGCCTTACCCTCATTCTAATCTGTACGCGGACACTGACCCGCGCGTCCGCACATGCCCCGACCCTAGCACGTGTCCGCACCCTCACCTGTGCCCTCAGCCTTGCCGTTCCCTAACCCTAACCCTAGCCCGGAAGGGAAACCCGCCGGCAGCCCCACACCTTAGCCTCCGCCGTACCCTCATCCTAATCCGTACGCGGACACTGACCTGCGCGTCCGCACGTGCCCCGACCCTAGCACGTGTCCGCACCCTCACCTGTGCCCTCAGCCTTGCCGTTCCCTAACCCTAACCCTAGCCCGGAAGGGAAACCCGCCGGCAGCCCCACACCTTAGCCTCCGCCGTACCCTCATCCTAATCCGTACGCGGACACTGACCCGCACGTCCGCACGTGCCCCGACCCTAGCACGTGTCCGCACCCTCACCTGTGCCCTCAGCCTTGCCGTTCCCTAACCCTAACCCTAGCCCGGAAGGGAAACCCGCCGGCAGCCCCACACCTTAGCCTCCGCCGTACCCTCATCCTAATCCGTACGCGGACACTGACCCGCGCGTCCGCACGTGCCCCGACCCTAGCACGTGTCCGCACCCTCACCTGTGCCCTCAGCCTTGCCGTTACCTAACCCTAACCCTAGTCCGGAACGGAAACCCCCCGGCAGCCCCACACCTTAGCCTCCGCCGTACCCTCATCCTAATCCGTACGCGGACACTGACCCGCGCGTCCGCACGTGCCCCGACCCTAGCACGTGTCCGCACCCTCACCTGTGCCCTCAGCCTTGCCGTTCCCTAACCCTAACCCTAGCCCGGAAGGGAAACCCGCCGGCAGCCCCACACCTTAGCCTCCGCCGTACCCTCATCCTAGTCCGTACGCGGACACTGACCCGTGCGTCCACACGTGCCCCGACCCTAGCACGTGTCCGCACCCTCACCTGTGCCCTCAGCCTTGCCGTTCCCTAACCCTAACCCTAGCCCGGAAGGGAAACCCGCCGGCAGCCCCACACCTTAGCCTCCGCCGTACCCTCATCCTAATCCGTACGCGGACACTGACCCGCGCGTCCGCACGTGCCCCGAACCTAGCACGTGTCCGCACCCTCACCTGTGCCCTCAGCCTTGCCGTTCCCTAACCCTAACCCTAGCCCGGAACGGAAACCCGCCGTCAGCCCCACACCTTAGCCTCCGCCGTACCCTCATCCTAATCCGTACGCGGACACTGACCCGCGCGTCCGCACGTGCCCCGACCCTAGCACGTGTCCGCACCCTCACCTGTGCCCTCAGCCTTGCCGTTCCCTAACCCTAACCCTAGCCCGGAAGGGAAACCCGCCGGCAGCCCCACACCTTAGCCTCCGCCGTACCCTCATCCTAGTCCGTACGCGGACACTGACCCGCGCGTCCGCACGTGCCCCGACCCTAGCACGTGTCCACACCCTCACCTGTGCCCTCAGCCTTGCCGTTCCCTAACCCTAACCCTAGCCCGGAAGGGAAACCCGCCGGCAGCCCCACACCTTAGCCTCCGCCGTACCCTCATCCTAGTCCGTACGCGGACACTGACCCGCGCGTCCACACGTGCCCCGACCCTAGCACGTGTCCGCACCCTCACCTGTGCCCTCAGCCTTGCCGTTCCCTAACCCTAACCCTAGCCCGGAAGGGAAACCCGCCGGCAGCCCCACACCTTAGCCTCCGCCGTACCCTCATCCTAATCCGTACGCGGACACTGACCCGCGCGTCCGCACGTGCCCCGACCCTAGCACGTGTCCGCACCCTCACCTGTGCCCTCAGCCTTGCCGTTCCCTAACCCTAACCCTAGCCCGGAAGGGAAACCCGCCGGCAGCCCCACACCTTAGCCTCCGCCGTACCCTCATCCTAATCCGTACGCGGACACTGACACGCGCGTCCGCACGTGCCCCGACCCTAGCACGTGTCCGCACCCTCACCTGTGCCCTCAGCCTTGCCGTTCCCTAACCCTAACCCTAGCCCGGAAGGGAAACCCGCCGGCAGCCCCACACCTTAGCCTCCGCCGTACCCTCATCCTAATCCGTACGCGGACACTGACCCGCACGTCCGCACGTGCCCCGACCCTAGCACGTGTCCGCACCCTCACCTGTGCCCTCAGCCTTGCCGTTCCCTAACCCTAACCCTAGCCCGGAAGGGAAACCCGCCGGCAGCCCCACACCTTAGCCTCCGCCGTACCCTCATCCTAATCCGTACGTGGACACTGACCCGCGCGTCCGCACGTGCCCCGACCCTAGCACGTGTCCGCACCCTCACATGTGCCCTCAGCCTTGCCGTTCCCTAACCCTAACCCTAGCCCGGAACGGAAACCCGCCGGCAGCCCCACACCTTAGCCTCCGCCGTACCCTCATCCTAATCCGTACGCGGACACTGACCCGCGCGTCCGCACGTGCCCCGAACCTAGCACGTGTCCGCACCCTCACCTGTGCCCTCAGCCTTGCCGTTCCCTAACCCTAGCCCGGAAGGGAAACCCGCCGTCAGCCCCACACCTTAGCCTCCGCCGTACCCTCATCCTAATCCGTACGCGGACACTGACCCGCGCGTCCGCACGTTCCCCGACCCTAGCACGTGTCCGCACCATCACCTGTGCCCTCAGCCTTGCCGTTCCCTAACCCTAACCCTAGCCCGGAACGGAAACCCGCCGGCAGCCCCACACCTTAGCCTCCGCCGTACCCTCATCCTAATCCGTACGCGGACACTGACCCGCGCGTCCGCACGTGCCCCGACCCTAGCACGTGTCCGCACCCTCACCTGTGCCCTCAGCCTTGCCGTTCCCTAACCCTAACCCTAGCCCGGAACGAAAACCCGCCGGCAGCCCCACACCTTAGCCTCCGCCGTACCCTCATCCTAATCCGTACGCGGACACTGACCCACGCGTCCGCACGTGCCCCAACCCTAACACGTGTCCGCACCCTCACCTGTGCCCTCAGGCTTGCCGTTCCCTAACCCTAACCCTAGCCCGGAACGGAAACCCGCCGGCAGCCCCACACCTTAGCCTCCGCCGTACCCTCATCCTAATCCGTACGCGGACACTGACCCGCGCGTCCGCACGTGCCCCGACCCTAGCACGTGTCCGCACCCTCACCTGTGCCCTCAGCCTTGCCGTTCCCTAACCCTAACCCTAGCCCGGAAGGGAAACCCGCCGGCAGCCCCACACCTTAGCCTCTGCCGTACCCTCATCCTAATCCGTACGCAGACACTGACCCGCGCGTCCGCACGTGCCCCGACCCTAGCACGTGTCCGCACCCTCACCTGTGCCCTCAGCCTTGCCGTTCCCTAACCCTAACCCTAGCCCGGAAGGGAAACCCGCCAGCAGCCCCACACCTTAGCCTCCGCCGTACCCTCATCCTAATCTGTACGCGGACACTGACCAGCGCGTCCGCACGTGCCGCGACCCTAGCACGTGTCCGGACCCTCACCTGTGCCCTCAGCCTTGCCGTTCCCTAACCCTAACCCTAGCCCGGAACGGAAACCCGCCGGCAGCCCCAAACCTTAGCCTCCACCGTACCCTCATCCTAATCCGTACGCGGACACTGACCCGCGCGTCCGCACGTGCCCCGACCCTAGCACGTGTCCGTGCCCTCAGCCTTGCCGTTCCCTAACCCTAACCCTAGCCCGGAAGAGAAACCCGCCGGCAGCCCCACACCTTAGCCTCCGCCGTACCCTCATCCTAATCCGTACGCGGACACTGACCCGCGCGTCCGCACGTGCCCCGACCCTAGCACGTGTCCGCACCCTCACCTGTGCCCTCAGCCTTGCCGTTCCCTAAGCCTAACCCTAGCCCGGAACGGAAACCCACCGGCAGCCCCACACCTTAGCCTCCGCCGTACCCTCATCCTAATCCGTACGCGGACACTGACCCGCGCGTCCGCACGTGCCCAGACCCTAGCACGTGCCCGCACCCTCACCTGTGCCCTCAGCCTTGCCGTTCCCTAACCCTAACCCTAGCCCGGAAGGGAAACCCGCCGGCAGACCCACACCTTAGCCTCCGCCGTACCCTCATCCTAATCCGTACGCGGACACTGACCCACGCGTCCGCACGTGCCCCGACCCTAGCACGTGTCCGCACCCTCACCTGTGCCTTCAGACTTGCCGTTCCCTAACCCTAACCCTAGCCCGGAAGGGAAACCCGCCGGCAGCCCCACACCTTAGGCTCCGCCGTACCCTCATCCTAATCCGTACGCGTACACTGACCCGCGCGTCCGCACGTGCCCCGACCCTAGCACGTGTCCGCACCCTCACCTGTGCCCTCAGCCTTGCCGTTCCCTAACCCTAACCCTAGCCCGGAACGGAAACCCGCCGGCAGCCCCACACCTTAGCCTCCGCCGTACCCTCATCCTAATCCGTACGCGGACACTGACCCGCGCGTCCGCACGTGCCCCGACCCTAGCACGTGTCCGCACCCTCACCTGTGCCCTCAGCCTTGCCGTTCCCTAACCCTAGCCCGGAAGGGAAACCCGCCGTCAGCCCCACACCTTAGCTTCCGCCGTACCCTCATCCTAATCCGTACGCGGACACTGACCCGCGCGTCCGCACGTTCCCCGACCCTAGCACGTGTCCGCACCCTCACCTGTGCCCTCAGCCTTGCCGTTCCCTAACCCTAACCCTAGCCCGGAACGGAAACCCGCCGGCAGCCCCACACCTTAGCCTCCGCCGTACCCTCATCCTAATCCGTACGCGGACACTGACCCGCGCGTCCGCACGTGCCCCGACCCTAGCACGTGTCCGCACCCTCACCTGTGCCCTCAGCCTTGCCGTTCCCTAACCCTAACCCTAGCCCGGAACGAAAACCCGCCGGCAGCCCCACACCTTAGCCTCCGCCGTACCCTCATCCTAATCCGTACGCGGACACTGACCCACGCGTCCGCACGTGCCCCAACCCTAACACGTGTCCGCACCCTCACCTGTGCCCTCAGGCTTGCCGTTCCCTAACCCTAACCCTAGCCCGGAACGGAAACCCGCCGGCAGCCCCACACCTTAGCCTCCGCCGTACCCTCATCCTAATCCGTACGCGGACACTGACCCGCGCGTCCGCACGTGCCCCGACCCTAGCACGTGTCCGTGCCCTCAGCCTTGCCGTTCCCTAACCCTAACCCTAGCCCGGAAGAGAAACCCGCCGGCAGCCCCACACCTTAGCCTCCGCCGTACCCTCATCCTAATCCGTACGCGGACACTGACCCGCGTGTCCGCACGTGCCCCGACCCTAGCACGTGTCCGCACCCTCACCTGTGCCCTCAGCCTTGCCGTTCCCTAAGCCTAACCCTAGCCCGGAACGGAAACCCACCGGCAGCCCCACACCTTAGCCTCCGCCGTACCCTCATCCTAATCCGTACGCGGACACTGACCCGCGCGTCCGCACGTGCCCAGACCCTAGCACGTGCCCGCACCCTCACCTGTGCCCTCAGCCTTGCCGTTCCCTAACCCTAACCCTAGCCCGGAAGGGAAACCCGCCGGCAGACCCACACCTTAGCCTCCGCCGTACCCTCATCCTAATCCGTACGCGGACACTGACCCACGCGTCCGCACGTGCCCCGACCCTAGCACGTGTCCGCACCCTCACCTGTGCCTTCAGACTTGCCGTTCCCTAACCCTAAACCTAGCCCGGAAGGGAAACCCGCCGGCAGCCCCACACCTTAGGCTCCGCCGTACCCTCATCCTAATCCGTACGCGTACACTGACCCGCGCGTCCGCACGTGCCCCGACCCTAGCACGTGTCCGCACCCTCACCTGTGCCCTCAGCCTTGCCGTTCCCTAACCCTAACCCTAGCCCGGAAGGGAAACCCGCCGGCAGCCCCACACCTTAGCCTCCGCCGTACCCTCATCCTAATCTGTACGCGGACACTGACCCGCGCGTCCGCACGTGCCCCGACCCTAGCACCTGTCCGCACCCTCACCTGTGCCCTCAGCCTTGCCGTTCCCTAACCCTAACCCTAGCCCGGAAGGGAAACCAGCCGGCAGCCCCACACCTTAGCCTCCGCCGTACCCTCATCCTAATCCGTACGCGGACACTGACCCACGCGTCCGCACGTGCCCCGACCCTAGCACGTTTCCGCACCCTCACCTGTGCCCTCAGCCTTGCCGTTCCCTAACCCTAACCCTAGCCCGGAACGGAAACCCGCCGGCAGCCCCACACCTTAGCCTCCGCCGTACCCTGATCCTAATCCATACGTGGACACTGACCCGCGCGTCCGCACGTGCCCCGACCCTAGCACGTGTCCGCACCCTCACCTGTGCCCTCAGCCTGGCCGTTCCCTAACCCTAACCCTAGCCCGGAAGGGAAAACCGCCGGCAGCCCCACACCTTAGCCTCCGCCGTACCCTCATCCTAATCCGTACGCGGACACTGACCAGCGCGTCCGCACGTGCCCCGACCCTAGCACGTGTCCGCACCCTCACCTGTGCCCTCAGCCTTGCCGTTCCCTAACCCTAACCCTAGCCCGGAACGGAAACCCGCCGGCAGACCCACACCTTAGCCTCCGCCGTACCCTCATCCTAATCCATACGCGGACACTGACCCGCGCGTCCGCACGTGCCCCGACCCTAGCACGTGTCCGCACCCTCACCTGTGCCCTCAGCCTTGCCGTTCCCTAACCCTAACCCTAGCCCGGAACGGAAACCCGCCGGCAGCCCCACACCTTAGCCTCCGCCGTACCCTCATCCTAATCCGTACGCGGACACTGACCCGCGCGTCCGCACGTGCCCCGACCCTAGCACGTGTCCGCACCCTCACCTGTGCCCTCAGCCTTGCCGTTCCCTAACCCTAGCCCTAGCCCGGAAGGGAAACCCGCCGGCAGCCCCACACCTTAGCCTCCGCTGTACCCTCATCCTAATCCGTACGCGGACACTGACCCGCGCGTCCGCACGTGCCCCGACCCTAGCACGTGTCCGCACCCTCACCTGTGCCCTCAGCCTTGCCGTTCCCTAACCCTAACCCTAGCCCGGAACGGAAACCCGCCGGCAGCCCCACACCTTAGCCTCCGCCGTACCCTCATCCTAATCCGTACGCGGACACTGACCCGCGCGTCCGCACGTGCCCCGACCCTAGCACGTGTCCGCACCCTCACCTGTGCCTTCAGACTTGCCGTTCCCTAACCCTAACCCTAGCCCGGAAGGGAAACCCGCCGGCAGCCCCACACCTTAGCCTCCGCCGTACCCTCATCCTAATCCGTACGCGGACACTGACCCGCGCGTCCGCACGTGCCCCGACCCTAGCACGTGTCCGCATCGTCACCTGTGCCCTCAGCCTTGCCGTTCCCTAACCCTAACCCTAGCCCGGAAGGGAAACCAGCCGGCAGCCCCACACCTTAGCCTCCGCCGTACCCTCATCCTAATCCGTACGCGGACACTGACCCGCGCGTCCGCACGTGCCCCGACCCTAGCACGTGTCCGCACCCTCACCTGTGCCCTCAGCCTTACCGTTCCCTAACCCTAACCCTAGCCCGGAACGGAAACCCGCCGGCAAACCCACACCTTAGCCTCCGCCGTACCCTCATCCTAATCCATACGTGGACAATGACCCGCGCGTCCGCACGTGCCCCGACCCTAGCACGTGTCCGCACCCTCACCTGTGCCCTCAGCCTTGCCGTTCCCTAACCCTAACCCTAGCCCGGAACGAAAACCCGCCGGCAGCCCCACACCTTAGCCTCCGCCGTACCCTCATCCTAATCCGTACGCGGACACTGACCCGCGCGTCCGCACGTGCCCCGACCCTAGCACGTGTCCGCACCCTCACCTGTGCCCTCAGCCTGGCCGTTCCCTAACCCTAACCCTAGCCCGGAAGGGAAACCCGCCGGCAGCCCCACACCTTAGCCTCCGCCGTACCCTCATCCTAATCCGTACGCGGACACTGACCAGCGCGTCCGCACGTGCCACGACCCTAGCACGTGTCCGCACCCTCACCTGTGCCCTCAGCCTTGCCGTTCCCTAACCCTAACCCTAGCCCGGAAGGGAAACCCGCCGGCAGCCCCACACTTTAGCCTCCGCCGTACCCTCATCCTAATCTGTACGCGGACACTGACCCGCGCGTCCGCACGTGCCCCAACCCTAGCACGTGTCCGCACCCTCACCTGTGCCCTCAGCCTTGCCGTTCCCTAACCCTAACCCTAGCCCGGAAGGGAAACCCGCCGGCAGCCCCACACCTTAGCCTCCGCCGTACCCTCATCCTAATCCGTACGCGGACACTGACCCGCGCGTCCGCACGTGCCCCGAACCTAGCCCGTGTCCGCACCCTCACCTGTGCCCTCAGCCTTGCCGTTCCCTAACCCTAACCCTAGCCCGGAAGGGAAACCCGCCGGCAGCCCCACACCTTAGCCTCCGCCGTACCCTCATCCTAATCCGTACGCGGACACTGACCCGCGCGTCCGCACGTGCCGCGACCCTAGCACGTGTCCGGACCCTCACCTGTGCCCTCAGCCTTGCCGTTCCCTAACCCTAACCCTAGCCCGGAACGGAAACCCGCCGGCAGCCCCACACCTTAGCCTCCACCGTACCCTCATCCTAATCCATACGCGGACACTGACCCGCGCGTCCGCACGTGCCCCGACCCTAGCACGTGTCCGTGCCCTCAGCCTTGCCGTTCCCTAACCCTAACCGTAGCCCGGAACGGAAACCCGCCGGCAGCCCCACACCTTAGCCTCCGCCGTACCCTCATCCTAATCCGTACGCGGACACTGACCAGCGCGTCCGCACGTGCCGCGACCCTAGCACGTGTCCGCACCCTCACCTGTGCCCTCAGCCTTGCCGTTCCCTAACCCTAACCCTAGCCCGGAACGGAAACCCGCCGGCAGCCCCACACCTTAGCCTCCGCCGTACCCTCATCCTAAACCGTACGCGGACACTGACCCGCGCGTCCGCACGTGCCCCGACCCTAGCACGTGTCCGCACCCTCACCTGTGCCCTCAGCCTTGCCGTTCCCTAACCCTAACCCTAGCCCGGAACGGAAACCCGCCGGCAGCCCCACACCTTAGCCTCCACCGTACCCTCATCCTAATCCATACGTGGACACTGACCCGCGCGTCTGCACGTGCCCCGACCCTAGCACGTGTCCGCACCCTCACCTGTGCCCTCAGCCTTGCCGTTCCCTAACCCTAACCCTAGCCCTGAACGGAAACCCGCCGGCAGCCCCACACCTTAGCCTCCGCCGTACCCTCATCCTAATCCGTACGCGGACACTGACCCGCGCGTCCGCACGTGCCCCGACCCTAGCACGTGTCCGCACCCTCACCTGTGCCCTCAGCCTGGCCGTTCCCTAACCCTAACCCTATCCCGGAAGGGAAACCCGCCGGCAGCCCCAAACCTTAGCCTCCGCCGTACCCTCATCCTAATCCGTACGCGGACACTGACCAGCGCGTCCGCACGTGCCCCGACCCTAGCACGTGTCCGCACCCTCACCTGTGCCCTCAGCCTTGCCGTTCCCTAACCCTAACCCTAGCCCGGAAGGGAAACCCGCCGGCAGCCCCACACCTTAGCCTCCGCCGTACCCTCATCCTAATCCGTACGCGGACACTGACCCGCGCGTCCGCACGTGCCCCGACCCTAGCACGAGTCCGCACCCTCACCTGTGCCCTCAGCCTTGCCGTTCCCTAACCCTAACCCTAGCCCGGAAGGGAAACCCGCCGGCAGCCCCACACCTTAGCCTCCGCCGTACCCTCATCCTAATCCGTACGCGGACACTGACCCGCGCGTCCGCACGTGCCCCGACCCTAGCACGTGTCCGCACCCTCACCTGTGCCCTCAGCCTTGCCGTTCCCTAACCCTAACCCTAGCCCGGAAGGGAAACCCGCCGGCAGCCCCACACCTTAGCCTCCGCCGTACCCTCATCCTAATCCGTACGCGGACACTGACCCGCGCGTCCGCACGTGCCCCGACCCTAGCACGTGTCCGCACCCTCACCTGTGCCCTCAGCCTTGCCGTTCCCTAACCCTAACCCTAGCCCGGAACGGAAACCCGCCGGCAGCCCCACACCTTAGCCTCCGCCGTACCCTCATCCTAATCCGTACGCGGACACTGACCCGCGCGTCCGCACGTGCCCCGACCCTAGCACGTGTCCGCACCCTCACCTGTGCCTTCAGACTTGCCGTTCCCTAACCCTAACCCTAGCCCGGAAGGGAAACCCGCCGGCAGCCCCACACCTTAGCCTCCGCCGTACCCTCATCCTAATCCGTACGCGGACACTGACCCGCGCGTCCGCACGTGCCCCGACCCTAGCACGTGTCCGCACCCTCACCTGTGCCCTCAGCCTTGCCGTTCCCTAACCCTAACCCTAGCCCGGAATGGAAACCCGCCGGCAGCCCCACACCTTAGCCTCCGCCGTACCCTCATCCTAATCTGTACGCGGACACTGACCCGCGCGTCCGCACGTGCCCCGACCCTAGCACGTGTCCGCACCCTCACCTGTGCCCTCAGCCTTCCCGTTCCCTAACCCTAACCCTAGCCCGGAAGGGAAACCAGCCGGCAGCCCCACACCTTAGCCTCCGCCGTACACTCATCCTAAACCGTACGCGGACACTGACCCACGCGTCCGCACGTGCCCCGACCCTAGCACGTGTCCGCACCCTCACCTGTGCCCTCAGCCTTGCCGTTCCCTAACCCTAACCCTAGCCCGGAAGGGAAACCCGCCGGCAGCCCCACACCTTAGCCTCCGCCGTACCCTCATCCTAATCCGTACGCGGACACTGACCCGCGCGTCCGCACGTGCCACAACCCTAGCACGTGTCCGCGCCCTCACCTGTGCCCTCAGCCTTGCCGTTCCCTAACCCTAACCCTAGCCCGGAAGGGAAACCCGCCGGCAGCCCCACACCTTAGCCTCCGCCGTACCCTCATCCTAATCCGTACGCGGACACTGACCCGCGCGTCCGCACATGCCCCGACACTAGCACGTGTCCGCACCCTCACCTGTGCCCTCAGCCTTGCCGTTCCCTAACCCTAACCCTAGCCCGGAAGGGAAACCCGCCGGCAGCCCCACACCTGAGCCTCCGCCGTACCCTCATCCTAATCCGTACGCGGACACTGACCCGCGCGTCCGCACGTGCCCCGACCCTAGCACGTGTCCGGACCCTCACCTGTGCCCTCAGCCTTGCCGTTCCCTAACCCTAACCCTAGCCCGGAAGGGAATCCCGCCGGCAGCCCCACACCTTAGCCTCCGCCGTACCCTCATCATAATCCGTACGCGGACACTGACCCGCGCGTCCGCACGTGCCCCGACCCTAGCACGTGTCCGCACCCTCACCTGTGCCCTCAGCCTTGCCGTTCCCTAACCCTAACCCTAGCCGGGAATGGAAACCCGCCGGCAGCCCCACACCTTAGCCTCCGCCGTACCCTCATCCTAATCCGTACGCGGACACTGACCCGCGCGTCCGCACGTGCCCCGACCCTAGCACGTGTCCGCACCCTCACCTGTGCCCTCAGCCTTGCCGTTCCCTAACCCTAACCCTAGCCCGGAACGGAAACCCGCCGGCAGCCCCACACCTTAGCCTCCGCCGTACCCTGATCCTAATCCGTACGCGGACACTGACCCGCGCGTCCGCACGTGCCGCGACCCTAGCACGTGTCCGCACCCTCACCTGTGCCCTCAGCCTTGCCGTTCCCTAACCCTAACCCTAGCCCGGAACGGAAACCCGCCGGCAGCCCCACACCTTAGCCTCCGCCGTACCCTCATCCTAATCCGTACGCGGACACTGACCCGCGCGTCCGCACGTGCCCCGACCCTAGCACGTGTCCGCACCCTCACCTGTGCCCTCAGCCTTGCCGTTCCCTAACCCTAACCCTAGCCCGGAAGGGAAACCCGCCGGCAGCCCCACACCTTAGCCTCCGCCGTACCCACATCCTAATCCGTACGCGGACACTGACCCGCGCGTCCGCATGTGCCCCGACCCTAGCACGTGTCCGCACCCTCACCTGTGCCCTCAGCCTTGCCGTTCCCTAACCCTAACCCTAGCCCGGAAGGGAAACCCGCCGGCAGCCCCACACTTTAGCCTGCGCCGTACCCTCATCCTAATCCGTACGCGGACACTGACCCGCGCGTCCGCACGTGCCCCGACCCTAGCACGTGTCCGCACCCTCACCTGTGCCCTCAGCCTTGCCGTTCCCTAACCCTAACCCTAGCCCGGAAGGGAAACCCGCCGGCAGCCCCACACCTTAGCCTCCGCCGTACCCTCATCCTAATCCGTACGCGGACACTGACCCGCGCGTCCGCACGTGCCCCGACCCTAGCACGTGTCCGCACCCTCACCTGTGCCCTCAGCCTTGCCGTTCCCTAACCCTAACCCTAGCCCGGAAGGGAAACCCGCCGGCAGCCCCACACCTTAGCCTCCGCCGTACCCTCATCCTAATCCGTACGCGGACACTGACCCGCGCGTCCGCACGTGCCCCGACCCTAGCACGTGTCCGCACCCTCACCTGTGCCCTCAGCCTTGCCGTTCCCTAACCCTAACCCTAGCCCGGAAGGGAAACCCGCCGGCAGCCCCACACCTTAGCCTCCGCCGTACCCTCATCCTAATCCGTACGCGGACACTGACCCGCGCGTCCGCACGTGCCGCGACCCTAGCACGTGTCCGGACCCTCACCTGTGCCCTCAGCCTTGCCGTTCCCTAACCCTAACCCTAGCCCGGAACGGAAACCCGCCGGCAGCCCCACACCTTAGCCTCCACCGTACCCTCATCCTAATCCATACGTGGACACTGACCAGCGCGTCCGCACGTGCCGCGACCCTAGCACGTGTCCGTGCCCTCAGCCTTGCCGTTCCCTAACCCTAACCGTAGCCCGGAACGGAAACCCGCCGGCAGCCCCACGCCTTAGCCTCCGCCGTACCCTCATCCTAATCCGTACGCGGACACTGACCAGCGCGTCCGCACGTGCCGCGACCCTAGCACGTGTCCGCACCCTCACCTGTGCCCTCAGCCTTGCCTTTCCCTAACCCTAACCCTAGCCCGGAACGGAAACCCGCCGGCAGCCCCACACCTTAGCCTCCGCCGTACCCTCATCCTAAACCGTACTCGGACACTGACCCGCGCGTCCGCACGTGCCCCGACCCTAGCACGTGTCCGCACCCTCACCTGTGCCCTCAGCCTTGCCGTTCCCTAACCCTAACCCTAGCCCGGAACGGAAACCCGCCGGCAGCCCCACACCTTAGCCTCCGCCGTACCCTCATCCTAATCCATACGTGGACACTGACCCGCGCGTCTGCACGTGCCCCGACCCTAGCACGTGTCCGCACCCTCACCTGTGCCCTCAGCCTTGCCGTTCCCTAACCCTAACCCTAGCCCGGAACGGAAACCCGCCGGCAGCCCCACACCTTAGCCTCCGCCGTACCCTCATCCTAATCCGTACGCGGACACTGACCCGCGCGTCCGCACGTGCCCCGACCCTAGCACGTGTCCGCATACTCACCTGTGCCCTCAGCCTGGCCGTTCCCTAACCCTAACCCTATCCCGGAAGGGAAACCCGCCGGCAGCCCCACACCTTAGCCTCCGCCGTACCCTCATCCTAATCCGTACGCGGACACTGACCAGCGCGTCCGCACGTGCCCCGACCCTAGCACGTGTCCGCAACCTCACCTGTGCCCTCAGCCTTGCCGTTCCCTAACCCTAACCCTAGCCCGGAAGGGAAACCCGCCGGCAGCCCCACACCTTAGCCTCCGCCGTACCCTCATCCTAATCCGTACGCGGACACTGACCCGCGCGTCCGCACGTGCCCCGACCCTAGCACGAGTCCGCACCCTCACCTGTGCCCTCAGCCTTGCCGTTCCCTAACCCTAACCCTAGCCCGGAAGGGAAACCCGCCGGCAGCCCCACACCTTAGCCTCCGCCGTACCCTCATCCTAATCCGTACGCGGACACTGACCCGCGCGTCCGCACGTGCCCCGACCCTAGCACGTGTCCGCACCCTCACCTGTGCCCTCAGCCTTGCCGTTCCCTAACCCTAACCCTAGCCCGGAAGGGAAACCCGCCGGCAGCCCCACACCTTAGCCTCCGCCGTACCCTCATCCTAATCCGTACGCGGACACTGACCCGCGCGTCCGCACGTGCCCCAACCCTAGCACGTGTCCGCACCCTCACCTGTGCCCTCAGCCTTGCCGTTCCCTAACCCTAACCCTAGCCCGGAACGGAAACCCGCCGGCAGCCCCACACCTTAGCCTCCGCCGTACCCTCATCCTAATCCGTACGCGGACACTGACCCGCGCGTCCGCACGTGCCCCGACCCTAGCACTTGTCCGCACCCTCACCTGTGCCTTCAGACTTGCCGTTCCCTAACCCTAACCCTAGCCCGGAAGGGAAACCCGCCGGCAGCCCCACACCTTAGCCTCCGCCGTACCCTCATCCTAATCCGTACGCGGACACTGACCCGCGCGTCCGCACGTGCCCCGACCCTAGCATGTGTCCGCACCCTCACCTGTGCCCTCAGCCTTGCCGTTCCCTAACCCTAACCCTAGCCCGGAATGGAAACCCGCCGGCAGCCCCACACCTTAGCCTCCGCCGTACCCTCATCCTAATCTGTACGCGGACACTGACCCGCGCGTCCGCACGTGCCCCGACCCTAGCACGTGTCCGCACCCTCACCTGTGCCCTCAGCCTTCCCGTTCCCTAACCCTAACCCTAGCCCGGAAGGGAAACCAGCCGGCAGCCCCACACCTTAGCCTCCGCCGTACCCTCATCCTAAACCGTACGCGGACACTGACCCGCGCGTCCGCACGTGCCCCGACCCTAGCACGTGTCCGCACCCTCACCTGTGCCCTCAGCCTTGCCGTTCCCTAACCCTAACCCTAGCCCGGAAGGGAAACCCGCCGGCAGCCCCACACCTTAGCCTCCGCCGTACCCTCATCCTAATCCGTACGTGGACACTGACCCGCGCGTCCGCACGTGCCGCAACCCTAGCACGTGTCCGCGCCCTCACCTGTGCCCTCAGCCTTGCCGTTCCCTAACCCTAATCCTAGCCCGGAAGGGAAACCCGCCGGCAGCCCCACACCTTAGCCTCCGCCGTACCCTCATCCTAATCCGTACGCGGACACTGACCCGCGCGTCCGCACATGCCCCGACACTAGCACGTGTCCGCACCCTCACCTGTGCCCTCAGCCTTGCCGTTCCCTAACCCTAACCCTAGCCCGGAAGGGAAACCCGCCGGCAGCCCCACACCTGAGCCCCCGCTGTACCCTCATCGTAATCCGTACGCGGACACTGACCCGCGCGTCCGCACGTGCCCCGACCCTAGCACGTGTCCGCACCCTCACCTGTGCCCTCAGCCTTGCCGTTCCCTAACCCTAACCCTAGCCCGGAAGGGAATCCCGCCGGCAGCCCCACACCTTAGCCTCCGCCGTACCCTCATCATAATCCGTACGCGGACACTGACCCGCGCGTCCGCACGTGCCCCGACCCTAGCACGTGTCCGCACCCTCACCTGTGCCCTCAGCCTTGCCGTTCCCTAACCCTAACCCTAGCCGGGAACGGAAACCCGCCGGCAGCCCCACACCTTAGCCTCCGCCGTACCCTCATCCTAATCCGTACGCGGACACTGACCCGCGTGTCCGCACGTGCCCCGACCCTAGCACGTGTCCGCACCCTCACCTGTGCCCTCAGCCTTGCCGTTCCCTAACCCTAACCCTAGCCCGGAAGGGAAACCCGCCGGCAGCCCCACACCTTAGCCTCCGCCGTACCCTGATCCTAATCCGTACGCGGACACTGACCCGCGCGTCCGCACGTGCCGCGACCCTAGCACGTGTCCGCACCCTCACCTGTGCCCTCAGCCTTGCCGTTCCCTAACCCTAACCCTAGCCCGGAACGGAAACCCGCCGGCGGCCCCACACCTTAGCCTCCGCCGTACCCTCATCCTAATCCGTACGCGGACACTGACCCGCGCATCCGCACGTGCCCCGACCCTAGCACGTGTCCGCACCCTCACCTGTGCCCTCAGCCTTGCCGTTCCCTAACCCTAACCCTAGCCCGGAAGGGAAACCCGCCGGCAGCCCCACACCTTAGCCTCGGCCGTACCCACATCCTAATCCGTACGCGGACACTGACACGCGCGTCCGCATGTGCCCCGACCCTAGCACGTGTCCGCACCCTCACCTGTGCCCTCAGCCTTGCCGTTCCCTAACCCTAACCCTAGCCCGGAAGGGAAACCCGCCGGAAGCCCCACACTTTAGCCTCCGCTGTACCCTCATCCTAATCCGTACGCGGACACTGACCCGCGCGTCCGCACGTGCCCCGACCCTAGCACGTGTCCGCACCCTCACCTGTGCCCTCAGCCTTGCCGTTCCCTAACCCTAACCCTAGCCCGGAAGGGAAACCCGCCGGCAGCCCCACACCTTAGCCTCCGCCGTACCCTCATCCTAATCCGTACGCGGACACTGACCCGCGCGTCCGCACGTGCCCCGACCCTAGCACGTGTCCGCACCCTCACCTGTGCCCTCAGCCTTGCCGTTCCCTAACCCTAACCCTAGCCCGGAAGGGAAACCCGCCGGCAGCCCCACACCTTAGCCTCCGCCGTACCCTCATCCTAATCCGTACGCGGACACTGACCCGCGCGTCCGCACGTGCCCCGACCCTAGCACGTGTCCGCACCCTCACCTGTGCCCTCAGCCTTGCCGTTCCCTAACCCTAACCCTAGCCCGGAACGGAAACCCGCCGGCAGCCCCACACCTTAGACTCCGCCGTACCCTCATCCTAATCCGTACGCGGACACTGACCCGCGCGTCCGCACGTGCCCCGACCCTAGCACGTGTCCGCACCCTCACCTGTGCCCTCAGCCTTGCCGTTCCCTAACCCTAACCCTAGCCCAGAAGGGAAACCCGCCGGCAGCCCCACACCTTAGCCTCCGCCGTACCCTCATCCTAATCCGTACGCGGACACTGACCCGCGCGTCCGCACGTGCCCCGACCCTAGCACGTGTCCGCACCCTCACCTGTGCCTTCACCCTTGCCGTTCCCTAACCCTAACCCTAGCCCGGAAGGGAAACCCGCCGGCAGCCCCACACCTTAGCCTCCGCCTTACCCTCATCCTAATCTGTACGCGGACACTGACCCGCGCGTCCGCACATGCCCCGACCCTAGCACGTGTCCGCACCCTCACCTGTGCCCTCAGCCTTGCCGTTCCCTAACCCTAACCCTAGCCCGGAAGGGAAACCAGCCGGCAGCCCCACACCTTAGCCTCCGCCGTACCCTCATCCTAATCCGTAGGCGGACACTGACCCGCGCGTCCGCACGTGCCCCGACCCTAGCACGTGTCCGCACCCTCACCTGTGCCCTCAGCCTTGCCGTTCCCTAACCCTAACCCTAGCCCGGAAGGGAAACCCGCCGGCAGCCCCACACCTTAGCCTCCGCCGTACCCTCATCCTAATCCGTACGCGGACACTGACCCGCACGTCCGCACGTGCCCCGACCCTAGCACGTGTCCGCACCCTCACCTGTGCCCTCAGCCTTGCCGTTCCCTAACCCTAACCCTAGCCCGGAAGGGAAACCCGCCGGCAGCCCCACACCTTAGCCTCCGCCGTACCCTCATCCTAATCCGTACGCGGACACTGACCCGCGCGTCCGCACGTGCCCCGACCCTAGCACGTGTCCGCATCCTCACCTGTGCCCTCAGCCTTGCCGTTACCTAACCCTAACCCTAGCCCGGAACGGAAACCCGCCGGCAGCCCCACACCTTAGCCTCCGCCGTACCCTCATCCTAATCCGTACGCGGACACTGACCCGTGCGTCCGCACGTGCCCCGACCCTAGCACGTGTCCGCACCCTCACCTGTGCCCTCAGCCTTGCCGTTCCCTAACCCTAACCCTAGCCTGGAAGGGAAACCCGCCGGCAGCCCCACACCTTAGCCTCCGCCGTACCCTCATCCTAATCCGTACGCGGACACTGACCCGCGCGTCCGCACGTGCCCCGACCCTAGCACGTGTCCGCACCCTCACCTGTGCCCTCAGCCTTGCCGTTCCCTAACCCTAACCCTAGCCCGGAAGGGAAACCCGCCGGCAGCCCCACACCTTAGCCTCCGCCGTACCCTCATCCTAATCCGTACGCGGACACTGACCCGCGCGTCCGCACGTGCCCCGACCCTAGCACGTGTCCGCACCCTCACCTGTGCCCTCAGCCTTGCCGTTCCCTAACCCTAACCCTAGCCCGGAAGGGAAACCCGCCGGCAGCCCCACACCTTAGCCTCCGCCGTACCCTCATCCTAATCTGTACGCGGACACTGACCCGCACGTCCGCACGTGCCCCGACCCTAGCACGTGTCCGCACCCTCACCTGTGCCCTCAGCCTTGCCGTTCCCTAACCCTAACCCTAGCCCGGAAGGGAAACCCGCCGGCAGCCCCACACCTTAGCCTCCGCCGTACCCTCATCCTAATCCGTACGCGGACACTGACCCGCGCGTCCGCACGTGCCCCGACCCTAGCACGTGTCCGCACCCTCACCTGTGCCCTCAGCCTTGCCATTCCCTAACCCTAACCCTAGCCCGGAACGGAAACCCGCCGGCAGCCCCACACCTTAGCCTCCGCCGTACCCTCATCCTAATCCGTACGCGGACACTGACCCGCGTGTCCGCACGTGCCCCGACCCTAGCACGTGTCCGCACCCTCACCTGTGCCCTCAGCCTTGCCGTTCCCTAACCCTAGCCCGGAAGGGAAACCCGCCGTCAGCCCCACACCTTAGCCTCCGCCGTACCCTCATCCTAATCCGTACGCGGACACTGACCCGCGCGTCCGCACGTTCCCCGACCCTAGCACGTGTCCGCACCCTCACCTGTGCCCTCAGCCTTGCCGTTCCCTAACCCTAACCCTAGCCCGGAACGGAAACCCGCCGGCAGCCCCACACCTTAGCCTCCGCCGTACCCTCATCCTAATCCGAACGCGGACACTGACCCACGCGTCCGCACGTGCCCCGACCCTAGCACGTGTCCGCACCCTCACCTGTGCCCTCAGCCTTGCCGTTCCCTAACCCTAACCCTAGCCCGGAACGAAAACCCGCCGGCAGCCCCACACCTTAGCCTCCGCCGTACCCTCATCCTAATCCGTACGCGGACACTGACCCGCGCGTCCGCAGGTGCCCCAACCCTAACACGTGTCCGCACCCTCACCTGTGCCCTCAGGCTTGCCGTTCCCTAACCCTAACCCTAGCCCGGAACGGAAACCCGCCGGCAGCCCCACACCTTAGCCTCCGCCGTACCCTCATCCTAATCCGTACGCGGACACTGACCCGCGCGTCCGCACGTGCCCCGACCCTAGCACGTGTCCGCACCCTCACCTGTGCCCTCAGCCTTGCCGTTCCCTAACCCTAACCCTAGCCCGGAAGGGAAACCCGCCGGCAGCCCCACACCTTAGCCTCCGCCGTACCCTCATCCTAATCCGTACGCAGACACTGACCCGCGCGTCCGCACGTGCCCCGACCCTAGCACGTGTCCGCACCCTCACCTGTGCCCTCAGCCTTGCCGTTCCCTAACCCTAACCCTAGCCCGGAAGGGAAACCCACCAGCAGCCCCACACCTTAGCCTCCGCCGTACCCTCATCCTAATCTGTACGCGGACACTGACCCGCGCGTCCGCACGTGCCGCGACCCTAGCACGTGTCCGGACCCTCACCTGTGCCCTCAGCCTTGCCGTTCCCTAACCCTAACCCTAGCCCGGAACGGAAACCCGCCGGCAGCCCCAAACCTTAGCCTCCGCCGTACCCTCATCCTAATCCGTACGCGGACACTGACCCGCGCGTCCGCACGTGCCCCGACCCTAGCACGTGTCCGTGCCCTCAGCCTTGCCGTTCCCTAACCCTAACCCTAGCCCGGAAGAGAAACCCGCCGGCAGCCCCACACCTTAGCCTCTCCCGTACCCTCATCCTAATCCGTACGCGGACACTGACCCGCGCGTCCGCACGTGCCCCGACCCTAGCACGTGTCCGCACCCTCACCTGTGCCCTCAGCCTTGCCGTTCCCTAAGCCTAACCCTAGCCCGGAACGGAAACCCACCGGCAGCCCCACACCTTAGCCTCCGCCGTACCCTCATCCTAATCCGTACGCGGACACTGACCCGCGCATCCGCACGTGCCCCGACCCTAGCACGTGTCCGCACCCTCACCTGTGCCCTCAGCCTTGCCGTTCCCTAACCCTAACCCTAGCCCGGAACGGAAACCCGCCGGCAGCCCCACACCTTAGCCTCCGCCGTACCCTCATCCTAATCCGTACGCGGACACTGACCCGCGCGTCCGCACGTGCCCCGACCCTAGCACGTGTCCGCACCCTCACCTGTGCCCTCAGCCTTGCCGTTCCCTAACCCTAACCCTAGCCCAGAAGGGAAACCCGCCGGCAGCCCCACACCTTAGCCTCCGCCGTACCCTCATCCTAATCCGTACGCGGACACTGACTCGCGCGTCCGCACGTGCCCCGACCCTAGCACGTGTCCGCACCCTCACCTGTGCCTTCACCCTTGCCGTTCCGTAACCCTAACCCTAGCCCGGAAGGGAAACCCGCCGGCAGCCCCACACCTTAGCCTCCGCCTTACCCTCATCCTAATCTGTACGCGGACACTGACCCGCGCGTCCGCACATGCCCCGACCCTAGCACGTGTCCGCACCCTCACCTGTGCCCTCAGCCTTGCCGTTCCCTAACCCTAACCCTAGCCCTGAAGGGAAACCCGCCGGCAGCCCCACACCTTAGCCTCCGCCGTACCCTCATCCTAATCCGTACGCGGACACTGACCCGCGCGTCCGCACGTGCCCCGACCCTAGCACGTGTCCGCACCCTCACCTGTGCCCTCAGCCTTGCCGTTCCCTAACCCTAACCCTAGCCCGGAAGGGAAACCCGCCGGCAGCCCCACACCTTAGCCTCCGCCGTACCCTCATCCTAATCCGTACGCGGACACTGACCCGCGCGTCCGCACGTGCCCCGACCCTAGCACGTGTCCGCACCCTCACCTGTGCCCTCAGCCTTGCCGTTCCCTAACCCTAACCCTAGCCCGGAAGGGAAACCCGCCGGCAGCCCCACACCTTAGCCTCCGCCGTACCCTCATCCTAATCCGTACGCGGACACTGACCCGCGCGTCCGCACGTGCCCCGACCCTAGCACGTGTCCGCACCCTCACCTGTGCCCTCAGCCTTGCCGTTACCTAACCCTAACCCTAGTCCGGAACGGAAACCCGCCGGCAGCCCCACACCTTAGCCTCCGCCGTACCCTCATCCTAATCCGTACGCGGACACTGACCTGCGCGTCCGCACGTGCCCCGACCCTAGCACGTGTCCGCACACTCACCTGTGCCCTCAGCCTTGCCGTTCCCTAACCCTAACCCTAGCCCGGAAGGGAAACCCGCCGGCAGCCCCACACCTTAGCCTCCGCCGTACCCTCATCCTAGTCCGTACGCGGACACTGACCCGCGCGTCCACACGTGCCCCGACCCTAGCACGTGTCCGCACCCTCACCTGTGCCCTCAGCCTTGCCGTTCCCTAACCCTAACCCTAGCCCGGAAGGGAAACCCGCCGGCAGCCCCACACCTTAGCCTCCGCCGTACCCTCATCCTAATCCGTACGCGGACACTGACCCGCGCGTCCGCACGTGCCCCGACCCTAGCACGTGTCCGCACCCTCACCTGTGCCCTCAGCCTTGCCGTTCCCTAACCCTAACCCTAGCCCGGAACGGAAACCCGCCGGCAGCCCCACACCTTAGCCTCCGTCGTACCCTCATCCTAATCCGTACGCGGACACTGACCCGCGCGTCCGCACGTGCCCCGACCCTAGCATGTGTCCGCAACCTCACCTGTGCCCTCAGCCTTGCCGTTCCCTAACCCTAACCCTAGCCCGAAAGGGAAACCCGCCGGCAGCCCCACACCTTAGCCTCCGCCGTACCCTCATCCTAATACGTACGCGGACACTGACCCGCGCGTCCGCACGTGCCCCGACCCTAGCACGTGTCCGCACCCTCACCTGTGCCCTCAGCCTTGCCGTTCCCTAACCCTAACCCTAGCCCGGAAGGGAAACCCGCCGGCAGCCCCACACCTTAGCCTCCGCCGTACCCTCATCCTAATCCGTACGCGGACACTGACCCGCGCGTCCGCACGTGCCCCGACCCTAGCACGTGTCCGCACCCTCACCTGTGCCCTCAGCCTTGCCGTTCCCTAACCCTAACCCTAGCCCTGAAGGGAAACCCGCCGGCAGCCCCACACCTTAGCCTCCGCCGTCCCCTCATCCTAATCCGTACGCGGACACTGACCCGCGCGTCCGCACGTGCCCCGACCCTAGCACGTGTCCGCACCCTCACCTGTGCCCTCAGCCTTGCCGTTCCCTAACCCTAACCCTAGTCCAGAAGGGAAACCCGCCGGCAGCCCCACACCTTAGCCTCCGCCGTACCCTCATCCTAATCCGTACGCGGACACTGACCAGCGCGTCCGCACGTGCCCCGACCCTAGCACGTGTCCGCACCCTCACCTGTGCCTTCAGCCTTGCCGTTCCCTAACCCTAACCCTAGCCCGGAAGGGAAACCCGCCGGCAGCCCCACACCTTAGCCTCCGCCGTACCCTCATCCTAATCTGTACGCGGACACTGACCCGCGCGTCTGCACATGCCCCGACCCTAGCACGTGTCCGCACCCTCACCTGTGCCCTCAGCCTTGCCGTTCCCTAACCCTAACCCTAGCCCGGAAGGGAAACCCGCCGGCAGCCCCACACCTTAGCCTCCGCCGTACCCTCATCCTAATCCGTACGCGGACACTGACCCGCGCGTCCGCACGTGCCCCGACCCTAGCACGTGTCCGCACCCTCACCTGTGCCCTCAGCCTTGCCGTTCCCTAACCCTAACCCTAGCCTGGAAGGGAAACCCGCCGGCAGCCCCACACCTTAGCCTCCGCCGTACCCTCATCCTAATCCGTACGCGGACACTGACCCGCGCGTCCGCACGTGCCCCGACCCTAGCACGTGTCCGCACCCTCACCTGTGCCTTCAGCCTTGCCGTTTCCTAACCCTAACCCTAGCCCGGAAGGGAAACCCGCCGGCAGCCCCACACCTTAGCCTCCGCCGTACCCTCATCCTAATCCGTACGCGGACACTGACCCGCGCGTCCGCACGTGCCCCGACCCTAGCACGTGTCCGCACCCTCACCTATGCCCTCAGCCTTGCCGTTCCCTAACCCTAACCCTAGCCCGGAAGGGAAACCCGCCGGCAGCCCCACACCTTAGCCTCCGCCGTACCCTCATCCTAATCCGTACGCGGACACTGACCCGCGCGTCCGCACGTGCCCCGACCCTAGCACGTGTCCGCACCCTCACCTGTGCCCTCAGCCTTGCCGTTCCCTAACCCTAACCCTAGCCCGGAAGGGAAACCCGCTGGCAGCCCCACACCTTAGCCTCCGCCGTACCCTCATCCTAATCCGTACGCGGACACTGACCCGCGCGTCCGCACGTGCCCCGACCCTAGCACGTGTCCGCACCCTCACCTGTGCCCTCAGCCTTGCCGTTCCCTAACCCTAACCCTAGCCCGGAAGGGAAACCCGCCGGCAGCCCCACACCTTAGCCTCCGCCGTACCCTCATCCTAATCCGTACGCGGACACTGACCCGCGCGTCCGCACGTGCCCCGACCCTAGCACGTGTCCGCACCCTCACCTGTGCCCTCAGCCTTGCCGTTCCCTAACCCTAACCCTAGCCCGGAAGGGAAACCCGCCGGCAGCCCCACACCTTAGCCTCCGCCGTACCCTCATCCTAATCCGTACGCGGACACTGACCCGCGCGTGCGCACGTGCCGCAACCCTAGCACGTGTCCGCACCCTCACCTGTGCCCTCAGCCTTGCCGTTCCCTAACCCTAACCCTAGCCCGGAAGGGAAACCCGCCGGCAGCCCCACACCTTAGCCTCCGCCGTACCCTCATCCTAATCCGTACGCGGACACTGACCCGCGCGTCCGCACGTGCCGCAACCCTAGCACGTGTCCGCGCCCTCACCTGTGCCCTCAGCCTTGCCGTTCCCTAACCCTAAACCTAGCCCGGAAGGGAAACCCGCCGGCAGCCCCACACCTTAGCCTCCGCCGTACCCTCGTCCTAATCCGTACGCGGACACTGACCCGCGCGTCCGCACGTGCCCCGACACTAGCACGTGTCCGCACCCTCACCTGTGCCCTCAGCCTTGCCGTTCCCTAACCCTAACCCTAGCCCGGAAGGGAAACCCGCCGGCAGCCCCACACCTGAGCCTCCGCTGTACCCTCATCGTAATCCGTACGCGGACACTGACCCGCGCGTCCGCACGTGCCCCGACCCTAGCACGTGTCCGCACCCTCACCTGTGCCCTCAGCCTTGCCGTTCCCTAACCCTAACCCTAGCCCGGAAGGGAATCCCGCCGGCAGCCCCACACCTTAGCCTCCGCCGTACCCTCATCATAATCCGTACGCGGACACTGACCCGCGCGTCCGCACGTGCCCCGACCCTAGCACGTGTCCGCACCCTCACCTGTGCCCTCAGCCTTGCCGTTCCCTAACCCTAACCCTAGCCGGGAACGGAAACCCGCCGGCAGCCCCACACCTTAGCCTCCGCCGTACCCTCATCCTAATCCGTACGCGGACACTGACCCGCGCGTCCGCACGTGCCCCGACCCTAGCACGTGTCCGCACCCTCACCTGTGCCCTCAGCCTTGCCGTTCCCTAACCCTAACCCTAGCGCGGAACGGAAACCCGCCGGCAGCCCCACACCTTAGCCTCCGCCGTACCCTCATCCTAATCCGTACGCGGACACTGACCCGCGCGTCCGCACGTGCCGCGACCCTAGCACGTGTCCGCACCCTCACCTGTGCCCTCAGCCTTGCCGTTCCCTAACCCTAACCCTAGCCCGGAACGGAAACCCGCCGGCAGCCCCACACCTTAGCCTCCGCCGTACCCTCATCCTAATCCGTACGCGGACACTGACCCGCGCGTCCGCACGTGCCCCGACCCTAGCACGTGTCCGCACCCTCACCTGTGCCCTCAGCCTTGCCGTTCCCTAACCCTAACCCTAGCCCGGAAGGGAAACCCGCCGGCAGCCCCACACCTTAGCCTCCGCCGTACTCACATCCTAATCCGTACGCGGACACTGACCCGCGCGTCCGCATGTGCCCCGACCCTAGCACGTGTCCGCACCCTCACCTGTGCCCTCAGCCTTGCCGTTCCCTAACCCTAACCCTAGCCCGGAAGGGAAACCCGCCGGCAGCCCCACACTTTAGCCTCCGCCGTACCCTCATCCTAATCCGTACGCGGACACTGACCCGCGCGTCCGCACGTGCCCCGACCCTAGCACGTGTCCGCACCCTCACCTGTGCCCTCAGCCTTGCCGTTCCCTAAACCTAACCCTAGCCCGGAAGGGAAACCCGCCGGCAGCCCCACACCTTAGCCTCCGCCGTACCCTCATCCTAATCCGTACTCGGACACTGACCCGCGCGTCCGCACGTGCCCCGACCCTAGCACGTGTCCGCACCCTCACCTGTGCCCTCAGCCTTGCCGTTCCCTAAGCCTAACCCTAGCCCGGAAGGGAAACCCGCCGGCAGCCCCACACCTTAGCCTCCGCCATACCCTCATCCTAATCCGTACGCGGACACTGACCCGCGCGTCCGCACGTGCCCCGACCCTAGCACGTGTCCGCACCCTCACCTGTGCCCTCAGCCTTGCCGTTCCCTAACCCTAACCCTAGCCCAGAAGGGAAACCCGCCGGCAGCCCCACACCTTAGCCTCCGCCGTACCCTCATCCTAATCCGTACGCGGACACTGACCCGCGCGTCCGCACGTGCCCCGACCCTAGCACGTGTCCGCACCCTCACCTGTGCCTTAACCCTTGCCGTTCCCTAACCCTAACCCTAGCCCGGAAGGGAAACCCGCCGGCAGCCCCACACCTTAGCCTCCGCCTTACCCTCATCCTAATCTGTACGCGGACACTGACCCGCGCGTCCGCACATGCCCCGACCCTAGCACGTGTCCGCACCCTCACCTGTGCCCTCAGCCTTGCCGTTCCCTAACCCTAACCCTAGCCCGGAAGGGAAACCCGCCGGCAGCCCCACACCTTAGCCTCCGCCGTACCCTCATCCTAATCCGTACGCGGACACTGACCCGCGCGTCCGCACGTGCCCCGACCCTAGCACGTGTCCGCACCCTCACCTGTGCCCTCAGCCTTGCCGTTCCCTAACCCTAACCCTAGCCCGGAAGGGAAACCCGCCGGCAGCCCCACACCTTAGCCTCCGCCGTACCCTCATCCTAATCCGTACGCGGACACTGACCCGCACGTCCGCACGTGCCCCGACCCTAGCACGTGTCCGCACCCTCACCTGTGCCCTCAGCCTTGCCGTTCCCTAACCCTAACCCTAGCCCGGAAGGGAAACCCGCCGGCAGCCCCACACCTTAGCCTCCGCCGTACTCACATCCTAATCCGTACGCGGACACTGACCCGCGCGTCCGCATGTGCCCCGACCCTAGCACGTGTCCGCACCCTCACCTGTGCCCTCAGCCTTGCCGTTCCCTAACCCTAACCCTAGCCCGGAAGGGAAACCCGCCGGCAGCCCCACACCTTAGCCTCCGCCGTACCCTCAACCTAGTCCGTACGCGGACACTGACCCGCGCGTCCACACGTGCCCCGACCCTAGCACGTGTCCACACCCTCACCTGTGCCCTCAGCCTTGCCGTTCCCTAACCCTAACCCTAGCCCGGAAGGGAAACCCGCCGGCAGCCCCACACCTTAGCCTCCGCCGTACCCTCATCCTAATCCGTACGCGGACACTGACCCGCGCGTCCGCACGTGCCCCGACCCTAGCACGTGTCCGCACCCTCACCTGTGCCCTCAGCCTTGCCGTTCCCTAACCCTAACCCTAGCCCGGAACGGAAACCCGCCGGCAGCCCCACACCTTAGCCTCCGTCGTACCCTCATCCTAATCCGTACGCGGACACTGACCCGCGCATCCGCACGTGCCCCGACCCTAGCACGTGTCCGCACCCTCACCTGTGCCCTCAGCCTTGCCGTTCCCTAACCCTAGCCCGGAAGGGAAACCCGCCGTCAGCCCCACACCTTAGCCTCCGCCGTACCCTCATCCTAATCCGTACGCGGACACTGACCCGCGCGTCCGCACGTGCCCCGACCCTAGCACGTGTCCGCACCCTCACCTGTGCCCTCAGCCTTGCCGTTCCCTAACCCTAACCCTAGCCCGGAAGGGAAACCCGCCGGCAGCCCCACACTTTAGCCTCCGCCGTACCCTCATCCTAATCCGTACGCGGACACTGACCCGCGCGTCCGCACGTGCCCCGACCCTAGCACGTGTCCGCACCCTCACCTGTGCCCTCAGCCTTGCCGTTCCCTAACCCTAACCCTAGCTCTGAAGGGAAACCCGCCGGCAGCCCCACACCTTAGCCTCCGCCGTACCCTCATCGTAATCCGTACGCGGACACTGACCCGCACGTCCGCACGTGCCCCGACCCTAGCACGTGTCCGCACCCTCACCTGTGCCCTCAGCCTTGCCGTTCCCTAACCCTAACCCTAGCCCGGAAGGGAAACCCGCCGGCAGCCCCACACCTTAGCCTCCACCGTACCCTCATCCTAATCCGTACGTGGACACTGACCCGCGCGTCCGCACGTGCCCCGACCCTAGCACGTGTCCGCACCCTCACCTGTGCCCTCAGCCTTGCCGTTCCCTAACCCTAACCCTAGCCCGGAAGGGAAACCCGCCGGCAGCCCCACACCTTAGCCTCCGCCGTACCCTCATCCTAATCCGTACGCGGACACTGACCCGCGCGTCCGCACGTGCCCCGACCCTAGCACGTGTCCGCACCCTCACCTGTGCCCTCAGCCTTGCCGTTCCCTAACCCTAACCCTAGCCCGGAAGGGAAACCCGCCGGCAGCCCCACACCTTAGCCTCCGCCGTACCCTCATCCTAATCCGTACGCGGACACTGACCCGCGCGTCCGCACGTGCCCCGACCCTAGCACGTGTCCGCACCCTCACCTGTGCCCTCAGCCTTGCCGTTCCCTAACCCTAACCCTAGACCGGAACGGAAACCCGCCGGCAGCCCCACACCTTAGCCTCCGCCGTACCCTCATCCTAATCCGTACGCGGACACTGACCCGCGCGTCCGCACGTGCCCCGACCCTAGCACGTGTCCGCACCCTCACCTGTGCCCTCAGCCTGGCCGTTCCCTAACCCTAACCCTAGCCAGGAAGGGAAACCCACCGGCAGCCCCACACCTTAGCCTCCGCCGTACCCTCATCCTAATCCGTACGCGGACACTGACCCGCGCGTCCGCACGTGCCCCGACCCTAGCACGTGTCCGCACCCTCACCTGTGCCCTCAGCCTTGCCGTTCCCTAACCCTAACCCTAGCCCGGAAGGGAAACCCGCCGGCAGCCCCACACCTTAGCCTCCGCCGTACCCTCATCCTAATCCGTACGCGGACACTGACCCGCGCGTCCGCACGTGCCCCGACCCTAGCACGTGTCCGCACCCTCACCTGTGCCCTCAGCCTTGCCGTTCCCTAACCCTAACCCTAGCCCGGAAGGGAAACCCTCCGGCAGCCCCACACCTTAGCCTCCGCTGTACCCTCATCCTAATCCGTACGCGGACACTGACCCGCGCGTCCGCACCTGCCCCGACCCTAGCACGTGTCCACACCCTCACCTGTGCCCTCAGCCTTGCCGTTCCCTAACCCTAACCCTAGCCCGGAACGGAAACCCGCCGGCAGCCCCACACCTTAGCCTCCGCCGTACCCTCATCCTAATCCGTACGCGGACACTGACCCGCGCGTCCGCACGTGCCCCGACCCTAGCACGTGTCCGCACCCTCACCTGTGCCTTCAGACTTGCCGTTCCCTAACCCTAACCCTAGCCCGGAAGGGAAACCCGCCGGCAGCCCCACACCTTAGCCTCCGCCGTACCCTCATCCTAATCCGTACGCGGACACTGACCCGCGCGTCCGCACGTGCCCCGACCCTAGCACGTGTCCGCATCCTCACCTGTGCCCTCAGCCTTGCCGTTCCCTAACCCTAACCCTAGCCCGGAAGGGAAACCCGCCGGCAGCCCCACACCTTAGCCTCCGCCGTACCCTCATCCTAATCCGTACGCGGACACTGACCCGCGCGTCCGCACGTGCCCCGACCCTAGCACGTGTCCGCACCCTCACCTGTGCCCTCAGCCTTGCCGTTCCCTAACCCTAACCCTAGCCCGGAACGGAAACCCGCCGGCAAACCCACACCTTAGCCTCCGCCGTACCCTCATCCTAATCCATACGTGGACACTGACCCGCGCGTCCGCACGTGCCCCGACCCTAGCACGTGTCCGCACCCTCACCTGTGCCCTCAGCCTTGCCGTTCCCTAACCCTAACCCTAGCCCTGAACGGAAACCCGCCGGCAGCCCCACACCTTAGCCTCCGCCGTACCCTCATCCTAATCCGTACGCGGACACTGACCCGCGCGTCCGCACGTGCCCCGACCCTAGCACGTGTCCGCACCCTCACCTGTGCCCTCAGCCTGGCCGTTCCCTAACCCTAACCCTAGCCCGGAAGGGAAACCCGCCGGCAGCCCCACACCTTAGCCTCCGCCGTACCCTCATCCTAATCCGTACGCGGACACTGACCAGCGCGTCCGCACGTGCCACGAGCCTAGCACGTGTCCGCACCCTCACCTGTGCCCTCAGCCTTGCCGTTCCCTAACCCTAACCCTAGCCCGGAAGGGAAACCCGCCGGCAGCCCCACACCTTAGCCTCCGCCGTACCCTCATCCTAATCCGTACGCGGACACTGACCCGCGCGTCCGCACGTGCCCCAACCCTAGCACGTGTCCGCACCCTCACCTGTGCCCTCAGCCTTGCCGTTCCCTAACCCTAACCCTAGCCCGGAAGGGAAACCCGCCGGCAGCCCCACACCTTAGCCTCCGCCGTACCCTCATCCTAATCCGTACGCGGACACTGACCCGCGCGTCCGCACGTGCCCCGACCCTAGCACGTGTCCGCACCCTCACCTGTGCCCTCAGCCTTGCCGTTCCCTAACCCTAACCCTAGCCCGGAAGGGAAACCCGCCGGCAGCCCCACACCTTAGCCTCCGCCGTACCCTCATCCTAATCCGTACGCGGACACTGACCCGCGCGTCCGCACGTGCCGCGACACTAGCACGTGTCCGGACCCTCACCTGTGCCCTCAGCCTTGCCGTTCCCTAACCCTAACCCTAGCCCGGAACGGAAACCCGCTGGCAGCCCCACACCTTAGCCTCCACCGTACCCTCATCCTAATCCATACGCGGACACTGACCCGCGCGTCCGCACGTGCCCCGACCCTACCACGTGTCCGTGCCCTCAGCCTTGCCGTTCCCTAACCCTAACCGTAGCCCGGAACGGAAACCCGCCGGCAGCACCACGCCTTAGCCTCCGCCGTACCCTCATCCTAATCCGTACGCGGACACTGACCAGCGCGTCCGCACGTGCCGCGACCCTAGCACGTGTCCGCACCCTCACCTGTGCCCTCAGCCTTGCCGTTCCCTAACCCTAACCCTAGCCCGGAACGGAAACCCGCCGGCAGCCCCACACCTTAGCCTCCGCCGTACCCTCATCCTAAACCGTACGCGGACACTGACCCACGCGTCCGCACGTGCCCCGACCCTAGCACGTGTCCGCACCCTCACCTGTGCCCTCAGCCTTGCCGTTCCCTAACCCTAACCCTAGCCCGGAAAGGAAACCCGCCGGCAGACCCACACCTTAGCCTCCGCCGTACCCTCATCCTAATCCATACGTGGACACTGACCCGCGCGTCTGCACGTGCCCCGACCCAAGCACGTGTCCGCACCCTCACCTGTGCCCTCAGCCTTGCCGTTCCCTAACCCTAACCCTAGCCCGGAACGGAAACCCGCCGGCAGCCCCACACCTTAGCCTCCGCCGTACCCTCATCCTAATCCGTACGCGGACACTGACCCGCGCGTCCGCACGTGCCCCGACCCTAGCACGTGTCCGCACCCTCACCTGTGCCCTCAGCCTGGCCGTTCCCTAACCCTAACCCTATCCCGGAAGGGAAACCCGCCGGCAGCCCCACACCTTAGCCTCCGCCGTACCCTCATCCTAATCCGTACGCGGACACTGACCAGCGCGTCCGCACGTGCCCCGACCCTAGCACGTGTCCGCACCCTCACCTGTGCCCTCAGCCTTGCCGTTCCCTAACCCTAACCCTAGCCCGGAAGGGAAACCCGCCGGCAGCCCCACACCTTAGCCTCCGCCGTACCCTCATCCTAATCCGTACGCGGACACTGACCCGCGCGTCCGCACGTGCCCCGACCCTAGCTCGAGTCCGCACCCTCACCTGTGCCCTCAGCCTTGCCGTTCCCTAACCCTAACCCTAGCCCGGAAGGGAAACCCGCCGGCAGCCCCACACCTTAGCCTCCGCCGTACCCTCATCCTAATCCGTACGCGGACACTGACCCGCGCGTCCGCACGTGCCCCGACCCTAGCACGTGTCCGCACCCTCACCTGTGCCCTCAGCCTTGCCGTTCCCTAACCCTAACCCTAGCCCGGAAGGGAAACCCGCCGGCAGCCCCACACCTTAGCCTCCGCCGTACCCTCATCCTAATCCGTACGCGGACACTGACCCGCGCGTCCGCACGTGCCCCGACCCTAGCACGTGTCCGCACCCTCACCTGTGCCCTCAGCCTTGCCGTTCCCTAACCCTAACCCTAGCCCGGAACGGAAACCCGCCGGCAGCCCCACACCTTAGCCTCCGCCGTACCCTCATCCTAATCCGTACGCGGACACTGACCCGCGCGTCCGCACGTGCCCCGACCCTAGCACGTGTCCGCACCCTCACCTGTGCCTTCAGACTTGCCGTTCCCTAACCCTAACCCTAGCCCGGAAGGGAAACCCGCCGGCAGCCCCACACCTTAGCCTCCGCCATACCCTCATCCTAATCCGTACGCGGACACTGACCCGCGCGTCCGCACGTGCCCCGACCCTAGCACGTGTCCGCACCCTCACCTGTGCCCTCAGCCTTGCCGTTCCCTAACCCTAACCCTAGCCCGGAATGGAAACCCGCCGGCAGCCCCACACCTTAGCCTCCGCCGTACCCTCATCCTAATCTGTACGCGGACACTGACCCGCGCGTCCGCACGTGCCCCGACCCTAGCACGTGTCCGCACCCTCACCTGTGCCCTCAGCCTTCCCGTTCCCTAACCCTAACCCTAGCCCGGAAGGGAAACCAGCCGGCAGCCCCACACCGTAGCCTCCGCCGTACCCTCATCCTATACCGTACGTGGACACTGACCCGCGCGTCCGCACGTGCCCCGACCCTAGCACGTGTCCGCACCCTCACCTGTGCCCTCAGCCTTGCCGTTCCCTAACCCTAACCCTAGCCCGGAAGGGAAACCCGCCGGCAGCCCCACACCTTAGCCTCCGCCGTACCCTCATCCTAATCCGTACGCGGACACTGACCCGCGCGTCCGCACGTGCCGCAACCCTAGCACGTGTCCGCGCCCTCACCTGTGCCCTCAGCCTTGCCGTTCCCTAACCCTAACCCTAGCCCGGAAGGGAAACCCGCCGGCAGCCCCACACCTTAGCCTCCGCCGTACCCTCATCCTAATCCGTACGCGGACACTGACCCGCGCGTCCGCACGTGCCCCGACCCTAGCACGTGTCCGCACCCTCACCTGTGCCCTCAGCCTTGCCGTTCCCTAACCCTAACCCTAGCCCGGAAGGGAAACCCGCCGGCAGCCCCACACCTGAGCCTCCGCTGTACCCTCATCGTAATCCGTACGCGGACACTGACCCGCGCGTCCGCACGTGCCCCGACCCTAGCACGTGTCCGCACCCTCACCTGTGCCCTCAGCCTTGCCGTTCCCTAACCCTAACCCTAGCCCGGAAGGGAATCCCGCCGGCAGCCCCACACCTTAGCCTCCGCCGTACCCTCATCATAATCCGTACGCGGACACTGACCCACGCGTCCGCACGTGCCCCGACCCTAGCACGTGTCCGCACCCTCACCTGTGCCCTCAGCCTTGCCGTTCCCTAACCCTAACCCTAGCCGGGAACGGAAACCCGCCGGCAGCCCCACACCTTAGCCTCCGCCGTAACCTCATCCTAATCCGTACGCGGACACTGACCCGCGCGTCCGCACGTGCCCCGACCCTAGCACGTGTCCGCACCCTCACCTGTGCCCTCAGCCTTGCCGTTCCCTAACCCTAACCCTAGCCCGGAACGGAAACCCGCCGGCAGCCCCACACCTTAGCCTCCGCCGTACCCTGATCCTAATCCGTACGCGGACACTGACCCGCGCGTCCGCACGTGCCGCGACCCTAGCACGTGTCCGCACCCTCACCTGTGCCCTCAGCCTTGCCGTTCCCTAACCCTAACCCTAGCCCGGAACGGAAACCCGCCGGCAGCCCCACACCTTAGCCTCCGCCGTACCCTCATCCTAATCCGTACGCGGACACTGACCCGCGCGTCCGCACGTGCCCCGACCCTAGCACGTGTCCGCACCCTCACCTGTGCCCTCAGCCTTGCCGTTCCCTAACCCTAACCCTAGCCCGGAAGGGAAACCCGCCGGCAGCCCCACACCTTAGCCTCCGCCGTACCCACATCCTAATCCGTACGCGGACACTGACCCGCGCGTCCGCATGTGCCCCGACCCTAGCACGTGTCCGCACCCTCACCTGTGCCCTCAGCCTTGCCGTTCCCTAACCCTAACCCTAGCCCGGAAGGGAAACCCGCCGGCAGCCCCACACTTTAGCCTCCGCCGTACCCTCATCCTAATCCGTACGCGGACACTGACCCGCGCGTCCGCACGTGCCCCGACCCTAGCACGTGTCCGCACCCTCACCTGTGCCCTCAGCCTTGCCGTTCCCTAACCCTAACCCTAGCCCGGAAGGGAAACCCGCCGGCAGCCCCACACCTTAGCCTCCGCCATACCCTCATCCTAATCCGTACGCGGACACTGACCCGCGCGTCCGCACGTGCCCCGACCCTAGCACGTGTCCGCACCCTCACCTGTGCCCTCAGCCTTGCCGTTCCCTAACCCTAACCCTAGCCCGGAAGGGAAACCCGCCGGCAGCCCCACACCTTAGCCTCCGCCGTACCCTCATCCTAATCCGTACGCGGACACTGACCCGCGCGTCCGCACGTGCCCCGACCCTAGCACGTGTCCGCACCCTCACCTGTGCCCTCAGCCTTGCCGTTCCCTAACCCTAACCCTAGCCCGGAACGGAAACCCGCCGGCAGCCCCACACCTTAGCCTCCGCCGTACCCTCATCCTAATCCGTACGCGGACACTGACCCGCGCGTCCGCACGTGCCCCGACCCTAGCACGTGTCCGCACCCTCACCTGTGCCTTCAGACTTGCCGTTCCCTAACCCTAACCCTAGCCCGGAAGGGAAACCCGCCGGCAGCCCCACACCTTAGCCTCCGCCGTACCCTCATCCTAATCCGTACGCGGACACTGACCCGCGCGTCCGCACGTGCCCCGACCCTAGCACGTGTCCGCACCCTCACCTGTGCCCTCAGCCTTGCCGTTCCCTAACCCTAACCCTAGCCCGGAATGGAAACCCGCCGGCAGCCCCACACCTTAGCCTCCGCCGTACCCTCATCCTAATCTGTACGCGGACACTGACCCGCACGTCCGCACGTGCCCCGACCCTAGCACGTGTCCGCACCCTCACCTGTGCCCTCAGCCTTCCCGTTCCCTAACCCTAACCCTAGCCCGGAAGGGAAACCAGCCGGCAGCCCCACACCTTAGCCTCCGCCGTACCCTCATCCTATACCGTACGTGGACACTGACCCGCGCGTCCGCACGTGCCCCGACCCTAGCACGTGTCCGCACCCTCACCTGTGCCCTCAGCCTTGCCGTTCCCTAACCCTAACCCTAGCCCGGAAGGGAAACCCGCCGGCAGCCCCACACCTTAGCCTCCGCCGTACCCTCATCCTAATCCATACGCGGACACTGACCCGCGCGTCCGCACGTGCCGCAACCCTAGCACGTGTCCGCGCCCTCACCTGTGCCCTCAGCCTTGCCGTTCCCTAACCCTAACCCTAGCCCGGAAGGGAAACCCGCCGGCAGCCCCACACCTTAGCCTCCGCCGTACCCTCATCCTAATCCGTACGCGGACACTGACCCGCGCGTCCGCACGTGCCCCGACCCTAGCACGTGTCCGCACCCTCACCTGTGCCCTCAGCCTTGCCGTTCCCTAACCCTAACCCTAGCCCGGAAGGGAAACCCGCCGGCAGCCCCACACCTGAGCCTCCGCTGTACCCTCATCGTAATCCGTACGCGGACACTGACCCGCGCGTCCGCACGTGCCCCGACCCTAGCACGTGTCCGCACCCTCACCTGTGCCCTCAGCCTTGCCGTTCCCTAACCCTAACCCTAGCCCGGAAGGGAATCCCGCCGGCAGCCCCACACCTTAGCCTCCGCCGTACCCTCATCATAATCCGTACGCGGACACTGACCCACGCGTCCGCACGTGCCCCGACCCTAGCACGTGTCCGCACCCTCACCTGTGCCCTCAGCCTTGCCGTTCCCTAACCCTAACCCTAGCCGGGAACGGAAACCCGCCGGCAGCCCCACACCTTAGCCTCCGCCGTAACCTCATCCTAATCCGTACGCGGACACTGACCCGCGCGTCCGCACGTGCCCCGACCCTAGCACGTGTCCGCACCCTCACCTGTGCCCTCAGCCTTGCCGTTCCCTAACCCTAACCCTAGCCCGGAACGGAAACCCGCCGGCAGCCCCACACCTTAGCCTCCGCCGTACCCTGATCCTAATCCGTACGCGGACACTGACCCGCGCGTCCGCACGTGCCGCGACCCTAGCACGTGTCCGCACCCTCACCTGTGCCCTCAGCCTTGCCGTTCCCTAACCCTAACCCTAGCCCGGAACGGAAACCCGCCGGCAGCCCCACACCTTAGCCTCCGCCGTACCCTCATCCTAATCCGTACGCGGACACTGACCCGCGCGTCCGCACGTGCCCCGACCCTAGCACGTGTCCGCACCCTCACCTGTGCCCTCAGCCTTGCCGTTCCCTAACCCTAACCCTAGCCCGGAAGGGAAACCCGCCGGCAGCCCCACACCTTAGCCTCCGCCGTACCCACATCTTAATCCGTACGCGGACACTGACCCGCGCGTCCGCATGTGCCCCGACCCTAGCACGTGTCCGCACCCTCACCTGTGCCCTCAGCCTTGCCGTTCCCTAACCCTAACCCTAGCCCGGAAGGGAAACCCGCCGGCAGCCCCACACTTTAGCCTCCGCCGTACCCTCATCCTAATCCGTACGCGGACACTGACCCGCGCGTCCGCACGTGCCCCGACCCTAGCACGTGTCCGCACCCTCACCTGTGCCCTCAGCCTTGCCGTTCCCTAACCCTAACCCTAGCCCGGAAGGGAAACCCGCCGGCAGCCCCACACCTTAGCCTCCGCCGTACCCTCATCCTAATCCGTACGCGGACACTGACCCGCGCGTCCGCACGTGCCCCGACCCTAGCACGTGTCCGCACCCTCACCTGTGCCCTCAGCCTTGCCGTTCCCTAACCCTAACCCTAGCCCGGAAGGGAAACCCGCCGGCAGCCCCACACCTTAGCCTCCGCCGTACCCTCATCCTAATCCGTACGCGGACACTGACCCGCGCATCCGCACGTGCCCCGACCCTAGCACGTGTCCGCACCCTCACCTGTGCCCTCAGCCTTGCCGTTCCCTAACCCTAACCCTAGCCCGGAACGGAAACCCGCCGGCAGCCCCACACCTTAGCCTCCGCCGTACCCTCATCCTAATCCGTACGCGGACACTGACCCGCGCGTCCGCACGTGCCCCGACCCTAGCACGTGTCCGCACCCTCACCTGTGCCCTCAGCCTTGCCGTTCCCTAACCCTAACCCTAGCCCAGAAGGGAAACCCGCCGGCAGCCCCACACCTTAGCCTCCGCCGTACCCTCATCCTAATCCGTACGCGGACACTGACTCGCGCGTCCGCACGTGCCCCGACCCTAGCACGTGTCCGCACCCTCACCTGTGCCTTCACCCTTGCCGTTCCGTAACCCTAACCCTAGCCCGGAAGGGAAACCCGCCGGCAGCCCCACACCTTAGCCTCCGCCTTACCCTCATCCTAATCTGTACGCGGACACTGACCCGCGCGTCCGCACATGCCCCGACCCTAGCACGTGTCCGCACCCTCACCTGTGCCCTCAGCCTTGCCGTTCCCTAACCCTAACCCTAGCCCGGAAGGGAAACCCGCCGGCAGCCCCACACCTTAGCCTCCGCCGTACCCTCATCCTAATCCGTACGCGGACACTGACCCGCGCGTCCGCACGTGCCCCGACCCTAGCACGTGTCCGCACCCTCACCTGTGCCCTCAGCCTTGCCGTTCCCTAACCCTAACCCTAGCCCGGAAGGGAAACCCGCCGGCAGCCCCACACCTTAGCCTCCGCCGTACCCTCATCCTAATCCGTACGCGGACACTGACCCGCGCGTCCGCACGTGCCCCGACCCTAGCACGTGTCCGCACCCTCACCTGTGCCCTCAGCCTTGCCGTTCCCTAACCCTAACCCTAGCCCGGAAGGGAAACCCGCCGGCAGCCCCACACCTTAGCCTCCGCCGTACCCTCATCCTAATCCGTACGCGGACACTGACCCGCGCGTCCGCACGTGCCCCGACCCTAGCACGTGTCCGCACCCTCACCTGTGCCCTCAGCCTTGCCGTTACCTAACCCTAACCCTAGTCCGGAACGGAAACCCGCCGGCAGCCCCACACCTTAGCCTCCGCCGTACCCTCATCCTAATCCGTACGCGGACACTGACCTGCGCGTCCGCACGTGCCCCGACCCTAGCACGTGTCCGCACACTCACCTGTGCCCTCAGCCTTGCCGTTCCCTAACCCTAACCCTAGCCCGGAAGGGAAACCCGCCGGCAGCCCCACACCTTAGCCTCCGCCGTACCCTCATCCTAGTCCGTACGCGGACACTGACCCGCGCGTCCACACGTGCCCCGACCCTAGCACGTGTCCGCACCCTCACCTGTGCCCTCAGCCTTGCCGTTCCCTAACCCTAACCCTAGCCCGGAAGGGAAACCCGCCGGCAGCCCCACACCTTAGCCTCCGCCGTACCCTCATCCTAATCCGTACGCGGACACTGACCCGCGCGTCCGCACGTGCCCCGACCCTAGCACGTGTCCGCACCCTCACCTGTGCCCTCAGCCTTGCCGTTCCCTAACCCTAACCCTAGCCCGGAACGGAAACCCGCCGGCAGCCCCACACCTTAGCCTCCGTCGTACCCTCATCCTAATCCGTACGCGGACACTGACCCGCGCGTCCGCACGTGCCCCGACCCTAGCATGTGTCCGCAACCTCACCTGTGCCCTCAGCCTTGCCGTTCCCTAACCCTAACCCTAGCCCGAAAGGGAAACCCGCCGGCAGCCCCACACCTTAGCCTCCGCCGTACCCTCATCCTAATACGTACGCGGACACTGACCCGCGCGTCCGCACGTGCCCCGACCCTAGCACGTGTCCGCACCCTCACCTGTGCCCTCAGCCTTGCCGTTCCCTAACCCTAACCCTAGCCCGGAAGGGAAACCCGCCGGCAGCCCCACACCTTAGCCTCCGCCGTACCCTCATCCTAATCCGTACGCGGACACTGACCCGCGCGTCCGCACGTGCCCCGACCCTAGCACGTGTCCGCACCCTCACCTGTGCCCTCAGCCTTGCCGTTCCCTAACCCTAACCCTAGCCCTGAAGGGAAACCCGCCGGCAGCCCCACACCTTAGCCTCCGCCGTCCCCTCATCCTAATCCGTACGCGGACACTGACCCGCGCGTCCGCACGTGCCCCGACCCTAGCACGTGTCCGCACCCTCACCTGTGCCCTCAGCCTTGCCGTTCCCTAACCCTAACCCTAGTCCAGAAGGGAAACCCGCCGGCAGCCCCACACCTTAGCCTCCGCCGTACCCTCATCCTAATCCGTACGCGGACACTGACCAGCGCGTCCGCACGTGCCCCGACCCTAGCACGTGTCCGCACCCTCACCTGTGCCTTCAGCCTTGCCGTTCCCTAACCCTAACCCTAGCCCGGAAGGGAAACCCGCCGGCAGCCCCACACCTTAGCCTCCGCCGTACCCTCATCCTAATCTGTACGCGGACACTGACCCGCGCGTCTGCACATGCCCCGACCCTAGCACGTGTCCGCACCCTCACCTGTGCCCTCAGCCTTGCCGTTCCCTAACCCTAACCCTAGCCCGGAAGGGAAACCCGCCGGCAGCCCCACACCTTAGCCTCCGCCGTACCCTCATCCTAATCCGTACGCGGACACTGACCCGCGCGTCCGCACGTGCCCCGACCCTAGCACGTGTCCGCACCCTCACCTGTGCCCTCAGCCTTGCCGTTCCCTAACCCTAACCCTAGCCTGGAAGGGAAACCCGCCGGCAGCCCCACACCTTAGCCTCCGCCGTACCCTCATCCTAATCCGTACGCGGACACTGACCCGCGCGTCCGCACGTGCCCCGACCCTAGCACGTGTCCGCACCCTCACCTGTGCCCTCAGCCTTGCCGTTTCCTAACCCTAACCCTAGCCCGGAAGGGAAACCCGCCGGCAGCCCCACACCTTAGCCTCCGCCGTACCCTCATCCTAATCCGTACGCGGACACTGACCCGCGCGTCCGCACGTGCCCCGACCCTAGCACGTGTCCGCACCCTCACCTATGCCCTCAGCCTTGCCGTTCCCTAACCCTAACCCTAGCCCGGAAGGGAAACCCGCCGGCAGCCCCACACCTTAGCCTCCGCCGTACCCTCATCCTAATCCGTACGCGGACACTGACCCGCGCGTCCGCACGTGCCCCGACCCTAGCACGTGTCCGCACCCTCACCTGTGCCCTCAGCCTTGCCGTTCCCTAACCCTAACCCTAGCCCGGAAGGGAAACCCGCCGGCAGCCCCACACCTTAGCCTCCGCCGTACCCTCATCCTAATCCGTACGCGGACACTGACCCGCGCGTCCGCACGTGCCCCGACCCTAGCACGTGTCCGCACCCTCACCTGTGCCCTCAGCCTTGCCGTTCCCTAACCCTAACCCTAGCCCGGAAGGGAAACCCGCCGGCAGCCCCACACCTTAGCCTCCGCCGTACCCTCATCCTAATCCGTACGCGGACACTGACCCGCGCGTCCGCACGTGCCCCGACCCTAGCACGTGTCCGCACCCTCACCTGTGCCCTCAGCCTTGCCGTTCCCTAACCCTAACCCTAGCCCGGAAGGGAAACCCGCCGGCAGCCCCACACCTTAGCCTCCGCCGTACCCTCATCCTAATCCGTACGCGGACACTGACCCGCGCGTGCGCACGTGCCGCAACCCTAGCATGTGTCCGCACCCTCACCTGTGCCCTCAGCCTTGCCGTTCCCTAACCCTAACCCTAGCCCGGAAGGGAAACCCGCCGGCAGCCCCACACCTTAGCCTCCGCCGTACCCTCATCCTAATCCGTACGCGGACACTGACCCGCGCGTCCGCACGTGCCGCAACCCTAGCACGTGTCCGCGCCCTCACCTGTGCCCTCAGCCTTGCCGTTCCCTAACCCTAAACCTAGCCCGGAAGGGAAACCCGCCGGCAGCCCCACACCTTAGCCTCCGCCGTACCCTCGTCCTAATCCGTACGCGGACACTGACCCGCGCGTCCGCACGTGCCCCGACACTAGCACGTGTCCGCACCCTCACCTGTGCCCTCAGCCTTGCCGTTCCCTAACCCTAACCCTAGCCCGGAAGGGAAACCCGCCGGCAGCCCCACACCTGAGCCTCCGCTGTACCCTCATCGTAATCCGTACGCGGACACTGACCCGCGCGTCCGCACGTGCCCCGACCCTAGCACGTGTCCGCACCCTCACCTGTGCCCTCAGCCTTGCCGTTCCCTAACCCTAACCCTAGCCCGGAAGGGAATCCCGCCGGCAGCCCCACACCTTAGCCTCCGCCGTACCCTCATCATAATCCGTACGCGGACACTGACCCGCGCGTCCGCACGTGCCCCGACCCTAGCACGTGTCCGCACCCTCACCTGTGCCCTCAGCCTTGCCGTTCCCTAACCCTAACCCTAGCCCGGAAGGGAAACCCGCCGGCAGCCCCACACCTTAGCCTCCGCCGTACCCTCATCCTAATCCGTACGCGGACACTGACCCGCGCGTCCGCACGTGCCCCGACCCTAGCACGTGTCCGCACCCTCACCTGTGCCCTCAGCCTTGCCGTTCCCTAACCCTAACCCTAGCGCGGAACGGAAACCCGCCGGCAGCCCCACACCTTAGCCTCCGCCGTACCCTCATCCTAATCCGTACGCGGACACTGACCCGCGCGTCCGCACGTGCCGCGACCCTAGCACGTGTCCGCACCCTCACCTGTGCCCTCAGCCTTGCCGTTCCCTAACCCTAACCCTAGCCCGGAACGGAAACCCGCCGGCAGCCCCACACCTTAGCCTCCGCCGTACCCTCATCCTAATCCGTACGCGGACACTGACCCGCGCGTCCGCACGTGCCCCGACCCTAGCACGTGTCCGCACCCTCACCTGTGCCCTCAGCCTTGCCGTTCCCTAACCCTAACCCTAGCCCGGAAGGGAAACCCGCCGGCAGCCCCACACCTTAGCCTCCGCCGTACTCACATCCTAATCCGTACGCGGACACTGACCCGCGCGTCCGCATGTGCCCCGACCCTAGCACGTGTCCGCACCCTCACCTGTGCCCTCAGCCTTGCCGTTCCCTAACCCTAACCCTAGCCCGGAAGGGAAACCCGCCGGCAGCCCCACACTTTAGCCTCCGCCGTACCCTCATCCTAATCCGTACGCGGACACTGACCCGCGCGTCCGCACGTGCCCCGACCCTAGCACGTGTCCGCACCCTCACCTGTGCCCTCAGCCTTGCCGTTCCCTAAACCTAACCCTAGCCCGGAAGGGAAACCCGCCGGCAGCCCCACACCTTAGCCTCCGCCGTACCCTCATCCTAATCCGTACTCGGACACTGACCCGCGCGTCCGCACGTGCCCCGACCCTAGCACGTGTCCGCACCCTCACCTGTGCCCTCAGCCTTGCCGTTCCCTAAGCCTAACCCTAGCCCGGAAGGGAAACCCGCCGGCAGCCCCACACCTTAGCCTCCGCCATACCCTCATCCTAATCCGTACGCGGACACTGACCCGCGCGTCCGCACGTGCCCAGACCCTAGCACGTGTCCGCACCCTCACCTGTGCCCTCAGCCTTGCCGTTCCCTAACCCTAACCCTAGCCCAGAAGGGAAACCCGCCGGCAGCCCCACACCTTAGCCTCCGCCGTACCCTCATCCTAATCCGTACGCGGACACTGACCCGCGCGTCCGCACGTGCCCCGACCCTAGCACGTGTCCGCACCCTCACCTGTGCCTTAACCCTTGCCGTTCCCTAACCCTAACCCTAGCCCGGAAGGGAAACCCGCCGGCAGCCCCACACCTTAGCCTCCGCCTTACCCTCATCCTAATCTGTACGCGGACACTGACCCGCGCGTCCGCACATGCCCCGACCCTAGCACGTGTCCGCACCCTCACCTGTGCCCTCAGCCTTGCCGTTCCCTAACCCTAACCCTAGCCCGGAAGGGAAACCCGCCGGCAGCCCCACACCTTAGCCTCCGCCGTACCCTCATCCTAATCCGTACGCGGACACTGACCCGCGCGTCCGCACGTGCCCCGACCCTAGCACGTGTCCGCACCCTCACCTGTGCCCTCAGCCTTGCCGTTCCCTAACCCTAACCCTAGCCCGGAAGGGAAACCCGCCGGCAGCCCCACACCTTAGCCTCCGCCGTACCCTCATCCTAATCCGTACGCGGACACTGACCCGCACGTCCGCACGTGCCCCGACCCTAGCACGTGTCCGCACCCTCACCTGTGCCCTCAGCCTTGCCGTTCCCTAACCCTAGCCCGGAAGGGAAACCCGCCGTCAGCCCCACACCTTAGCCTCCGCCGTACCCTCATCCTAATCCGTACGCGCACACTGACCCGCGCGTCCGCACGTGCCCCGACCCTAGCACGTGTCCGCACCCTCACCTGTGCCCTCAGCCTTGCCGTTCCCTAACCCTAACCCTAGCCCGGAAGGGAAACCCGCCGGCAGCCCCACACCTTAGCCTCCGCCGTACCCTCATCCTAGTCCGTACGCGGACACTGACCCGCGCGTCCGCACGTGCCCCGACCCTAGCACGTGTCCACACCCTCACCTGTGCCCTCAGCCTTGCCGTTCCCTAACCCTAACCCTAGCCCGGAAGGGAAACCCGCCGGCAGCCCCACACCTTAGCCTCCGCCGTACCCTCATCCTAGTCCGTACGCGGACACTGACCCGCGCGTCCACACGTGCCCCGACCCTAGCACGTGTCCGCACCCTCACCTGTGCCCTCAGCCTTGCCGTTCCCTAACCCTAACCCTAGCCCGGAAGGGAAACCCGCCGGCAGCCCCACACCTTAGCCTCCGCCGTACCCTCATCCTAATCCGTACGCGGACACTGACCCGCGCGTCCGCACGTGCCCCGACCCTAGCACGTGTCCGCACCCTCACCTGTGCCCTCAGCCTTGCCGTTCCCTAACCCTAACCCTAGCCCGGAAGGGAAACCCGCCGGCAGCCCCACACCTTAGCCTCCGCCGTACCCTCATCCTAATCCGTACGCGGACACTGACCCGCGCGTCCGCACGTGCCCCGACCCTAGCACGTGTCCGCACCCTCACCTGTGCCCTCAGCCTTGCCGTTCCCTAACCCTAACCCTAGCCCGGAAGGGAAACCCGCCGGCAGCCCCACACCTTAGCCTCCGCCGTACCCTCATCCTAATCCGTACGCGGACACTGACCCGCACGTCCGCACGTGCCCCGACCCTAGCACGTGTCCGCACCCTCACCTGTGCCCTCAGCCTTGCCGTTCCCTAACCCTAACCCTAGCCCGGAAGGGAAACCCGCCGGCAGCCCCACACCTTAGCCTCCGCCGTACCCTCATCCTAATCCGTACGTGGACACTGACCCGCGCGTCCGCACGTGCCCCGACCCTAGCACGTGTCCGCACCCTCACCTGTGCCCTCAGCCTTGCCGTTCCCTAACCCTAACCCTAGCCCGGAACGGAAACCCGCCGGCAGCCCCACACCTTAGCCTCCGCTGTACCCTCATCCTAATCCGTACGCGGACACTGACCCGCGCGTCCGCACGTGCCCCGACCCTAGCACGTGTCCGCACCCTCACCTGTGCCCTCAGCCTTGCCGTTCCCTAACCCTAGCCCGGAAGGGAAACCCGCCGTCAGCCCCACACCATAGCCTCCGCCGTACCCTCATCCTAATCCGTACGCGAACACTGACCCGCGCGTCCGCACGTTCCCCGACCCTAGCACGTGTCCGCACCCTCACCTGTGCCCTCAGCCTTGCCGTTCCCTAACCCTAACCCTAGCCCGGAACGGAAACCCGCCGGCAGCCCCACACCTTAGCCTCCGCCGTACCCTCATCCTAATCCGTACGCGGACACTGACCCGCGCGTCCGCACGTGCCCCGACCCTAGCACGTGTCCGCACCCTCACCTGTGCCCTCAGCCTTGCCGTTCCCTAACCCTAACCCTAGCCCGGAACGAAAACCCGCCAGCAGCCCCACACCTTAGCCTCCGCCGTACCCTCATCCTAATCCGTACGCGGACACTGACCCGCGCGTCCGCACGTGCCCCGACCCTAGCACGTGTCCGCACCCTCACCTGTGCCCTCAGCCTTGCCGTTCCCTAACCCTAACCCTAGCACAGAAGGGAAACCCGCCGGCAGCCCCACACCTTAGCCTCCGCCGTACCCTCATCCTAATCCGTACGCGGACACTGACCCGCGCGTCCGCACGTGCCCCGACCCTAGCACGTGTCCGCACCCTCACCTGTGCCTTCACCCTTGCCGTTCCGTAACCCTAACCCTAGCCCGGAAGGGAAACCCGCCGGCAGCCCCACACCTTAGCCTCCGCCTTACCCTCATCCTAATCTGTACGCGGACACTGACCCGCGCGTCCGCACATGCCCCGACCCTAGCACGTGTCCGCACCCTCACCTGTGCCCTCAGCCTTGCCGTTCCCTAACCCTAACCCTAGCCCGGAAGGGAAACCCGCCGGCAGCCCCACACCTTAGCCTCCGCCGTACCCTCATCCTAATCCGTACGCGGACACTGACCCGCGCGTCCGCACGTGCCCCGACCCTAGCACGTGTCCGCACCCTCACCTGTGCCCTCAGCCTTGCCGTTCCCTAACCCTAACCCTAGCCCGGAAGGGAAACCCGCCGGCAGCCCCACACCTTAGCCTCCGCCGTACCCTCATCCTAATCCGTACGCGGACACTGACCCGCGCGTCCGCACGTGCCCCGACCCTAGCACGTGTCCGCACCCTCACCTGTGCCCTCAGGCTTGCCGTTCCCTAACCCTAACCCTAGCCCGGAAGGGAAACCCGCCGGCAGCCCCACACCTTAGCCTCCGCCGTACCCTCATCCTAATCCGTACGCGGACACTGACCCGCGCGTCCGCACGTGCCCCGACCCTAGCACGTGTCCGCACCCTCACCTGTGCCCTCAGCCTTGCCGTTACCTAACCCTAACCCTAGTCCGGAACGGAAACCCGCCGGCAGCCCCACACCTTAGCCTCCGCCGTACCCTCATCCTAATCCGTACGCGGACACTGACCCGCGCGTCCGCACGTGCCCCGACCCTAGCACGTGTCCGCACCCTCACCTTTGCCCTCAGCCTTGCCGTTCCCTAACCCTAACCCTAGCCCGGAACGGAAACCCGCCAGCAGCCCCACACCTTAGCCTACGTCGTACCCTCATCCTAATCCGTACGCGGACACTGACCCGCGCGTCCGCACGGGCCCCGACCCTAGCACGTGTCCGCACCCTCACCTGTGCCCTCAGCCTTGCCGTTCCCTAACCCGAGCCCGGAAGGGAAACCCGCCGTCAGCCCCACACCTTAGCCTCCGCCGTACCCTCATCCTAATCCGTACGCGGACACTGACCCGCGCGTCCGCACGTGCCCCGACCCTAGCACGTGTCCGCACCCTCACCTGTGCCCTCAGCCTTGCCGTTCCCTAACCCTAACCCTAGCCGGGAACGGAAACCCGCCGGCAGCCCCACACCTTAGCCTCCGCCGTACCCTCATCCTAATCCGTACGCGGACACTGACCCGCGCGTCCGCACGTGCCCCGACACTAGCACGTGTCCGTGCCCTCAGCCTTGCCGTTCCCTAACCCTAACCCTAGCCCGGAACGGAAACCCGCCGGCAGCCCCACACCTTAGCCTCCGCCGTACCCTCATCCTAATCCGTACGCGGACACTGACACGCGCGTCCGCACGTGCCGCAACCCTAGCACGTGTCCGCACCCTCACCTGTGCCCTCAGCCTTGCCGTTCCCTAACCCTAACCCTAGCCCGGAAGGGAAACCCGCCGGCAGCCCCACACCTTAGCCTCCGCCGTACCCTCATCCTAATCCGTACGCGGACACTGACCCGCGCGTCCGCACGTGCCGCAACCCTAGCACGTGTCCGCACCCTCACCTGTGCCCTCAGCCTTGCCGTTCCCTAACCCTAACCCTAGCCCGGAAGGGAAACCCGCCGGCAGCCCCACACCTTAGCCTCCGCCGTACCCTCATCCTAATCCGTACGCGGACACTGACCCGCGCGTCCGCACGTGCCCCGAACCTAGCACGTGTCCGCACCCTCACCTGTGCCCTCAGCCTTGCCGTTCCCTAACCCTAACCCTAGCCCGGAAGGGAAACCCGCCGGCAGCCCCACACCTGAGCCTCCGCTGTACCCTCATCGTAATCCGTACGCGGACACTGACCCGCGCGTCCGCACGTGCCCCGACCCTAGCACGTGTCCGCACCCTCACCTGTGCCCTCAGCCTTGCCGTTCCCTAACACTAACCCTAGCCCGGAAGGGAATCCCGCCGGCAGCCCCACACCTTAGCCTCCGCCGTACCCTCATCCTAATCCGTACGCGGACACTGACCCGCGCGTCCGCACGTGCCCCGACCCTAGCACGTGTCCGCACCCTCACCTGTGCCCTCAGCCTTGCCGTTACCTAACCCTAACCCTAGTCCGGAACGGAAACCCCCCGGCAGCCCCACACCTTAGCCTCCGCCGTACCCTCATCCTAATCCGTACGCGGACACTGACCCGCACGTCCGCACGTGCCCCGACCCTAGCACGTGTCCGCACCCTCACCTGTGCCCTCAGCCTTGCCGTTCCCTAACCCTAACCCTAGCCCGGAAGGGAAACCCGCCGGCAGCCCCACACCTTAGCCTCCGCCGTACCCTCATCCTAATCCGTACGCGGACACTGACCCGCACGTCCGCACGTGCCCCGACCCTAGCACGTGTCCGCACCCTCACCTGTGCCCTCAGCCTTGCCGTTCCCTAACCCTAACCCTAGCCCGGAAGGGAAACCCGCCGGCAGCCCCACACCTTAGCCTCCGCCGTACCCTCATCCTAATCCGTACGCGGACACTGACCCGCGCGTCCGCACGTGCCCCGACCCTAGCACGTGTCCGCACCCTCACCTGTGCCCTCAGCCTTGCCGTTACCTAACCCTAACCCTAGTCCGGAACGGAAACCCCCCGGCAGCCCCACACCTTAGCCTCCGCCGTACCCTCATCCTAATCCGTACGCGGACACTGACCCGCGCGTCCGCACGTGCCCCGACCCTAGCACGTGTCCGCACCCTCACCTGTGCCCTCAGCCTTGCCGTTCCCTAACCCTAACCCTAGCCCGGAAGGGAAACCCGCCGGCAGCCCCACACCTTAGCCTCCGCCGTACCCTCATCCTAGTCCGTACGCGGACACTGACCCGCGCGTCCACACGTGCCCCGACCCTAGCACGTGTCCGCACCCTCACCTGTGCCCTCAGCCTTGCCGTTCCCTAACCCTAACCCTAGCCCGGAAGGGAAACCCGCCGGCAGCCCCACACCTTAGCCTCCGCCGTACCCTCATCCTAATCCGTACGCGGACACTGACCCGCGCGTCCGCACGTGCCCCGAACCTAGCACGTGTCCGCACCCTCACCTGTGCCCTCAGCCTTGCCGTTCCCTAACCCTAACCCTAGCACGGAACGGAAACCCGCCGTCAGCCCCACACCTTAGCCTCCGCCGTACCCTCATCCTAATCCGTACGCGGACACTGACCCGCGCGTCCGCACGTGCCCCGACCCTAGCACGTGTCCGCACCCTCACCTGTGCCCTCAGCCTTGCCGTTCCCTAACCCTAACCCTAGCCCGGAAGGGAAACCCGCCGGCAGCCCCACACCTTAGCCTCCGCCGTACCCTCATCCTAGTCCGTACGCGGACACTGACCCGCGCGTCCGCACGTGCCCCGACCCTAGCACGTGTCCACACCCTCACCTGTGCCCTCAGCCTTGCCGTTCCCTAACCCTAACCCTAGCCCGGAAGGGAAACCCGCCGGCAGCCCCACACCTTAGCCTCCGCCGTACCCTCATCCTAGTCCGTACGCGGACACTGACCCGCGCGTCCACACGTGCCCCGACCCTAGCACGTGTCCGCACCCTCACCTGTGCCCTCAGCCTTGCCGTTCCCTAACCCTAACCCTAGCCCGGAAGGGAAACCCGCCGGCAGCCCCACACCTTAGCCTCCACCGTACCCTCATCCTAATCCGTACGCGGACACTGACCCGCGCGTCCGCACGTGCCCCGACCCTAGCACGTGTCCGCACCCTCACCTGTGCCCTCAGCCTTGCCGTTCCCTAACCCTAACCCTAGCCCGGAAGGGAAACCCGCCGGCAGCCCCACACCTTAGCCTCCGCCGTACCCTCATCCTAATCCGTACGCGGACACTGACACGCGCGTCCGCACGTGCCCCGACCCTAGCACGTGTCCGCACCCTCACCTGTGCCCTCAGCCTTGCCGTTCCCTAACCCTAACCCTAGCCCGGAAGGGAAACCCGCCGGCAGCCCCACACCTTAGCCTCCGCCGTACCCTCATCCTAATCCGTACGCGGACACTGACCCGCACGTCCGCACGTGCCCCGACCCTAGCACGTGTCCGCACCCTCACCTGTGCCCTCAGCCTTGCCGTTCCCTAACCCTAACCCTAGCCCGGAAGGGAAACCCGCCGGCAGCCCCACACCTTAGCCTCCGCCGTACCCTCATCCTAATCCGTACGTGGACACTGACCCGCGCGTCCGCACGTGCCCCGACCCTAGCACGTGTCCGCACCCTCACATGTGCCCTCAGCCTTGCCGTTCCCTAACCCTAACCCTAGCCCGGAACGGAAACCCGCCGGCAGCCCCACACCTTAGCCTCCGCCGTACCCTCATCCTAATCCGTACGCGGACACTGACCCGCGCGTCCGCACGTGCCCCGACCCTAGCACGTGTCCGCACCCTCACCTGTGCCCTCAGCCTTGCCGTTCCCTAACCCTAACCCTAGCCCGGAAGGGAAACCCGCCGGCAGCCCCACACCTTAGCCTCCGCCGTACCCTCATCCTAATCCGTACGCGGACACTGACCCGCGCGTCCGCACGTGCCCCGACCCTAGCACGTGTCCGCACCCTCACCTGTGCCCCCAGCCTTGCCGTTCCCTAACCCTAACCCTAGCCCGGAAGGGAAACCCGCCGGCAGCCCCACACCTTAGCCTCCGCCGTACCCTCATCCTAATCCGTACGCGGACACTGACCCGCGCGTCCGCACGTGCCCCGACCCTAGCACGTGTCCGCACCCTCACCTGTGCCCTCAGCCTTGCCGTTCCCTAACCCTAACCCTAGCCCGGAAGGGAAACCCGCCGGCAGCCCCACACCTTAGCCTCCGCCGTACCCTCATCCTAATCCGTACGCGGACACTGACCCGCGCGTGCGCACGTGCCGCAACCCTAGCACGTGTCCGCACCCTCACCTGTGCCCTCAGCCTTGCCGTTCCCTAACCCTAACCCTAGCCCGGAAGGGAAACCCGCCGGCAGCCCCACACCTTAGCCTCCGCCGTACCCTCATCCTAATCCGTACGCGGACACTGACCCGCGCGTCCGCACGTGCCGCAACCCTAGCACGTGTCCGCGCCCTCACCTGTGCCCTCAGCCTTGCCGTTCCCTAACCCTAACCCTAGCCCGGAAGGGAAACCCGCCGGCAGCCCCACACCTTAGCCTCCGCCTTACCCTCATTCTAATCTGTACGCGGACACTGACCCGCGCGTCCGCACATGCCCCGACCCTAGCACGTGTCCGCACCCTCACCTGTGCCCTCAGCCTTGCCGTTCCCTAACCCTAACCCTAGCCCGGAAGGGAAACCCGCCGGCAGCCCCACACCTTAGCCTCCGCCGTACCCTCATCCTAATCCGTACGCGGACACTGACCTGCGCGTCCGCACGTGCCCCGACCCTAGCACGTGTCCGCACCCTCACCTGTGCCCTCAGCCTTGCCGTTCCCTAACCCTAACCCTAGCCCGGAAGGGAAACCCGCCGGCAGCCCCACACCTTAGCCTCCGCCGTACCCTCATCCTAATCCGTACGCGGACACTGACCCGCACGTCCGCACGTGCCCCGACCCTAGCACGTGTCCGCACCCTCACCTGTGCCCTCAGCCTTGCCGTTCCCTAACCCTAACCCTAGCCCGGAAGGGAAACCCGCCGGCAGCCCCACACCTTAGCCTCCGCCGTACCCTCATCCTAATCCGTACGCGGACACTGACCCGCGCGTCCGCACGTGCCCCGACCCTAGCACGTGTCCGCACCCTCACCTGTGCCCTCAGCCTTGCCGTTCCCTAACCCTAACCCTAGCCCGGAAGGGAAACCCGCCGGCAGCCCCACACCTTAGCCTCCGCCGTACCCTCATCCTAATCCGTACGCGGACACTGACCCGCGCGTCCGCACGTGCCCCGACCCTAGCACGTGTCCGCACCCTCACCTGTGCCCTCAGTCTTGCCGTTCCCTAACCCTAACCCTAGCCCGGAACGGAAACCCGCCGGCAGCCCCACACCTTAGCCTCCGCCGTACCCTCATCCTAATCCGTACGCGGACACTGACCCGCGCGTCCGCACGTGCCCCGACCCTAGCACGTGTCCGCACCCTCACCTGTGCCCTCAGCCTTGCCGTTCCCTAACCCTAACCCTAGTCCGGAAGGGAAACCCGCCGGCAGCCCCACACCTTAGCCTCCGCCGTACCCTCATCCTAATCCGTACGCGGACACTGACCCGCGCGTCCGCATGTGCCCCGACCCTAGCACGTGTCCGCACCCTCACCTGTGCCCTCAGCCTTGCCGTTCCCTAACCCTAACCCTAGCCCGGAAGGGAAACCTGCCGGCAGCCCCACAATTTAGCCTCCGCCGTACCCTCATCCTAATCCGTACGCGGACACTGACCCGCGCGTCCGCACGTGCCCCGACCCTAGCATGTGTCCGCAACCTCACCTGTGCCCTCAGCCTTGCCGTTCCCTAACCCTAACCCTAGCCCGAAAGGGAAACCCGCCGGCAGCCCCACACCTTAGCCTCCGCCGTACCCTCATCCTAATCCGTACGCGGACACTGACCCGCGCGTCCGCACGTGCCCCGACCCTAGCACGTGTCCGCACCCTCACCTGTGCCCTCAGCCTTGCCGTTCCCTAACCCTAACCCTAGCCCGGAAGGGAAACCCGCCGGCAGCCCCACACCTTAGCCTCCGCCGTACCCTCATCCTAATCCGTACGCGGACACTGACCCGCGCGTCCGCACGTGCCCCGACCCTAGCACGTGTCCGCACCCTCACCTGTGCCCTCAGCCTTGCCGTTCCCTAACCCTAACCCTAGCCCGGAAGGGAAACCCGCCGGCAGCCCCACACCTTAGCCTCCGCCGTCCCCTCATCCTAATCCGTACGCGGACACTGACCCGCCCGTCCGCACGTGCCCCGACCCTAGCACGTGTCCGCACCCTCACCTGTGCCCTCAGCCTTGCCGTTCCCTAACCCTAACCCTAGCCCGGAAGGGAAACCCGCCGGCAGCCCCACACCTTAGCCTCCGCCGTACCCTCATCCTAATCCGTACGCGGACACTGACCAGCGCGTCCGCACGTGCCCCGACCCTAGCACGTGTCCGCACCCTCACCTGTGCCTTCAGCCTTGCCGTTCCCTAACCCTAACCCTAGCCCGGAAGGGAAACCCGCCGGCAGCCCCACACCTTAGCCTCCGCCGTACCCTCATCCTAATCTGTACGCGGACACTGACCCGCGCGTCTGCACATGCCCCGACCCTAGCACGTGTCCGCACCCTCACCTGTGCCCTCAGCCTTGCCGTTCCCTAACCCTAACCCTAGCCCGGAAGGGAAACCCGCCGGCAGCCCCACACCTTAGCCTCCGCCGTACCCTCATCCTAATCCGTACGCGGACACTGACCCGCGCGTCCGCACGTGCCCCGACCCTAGCACGTGTCCGCACCCTCACCTGTGCCCTCAGCCTTGCCGTTCCCTAACCCTAACCCTAGCCCGGAAGGGAAACCCGCCGGCAGCCCCACACCTTAGCCTCCGCCGTACCCTCATCCTAATCCGTACGCGGACACTGACCCGCGCGTCCGCACGTGCCCCGACCCTAGCACGTGTCCGCACCCTCACCTGTGCCTTCAGCCTTGCCGTTCCCTAACCCTAACCCTAGCCCGGAAGGGAAACCCGCCGGCAGCCCCACACCTTAGCCTCCGCCGTACCCTCATCCTAATCCGTACGCGGACACTGACCCGCGCGTCCGCACGTGCCCCGACCCTAGCACGTGTCCGCACCCTCACCTGTGCCCTCAGCCTTGCCGTTCCCTAACCCTAACCCTAGCCCGGAACGGAAACCCGCCGGCAGCCCCACACCTTAGCCTCCGCCGTACCCTCATCCTAATCCGTACGCGGACACTGACCCGCGCGTCCGCACGTGCCCCGACCCTAGCACGTGTCCGCACCCTCACCTGTGCCCTCAGCCTTGCCGTTCCCTAACCCTAACCCTAGCCCGGAAGGGAAACCCGCCGGCAGCCCCACACCTTAGCCTCCGCCGTACCCTCATCCTAATCCGTACGCGGACACTGACCCGCGCGTCCGCACGTGCCCCGACCCTAGCACGTGTCCGCACCCTCACCTGTGCCCCCAGCCTTGCCGTTCCCTAACCCTAACCCTAGCCCGGAAGGGAAACCCGCCGGCAGCCCCACACCTTAGCCTCCGCCGTACCCTCATCCTAATCCGTACGCGGACACTGACCCGCGCGTCCGCACGTGCCCCGACCCTAGCACGTGTCCGCACCCTCACCTGTGCCCTCAGCCTTGCCGTTCCCTAACCCTAACCCTAGCCCGGAAGGGAAACCCGCCGGCAGCCCCACACCTTAGCCTCCGCCGTACCCTCATCCTAATCCGTACGCGGACACTGACCCGCGCGTGCGCACGTGCCGCAACCCTAGCACGTGTCCGCACCCTCACCTGTGCCCTCAGCCTTGCCGTTCCCTAACCCTAACCCTAGCCCGGAAGGGAAACCCGCCGGCAGCCCCACACCTTAGCCTCCGCCGTACCCTCATCCTAATCCGTACGCGGACACTGACCCGCGCGTCCGCACGTGCCGCAACCCTAGCACGTGTCCGCGCCCTCACCTGTGCCCTCAGCCTTGCCGTTCCCTAACCCTAACCCTAGCCCGGAAGGGAAACCCGCCGGCAGCCCCACACCTTAGCCTCCGCCTTACCCTCATTCTAATCTGTACGCGGACACTGACCCGCGCGTCCGCACATGCCCCGACCCTAGCACGTGTCCGCACCCTCACCTGTGCCCTCAGCCTTGCCGTTCCCTAACCCTAACCCTAGCCCGGAAGGGAAACCCGCCGGCAGCCCCACACCTTAGCCTCCGCCGTACCCTCATCCTAATCCGTACGCGGACACTGACCTGCGCGTCCGCACGTGCCCCGACCCTAGCACGTGTCCGCACCCTCACCTGTGCCCTCAGCCTTGCCGTTCCCTAACCCTAACCCTAGCCCGGAAGGGAAACCCGCCGGCAGCCCCACACCTTAGCCTCCGCCGTACCCTCATCCTAATCCGTACGCGGACACTGACCCGCACGTCCGCACGTGCCCCGACCCTAGCACGTGTCCGCACCCTCACCTGTGCCCTCAGCCTTGCCGTTCCCTAACCCTAACCCTAGCCCGGAAGGGAAACCCGCCGGCAGCCCCACACCTTAGCCTCCGCCGTACCCTCATCCTAATCCGTACGCGGACACTGACCCGCGCGTCCGCACGTGCCCCGACCCTAGCACGTGTCCGCACCCTCACCTGTGCCCTCAGCCTTGCCGTTACCTAACCCTAACCCTAGTCCGGAACGGAAACCCCCCGGCAGCCCCACACCTTAGCCTCCGCCGTACCCTCATCCTAATCCGTACGCGGACACTGACCCGCGCGTCCGCACGTGCCCCGACCCTAGCACGTGTCCGCACCCTCACCTGTGCCCTCAGCCTTGCCGTTCCCTAACCCTAACCCTAGCCCGGAAGGGAAACCCGCCGGCAGCCCCACACCTTAGCCTCCGCCGTACCCTCATCCTAGTCCGTACGCGGACACTGACCCGCGCGTCCACACGTGCCCCGACCCTAGCACGTGTCCGCACCCTCACCTGTGCCCTCAGCCTTGCCGTTCCCTAACCCTAACCCTAGCCCGGAAGGGAAACCCGCCGGCAGCCCCACACCTTAGCCTCCGCCGTACCCTCATCCTAATCCGTACGCGGACACTGACCCGCGCGTCCGCACGTGCCCCGAACCTAGCACGTGTCCGCACCCTCACCTGTGCCCTCAGCCTTGCCGTTCCCTAACCCTAACCCTAGCCCGGAACGGAAACCCGCCGTCAGCCCCACACCTTAGCCTCCGCCGTACCCTCATCCTAATCCGTACGCGGACACTGACCCGCGCGTCCGCACGTGCCCCGACCCTAGCACGTGTCCGCACCCTCACCTGTGCCCTCAGCCTTGCCGTTCCCTAACCCTAACCCTAGCCCGGAAGGGAAACCCGCCGGCAGCCCCACACCTTAGCCTCCGCCGTACCCTCATCCTAGTCCGTACGCGGACACTGACCCGCGCGTCCGCACGTGCCCCGACCCTAGCACGTGTCCACACCCTCACCTGTGCCCTCAGCCTTGCCGTTCCCTAACCCTAACCCTAGCCCGGAAGGGAAACCCGCCGGCAGCCCCACACCTTAGCCTCCGCCGTACCCTCATCCTAGTCCGTACGCGGACACTGACCCGCGCGTCCACACGTGCCCCGACCCTAGCACGTGTCCGCACCCTCACCTGTGCCCTCAGCCTTGCCGTTCCCTAACCCTAACCCTAGCCCGGAAGGGAAACCCGCCGGCAGCCCCACACCTTAGCCTCCGCCGTACCCTCATCCTAATCCGTACGCGGACACTGACCCGCGCGTCCGCACGTGCCCCGACCCTAGCACGTGTCCGCACCCTCACCTGTGCCCTCAGCCTTGCCGTTCCCTAACCCTAACCCTAGCCCGGAAGGGAAACCCGCCGGCAGCCCCACACCTTAGCCTCCGCCGTACCCTCATCCTAATCCGTACGCGGACACTGACACGCGCGTCCGCACGTGCCCCGACCCTAGCACGTGTCCGCACCCTCACCTGTGCCCTCAGCCTTGCCGTTCCCTACCCCTAACCCTAGCCCGGAAGGGAAACCCGCCGGCAGCCCCACACCTTAGCCTCCGCCGTACCCTCATCCTAATCCGTACGCGGACACTGACCCGCACGTCCGCACGTGCCCCGACCCTAGCACGTGTCCGCACCCTCACCTGTGCCCTCAGCCTTGCCGTTCCCTAACCCTAACCCTAGCCCGGAAGGGAAACCCGCCGGCAGCCCCACACCTTAGCCTCCGCCGTACCCTCATCCTAATCCGTACGTGGACACTGACCCGCGCGTCCGCACGTGCCCCGACCCTAGCACGTGTCCGCACCCTCACATGTGCCCTCAGCCTTGCCGTTCCCTAACCCTAACCCTAGCCCGGAACGGAAACCCGCCGGCAGCCCCACACCTTAGCCTCCGCCGTACCCTCATCCTAATCCGTACGCGGACACTGACCCGCGCGTCCGCACGTGCCCCGAACCTAGCACGTGTCCGCACCCTCACCTGTGCCCTCAGCCTTGCCGTTCCCTAACCCTAGCCCGGAAGGGAAACCCGCCGTCAGCCCCACACCTTAGCCTCCGCCGTACCCTCATCCTAATCCGTACGCGGACACTGACCCGCGCGTCCGCACGTTCCCCGACCCTAGCACGTGTCCGCACCATCACCTGTGCCCTCAGCCTTGCCGTTCCCTAACCCTAACCCTAGCCCGGAACGGAAACCCGCCGGCAGCCCCACACCTTAGCCTCCGCCGTACCCTCATCCTAATCCGTACGCGGACACTGACCCGCGCGTCCGCACGTGCCCCGACCCTAGCACGTGTCCGCACCCTCACCTGTGCCCTCAGCCTTGCCGTTCCCTAACCCTAACCCTAGCCCGGAACGAAAACCCGCCGGCAGCCCCACACCTTAGCCTCCGCCGTACCCTCATCCTAATCCGTACGCGGACACTGACCCACGCGTCCGCACGTGCCCCAACCCTAACACGTGTCCGCACCCTCACCTGTGCCCTCAGGCTTGCCGTTCCCTAACCCTAACCCTAGCCCGGAACGGAAACCCGCCGGCAGCCCCACACCTTAGCCTCCGCCGTACCCTCATCCTAATCCGTACGCGGACACTGACCCGCGCGTCCGCACGTGCCCCGACCCTAGCACGTGTCCGCACCCTCACCTGTGCCCTCAGCCTTGCCGTTCCCTAACCCTAACCCTAGCCCGGAAGGGAAACCCGCCGGCAGCCCCACACCTTAGCCTCTGCCGTACCCTCATCCTAATCCGTACGCAGACACTGACCCGCGCGTCCGCACGTGCCCCGACCCTAGCACGTGTCCGCACCCTCACCTGTGCCCTCAGCCTTGCCGTTCCCTAACCCTAACCCTAGCCCGGAAGGGAAACCCGCCAGCAGCCCCACACCTTAGCCTCCGCCGTACCCTCATCCTAATCTGTACGCGGACACTGACCAGCGCGTCCGCACGTGCCGCGACCCTAGCACGTGTCCGCAACCTCACCTGTGCCCTCAGCCTTGCCGTTCCCTAACCCTAACCCTAGCCCGGAACGGAAACCCGCCGGCAACCCCAAACCTTAGCCTCCACCGTACCCTCATCCTAATCCGTACGCGGACACTGACCCGCGCGTCCGCACGTGCCCCGACCCTAGCACGTGTCCGTGCCCTCAGCCTTGCCGTTCCCTAACCCTAACCCTAGCCCGGAAGAGAAACCCGCCGGCAGCCCCACACCTTAGCCTCCGCCGTACCCTCATCCTAATCCGTACGCGGACACTGACCCCCGCGTCCGCACGTGCCCCGACCCTAGCACGTGTCCGCACCCTCACCTGTGCCCTCAGCCTTGCCGTTCCCTAAGCCTAACCCTAGCCCGGAACGGAAACCCACCGGCAGCCCCACACCTTAGCCTCCGCCGTACCCTCATCCTAATCCGTACGCGGACACTGACCCGCGCGTCCGCACGTGCCCAGACCCTAGCACGTGCCCGCACCCTCACCTGTGCCCTCAGCCTTGCCGTTCCCTAACCCTAACCCTAGCCCGGAAGGGAAACCCGCCGGCAGACCCACACCTTAGCCTCCGCCGTACCCTCATCCTAATCCGTACGCGGACACTGACCCACGCGTCCGCACGTGCCCCGACCCTAGCACGTGTCCGCACCCTCACCTGTGCCTTCAGACTTGCCGTTCCCTAACCCTAACCCTAGCCCGGAAGGGAAACCCGCCGGCAGCCCCACACCTTAGGCTCCGCCGTACCCTCATCCTAATCCGTACGCGTACACTGACCCGCGCGTCCGCACGTGCCCCGACCCTAGCACGTGTCCGCACCCTCACCTGTGCCCTCAGCCTTGCCGTTCCCTAACCCTAACCCTAGCCCGGAACGGAAACCCGCCGGCAGCCCCACACCTTAGCCTCCGCCGTACCCTCATCCTAATCCGTACGCGGACACTGACCCGCGCGTCCGCACGTGCCCCGACCCTAGCACGTGTCCGCACCCTCACCTGTGCCCTCAGCCTTGCCGTTCCCTAACCCTAGCCCGGAAGGGAAACCCGCCGTCAGCCCCACACCTTAGCTTCCGCCGTACCCTCATCCTAATCCGTACGCGGACACTGACCCGCGCGTCCGCACGTTCCCCGACCCTAGCACGTGTCCGCACCCTCACCTGTGCCCTCAGCCTTGCCGTTCCCTAACCCTAACCCTAGCCCGGAACGGAAACCCGCCGGCAGCCCCACACCTTAGCCTCCGCCGTACCCTCATCCTAATCCGTACGCGGACACTGACCCGCGCGTCCGCACGTGCCCCGACCCTAGCACGTGTCCGCACCCTCACCTGTGCCCTCAGCCTTGCCGTTCCCTAACCCTAACCCTAGCCCGGAACGAAAACCCGCCGGCAGCCCCACACCTTAGCCTCCGCCGTACCCTCATCCTAATCCGTACGCGGACACTGACCCACGCGTCCGCACGTGCCCCAACCCTAACACGTGTCCGCACCCTCACCTGTGCCCTCAGGCTTGCCGTTCCCTAACCCTAACCCTAGCCCGGAACGGAAACCCGCCGGCAGCCCCACACCTTAGCCTCCGCCGTACCCTCATCCTAATCCGTACGCGGACACTGACCCGCGCGTCCGCACGTGCCCCGACCCTAGCACGTGTCCGTGCCCTCAGCCTTGCCGTTCCCTAACCCTAACCCTAGCCCGGAAGAGAAACCCGCCGGCAGCCCCACACCTTAGCCTCCGCCGTACCCTCATCCTAATCCGTACGCGGACACTAACCCGCGTGTCCGCACGTGCCCCGACCCTAGCACGTGTCCGCACCCTCACCTGTGCCCTCAGCCTTGCCGTTCCCTAAGCCTAACCCTAGCCCGGAACGGAAACCCACCGGCAGCCCCACACCTTAGCCTCCGCCGTACCCTCATCCTAATCCGTACGCGGACACTGACCCGCGCGTCCGCACGTGCCCAGACCCTAGCACGTGCCCGCACCCTCACCTGTGCCCTCAGCCTTGCCGTTCCCTAACCCTAACCCTAGCCCGGAAGGGAAACCCGCCGGCAGACCCACACCTTAGCCTCCGCCGTACCCTCATCCTAATCCGTACGCGGACACTGACCCACGCGTCCGCACGTGCCCCGACCCTAGCACGTGTCCGCACCCTCACCTGTGCCTTCAGACTTGCCGTTCCCTAACCCTAAACCTAGCCCGGAAGGGAAACCCGCCGGCAGCCCCACACCTTAGGCTCCGCCGTACCCTCATCCTAATCCGTACGCGTACACTGACCCGCGCGTCCGCACGTGCCCCGACCCTAGCACGTGTCCGCACCCTCACCTGTGCCCTCAGCCTTGCCGTTCCCTAACCCTAACCCTAGCCCGGAAGGGAAACCCGCCGGCAGCCCCACACCTTAGCCTCCGCCGTACCCTCATCCTAATCTGTACGCGGACACTGACCCGCGCGTCCGCACGTGCCCCGACCCTAGCACGTGTCCGCACCCTCACCTGTGCCCTCAGCCTTGCCGTTCCCTAACCCTAACCCTAGCCCGGAAGGGAAACCAGCCGGCAGCCCCACACCTTAGCCTCCGCCGTACCCTCATCCTAATCCGTACGCGGACACTGACCCACGCGTCCGCACGTGCCCCGACCCTAGCACGTTTCCGCACCCTCACCTGTGCCCTCAGCCTTGCCGTTCCCTAACCCTAACCCTATCCCGGAACGGAAACCCGCCGGCAGCCCCACACCTTAGCCTCCGCCGTACCCTGATCCTAATCCATACGTGGACACTGACCCGCGCGTCCGCACGTGCCCCGACCCTAGCACGTGTCCGCACCCTCACCTGTGCCCTCAGCCTGGCCGTTCCCTAACCCTAACCCTAGCCCGGAAGGGAAAACCGCCGGCAGCCCCACACCTTAGCCTCCGCCGTACCCTCATCCTAATCCGTACGCGGACACTGACCAGCGCGTCCGCACGTGCCCCGACCCTAGCACGTGTCCGCACCCTCACCTGTGCCCTCAGCCTTGCCGTTCCCTAACCCTAACCCTAGCCCGGAACGGAAACCCGCCGGCAGACCCACACCTTAGCCTCCGCCGTACCCTCATCCTAATCCATACGCGGACACTGACCCGCGCGTCCGCACGTGCCCCGACCCTAGCACGTGTCCGCACCCTCACCTGTGCCCTCAGCCTTGCCGTTCCCTAACCCTAACCCTAGCCCGGAACGGAAACCCGCCGGCAGCCCCACACCTTAGCCTCCGCCGTACCCTCATCCTAATCCGTACGCGGACACTGACCCGCGCGTCCGCACGTGCCCCGACCCTAGCACGTGTCCGCACCCTCACCTGTGCCCTCAGCCTTGCCGTTCCCTAACCCTAGCCCTAGCCCGGAAGGGAAACCCGCCGGCAGCCCCACACCTTAGCCTCCGCTGTACCCTCATCCTAATCCGTACGCGGACACTGACCCGCGCGTCCGCACGTGCCCCGACCCTAGCACGTGTCCGCACCCTCACCTGTGCCCTCAGCCTTGCCGTTCCCTAACCCTAACCCTAGCCCGGAACGGAAACCCGCCGGCAGCCCCACACCTTAGCCTCCGCCGTACCCTCATCCTAATCCGTACGCGGACACTGACCCGCGCGTCCGCACGTGCCCCGACCCTAGCACGTGTCCGCACCCTCACCTGTGCCTTCAGACTTGCCGTTCCCTAACCCTAACCCTAGCCCGGAAGGGAAACCCGCCGGCAGCCCCACACCTTAGCCTCCGCCGTACCCTCATCCTAATCCGTACGCGGACACTGACCCGCGCGTCCGCACGTGCCCCGACCCTAGCACGTGTCCGCATCGTCACCTGTGCCCTCAGCCTTGCCGTTCCCTAACCCTAACCCTAGCCCGGAAGGGAAACCAGCCGGCAGCCCCACACCTTAGCCTCCGCCGTACCCTCATCCTAATCCGTACGCGGACACTGACCCGCGCGTCCGCACGTGCCCCGACCCTAGCACGTGTCCGCACCCTCACCTGTGCCCTCAGCCTTACCGTTCCCTAACCCTAACCCTAGCCCGGAACGGAAACCCGCCGGCAAACCCACACCTTAGCCTCCGCCGTACCCTCATCCTAATCCATACGTGGACAATGACCCGCGCGTCCGCACGTGCCCCGACCCTAGCACGTGTCCGCACCCTCACCTGTGCCCTCAGCCTTGCCGTTCCCTAACCCTAACCCTAGCCCGGAACGGAAACCCGCCGGCAGCCCCACACCTTAGCCTCCGCCGTACCCTCATCCTAATCCGTACGCGGACACTGACCCGCGCGTCCGCACGTGCCCCGACCCTAGCACGTGTCCGCACCCTCACCTGTGCCCTCAGCCTGGCCGTTCCCTAACCCTAACCCTAGCCCGGAAGGGAAACCCGCCGGCAGCCCCACACCTTAGCCTCCGCCGTACCCTCATCCTAATCCGTACGCGGACACTGACCAGCGCGTCCGCACGTGCCACGACCCTAGCACGTGTCCGCACCCTCACCTGTGCCCTCAGCCTTGCCGTTCCCTAACCCTAACCCTAGCCCGGAAGGGAAACCCGCCGGCAGCCCCACACTTTAGCCTCCGCCGTACCCTCATCCTAATCCGTACGCGGACACTGACCCGCGCGTCCGCACGTGCCCCAACCCTAGCACGTGTCCGCACCCTCACCTGTGCCCTCAGCCTTGCCGTTCCCTAACCCTAACCCTAGCCCGGAAGGGAAACCCGCCGGCAGCCCCACACCTTAGCCTCCGCCGTACCCTCATCCTAATCCGTACGCGGACACTGACCCGCGCGTCCGCACGTGCCCCGAACCTAGCCCGTGTCCGCACCCTCACCTGTGCCCTCAGCCTTGCCGTTCCCTAACCCTAACCCTAGCCCGGAAGGGAAACCCGCCGGCAGCCCCACACCTTAGCCTCCGCCGTACCCTCATCCTAATCCGTACGCGGACACTGACCCGCGCGTCCGCACGTGCCGTGACCCTAGCACGTGTCCGGACCCTCACCTGTGCCCTCAGCCTTGCCGTTCCCTAACCCTAACCCTAGCCCGGAACGGAAACCCGCCGGCAGCCCCACACCTTAGCCTCCACCGTACCCTCATCCTAATCCATACGCGGACACTGACCCGCGCGTCCGCACGTGCCCCGACCCTAGCACGTGTCCGTGCCCTCAGCCTTGCCGTTCCCTAACCCTAACCGTAGCCCGGAACGGAAACCCGCCGGCAGCCCCACACCTTAGCCTCCGCCGTACCCTCATCCTAATCCGTACGCGGACACTGACCAGCGCGTCCGCACGTGCCGCGACCCTAGCACGTGTCCGCACCCTCACCTGTGCCCTCAGCCTTGCCGTTCCCTAACCCTAACCCTAGCCCGGAACGGAAACCCGCCGGCAGCCCCACACCTTAGCCTCCGCCGTACCCTCATCCTAAACCGTACGCGGACACTGACCCGCGCGTCCGCACGTGCCCCGACCCTAGCACGTGTCCGCACCCTCACCTGTGCCCTCAGCCTTGCCGTTCCCTAACCCTAACCCTAGCCCGGAACGGAAACCCGCCGGCAGCCCCACACCTTAGCCTCCGCCGTACCCTCATCCTAATCCATACGTGGACACTGACCCGCGCGTCTGCACGTGCCCCGACCCTAGCACGTGTCCGCACCCTCACCTGTGCCCTCAGCCTTGCCGTTCCCTAACCCTAACCCTAGCCCTGAACGGAAACCCGCCGGCAGCCCCACACCTTAGCCTCCGCCGTACCCTCATCCTAATCCGTACGCGGACACTGACCCGCGCGTCCGCACGTGCCCCGACCCTAGCACGTGTCCGCACCCTCACCTGTGCCCTCAGCCTGGCCGTTCCCTAACCCTAACCCTATCCCGGAAGGGAAACCCGCCGGCAGCCCCAAACCTTAGCCTCCGCCGTACCCTCATCCTAATCCGTACGCGGACACTGACCAGCGCGTCCGCACGTGCCCCGACCCTAGCACGTGTCCGCACCCTCACCTGTGCCCTCAGCCTTGCCGTTCCCTAACCCTAACCCTAGCCCGGAAGGGAAACCCGCCGGCAGCCCCACACCTTAGCCTCCGCCGTACCCTCATCCTAATCCGTACGCGGACACTGACCCGCGCGTCCGCACGTGCCCCGACCCTAGCACGAGTCCGCACCCTCACCTGTGCCCTCAGCCTTGCCGTTCCCTAACCCTAACCCTAGCCCGGAAGGGAAACCCGCCGGCAGCCCCACACCTTAGCCTCCGCCGTACCCTCATCCTAATCCGTACGCGGACACTGACCCGCGCGTCCGCACGTGCCCCGACCCTAGCACGTGTCCGCACCCTCACCTGTGCCCTCAGCCTTGCCGTTCCCTAACCCTAACCCTAGCCCGGAAGGGAAACCCGCCGGCAGCCCCACACCTTAGCCTCCGCCGTACCCTCATCCTAATCCGTACGCGGACACTGACCCGCGCGTCCGCACGTGCCCCGACCCTAGCACGTGTCCGCACCCTCACCTGTGCCCTCAGCCTTGCCGTTCCCTAACCCTAACCCTAGCCCGGAACGGAAACCCGCCGGCAGCCCCACACCTTAGCCTCCGCCGTACCCTCATCCTAATCCGTACGCGGACACTGACCCGCGCGTCCGCACGTGCCCCGACCCTAGCACGTGTCCGCACCCTCACCTGTGCCTTCAGACTTGCCGTTCCCTAACCCTAACCCTAGCCCGGAAGGGAAACCCGCCGGCAGCCCCACACCTTAGCCTCCGCCGTACCCTCATCCTAATCCGTACGCGGACACTGACCCGCGCGTCCGCACGTGCCCCGACCCTAGCACGTGTCCGCACCCTCACCTGTGCCCTCAGCCTTGCCGTTCCCTAACCCTAACCCTAGCCCGGAATGGAAACCCGCCGGCAGCCCCACACCTTAGCCTCCGCCGTACCCTCATCCTAATCTGTACGCGGACACTGACCCGCGCGTCCGCACGTGCCCCGACCCTAGCACGTGTCCGCACCCTCACCTGTGCCCTCAGCCTTCCCGTTCCCTAACCCTAACCCTAGCCCGGAAGGGAAACCAGCCGGCAGCCCCACACCTTAGCCTCCGCCGTACACTCATCCTAAACCGTACGCGGACACTGACCCACGCGTCCGCACGTGCCCCGACCCTAGCACGTGTCCGCACCCTCACCTGTGCCCTCAGCCTTGCCGTTCCCTAACCCTAACCCTAGCCCGGAAGGGAAACCCGCCGGCAGCCCCACACCTTAGCCTCCGCCGTACCCTCATCCTAATCCGTACGCGGACACTGACCCGCGCGTCCGCACGTGCCACAACCCTAGCACGTGTCCGCGCCCTCACCTGTGCCCTCAGCCTTGCCGTTCCCTAACCCTAACCCTAGCCCGGAAGGGAAACCCGCCGGCAGCCCCACACCTTAGCCTCCGCCGTACCCTCATCCTAATCCGTACGCGGACACTGACCCGCGCGTCCGCACATGCCCCGACACTAGCACGTGTCCGCACCCTCACCTGTGCCCTCAGCCTTGCCGTTCCCTAACCCTAACCCTAGCCCGGAAGGGAAACCCGCCGGCAGCCCCACACCTGAGCCTCCGCCGTACCCTCATCCTAATCCGTACGCGGACACTGACCCGCGCGTCCGCACGTGCCCCGACCCTAGCACGTGTCCGGACCCTCACCTGTGCCCTCAGCCTTGCCGTTCCCTAACCCTAACCCTAGCCCGGAAGGGAATCCCGCCGGCAGCCCCACACCTTAGCCTCCGCCGTACCCTCATCATAATCCGTACGCGGACACTGACCCGCGCGTCCGCACGTGCCCCGACCCTAGCACGTGTCCGCACCCTCACCTGTGCCCTCAGCCTTGCCGTTCCCTAACCCTAACCCTAGCCGGGAATGGAAACCCGCCGGCAGCCCCACACCTTAGCCTCCGCCGTACCCTCATCCTAATCCGTACGCGGACACTGACCCGCGCGTCCGCACGTGCCCCGACCCTAGCACGTGTCCGCACCCTCACCTGTGCCCTCAGCCTTGCCGTTCCCTAACCCTAACCCTAGCCCGGAACGGAAACCCGCCGGCAGCCCCACACCTTAGCCTCCGCCGTACCCTGATCCTAATCCGTACGCGGACACTGACCCGCGCGTCCGCACGTGCCGCGACCCTAGCACGTGTCCGCACCCTCACCTGTGCCCTCAGCCTTGCCGTTCCCTAACCCTAACCCTAGCCCGGAACGGAAACCCGCCGGCAGCCCCACACCTTAGCCTCCGCCGTACCCTCATCCTAATCCGTACGCGGACACTGACCCGCGCGTCCGCACGTGCCCCGACCCTAGCACGTGTCCGCACCCTCACCTGTGCCCTCAGCCTTGCCGTTCCCTAACCCTAACCCTAGCCCGGAAGGGAAACCCGCCGGCAGCCCCACACCTTAGCCTCCGCCGTACCCACATCCTAATCCGTACGCGGACACTGACCCGCGCGTCCGCATGTGCCCCGACCCTAGCACGTGTCCGCACCCTCACCTGTGCCCTCAGCCTTGCCGTTCCCTAACCCTAACCCTAGCCCGGAAGGGAAACCCGCCGGCAGCCCCACACTTTAGCCTGCGCCGTACCCTCATCCTAATCCGTACGCGGACACTGACCCGCGCGTCCGCACGTGCCCCGACCCTAGCACGTGTCCGCACCCTCACCTGTGCCCTCAGCCTTGCCGTTCCCTAACCCTAACCCTAGCCCGGAAGGGAAACCCGCCGGCAGCCCCACACCTTAGCCTCCGCCGTACCCTCATCCTAATCCGTACGCGGACACTGACCCGCGCGTCCGCACGTGCCCCGACCCTAGCACGTGTCCGCACCCTCACCTGTGCCCTCAGCCTTGCCGTTCCCTAACCCTAACCCTAGCCCGGAAGGGAAACCCGCCGGCAGCCCCACACCTTAGCCTCCGCCGTACCCTCATCCTAATCCGTACGCGGACACTGACCCGCGCGTCCGCACGTGCCCCGACCCTAGCACGTGTCCGCACCCTCACCTGTGCCCTCAGCCTTGCCGTTCCCTAACCCTAACCCTAGCCCGGAACGGAAACCCGCCGGCAGCCCCACACCTTAGCCTCCGCCGTACCCTCATCCTAATCCGTACGCGGACACTGACCCGCGCGTCCGCACGTGCCCCGACCCTAGCACGTGTCCGCACCCTCACCTGTGCCCTCAGCCTTGCCGTTCCCTAACCCTAACCCTAGCCCGGAACGGAAACCCGCCGGCAGCCCCACACCTTAGCCTCCGCCGTACCCTCATCCTAATCCGTACGCGGACACTGACCAGCGCGTCCGCACGTGCCACGACCCTAGCACGTGTCCGCACCCTCACCTGTGCCCTCAGCCTTGCCGTTCCCTAACCCTAACCCTAGCCCGGAAGGGAAACCCGCCGGCAGCCCCACACCTTAGCCTCCGCCGTACCCTCATCCTAATCCGTACGCGGACACTGACCCGCGCGTCCGCACGTGCCCCAACCCTAGCACGTGTCCGCACCCTCACCTGTGCCCTCAGCCTTGCCGTTCCCTAACCCTAACCCTAGCCCGGAAGGGAAACCCGCCGGCAGCCCCACACCTTAGCCTCCGCCGTACCCTCATCCTAATCCGTACGCGGACACTGACCCGCGCGTCCGCACGTGCCCCGAACCTAGCCCGTGTCCGCACCCTCACCTGTGCCCTCAGCCTTGCCGTTCCCTAACCCTAACCCTAGCCCGGAAGGGAAACCCGCCGGCAGCCCCACACCTTAGCCTCCGCCGTACCCTCATCCTAATCCGTACGCGGACACTGACCCGCGCGTCCGCACGTGCCGCGACCCTAGCACGTGTCCGGACCCTCACCTGTGCCCTCAGCCTTGCCGTTCCCTAACCCTAACCCTAGCCCGGAACGGAAACCCGCCGGCAGCCCCACACCTTAGCCTCCACCGTACCCTCATCCTAATCCATACGTGGACACTGACCCGCGCGTCCGCACGTGCCCCGACCCTAGCACGTGTCCGTGCCCTCAGCCTTGCCGTTCCCTAACCCTAACCGTAGCCCGGAACGGAAACCCGCCGGCAGCCCCACGCCTTAGCCTCCGCCGTACCCTCATCCTAATCCGTACGCGGACACTGACCAGCGCGTCCGCACGTGCCGCGACCCTAGCACGTGTCCGCACCCTCACCTGTGCCCTCAGCCTTGCCTTTCCCTAACCCTAACCCTAGCCCGGAACGGAAACCCGCCGGCAGCCCCACACCTTAGCCTCCGCCGTACCCTCATCCTAAACCGTACTCGGACACTGACCCGCGCGTCCGCACGTGCCCCGACCCTAGCACGTGTCCGCACCCTCACCTGTGCCCTCAGCCTTGCCGTTCCCTAACCCTAACCCTAGCCCGGAACGGAAACCCGCCGGCAGCCCCACACCTTAGCCTCCGCCGTACCCTCATCCTAATCCATACGTGGACACTGACCCGCGCGTCTGCACGTGCCCCGACCCTAGCACGTGTCCGCACCCTCACCTGTGCCCTCAGCCTTGCCGTTCCCTAACCCTAACCCTAGCCCGGAACGGAAACCCGCCGGCAGCCCCACACCTTAGCCTCCGCCGTACCCTCATCCTAATCCGTACGCGGACACTGACCCGCGCGTCCGCACGTGCCCCGACCCTAGCACGTGTCCGCATACTCACCTGTGCCCTCAGCCTGGCCGTTCCCTAACCCTAACCCTATCCCGGAAGGGAAACCCGCCGGCAGCCCCACACCTTAGCCTCCGCCGTACCCTCATCCTAATCCGTACGCGGACACTGACCAGCGCGTCCGCACGTGCCCCGACCCTAGCACGTGTCCGCAACCTCACCTGTGCCCTCAGCCTTGCCGTTCCCTAACCCTAACCCTAGCCCGGAAGGGAAACCCGCCGGCAGCCCCACACCTTAGCCTCCGCCGTACCCTCATCCTAATCCGTACGCGGACACTGACCCGCGCGTCCGCACGTGCCCCGACCCTAGCACGAGTCCGCACCCTCACCTGTGCCCTCAGCCTTGCCGTTCCCTAACCCTAACCCTAGCCCGGAAGGGAAACCCGCCGGCAGCCCCACACCTTAGCCTCCGCCGTACCCTCATCCTAATCCGTACGCGGACACTGACCCGCGCGTCCGCACGTGCCCCGACCCTAGCACGTGTCCGCACCCTCACCTGTGCCCTCAGCCTTGCCGTTCCCTAACCCTAACCCTAGCCCGGAAGGGAAACCCGCCGGCAGCCCCACACCTTAGCCTCCGCCGTACCCTCATCCTAATCCGTACGCGGACACTGACCCGCGCGTCCGCACGTGCCCCAACCCTAGCACGTGTCCGCACCCTCACCTGTGCCCTCAGCCTTGCCGTTCCCTAACCCTAACCCTAGCCCGGAACGGAAACCCGCCGGCAGCCCCACACCTTAGCCTCCGCCGTACCCTCATCCTAATCCGTACGCGGACACTGACCCGCGCGTCCGCACGTGCCCCGACCCTAGCACTTGTCCGCACCCTCACCTGTGCCCTCAGACTTGCCGTTCCCTAACCCTAACCCTAGCCCGGAAGGGAAACCCGCCGGCAGCCCCACACCTTAGCCTCCGCCGTACCCTCATCCTAATCCGTACGCGGACACTGACCCGCGCGTCCGCACGTGCCCCGACCCTAGCACGTGTCCGCACCCTCACCTGTGCCCTCAGCCTTGCCGTTCCCTAACCCTAACCCTAGCCCGGAATGGAAACCCGCCGGCAGCCCCACACCTTAGCCTCCGCCGTACCCTCATCCTAATCTGTACGCGGACACTGACCCGCGCGTCCGCACGTGCCCCGACCCTAGCACGTGTCCGCACCCTCACCTGTGCCCTCAGCCTTCCCGTTCCCTAACCCTAACCCTAGCCCGGAAGGGAAACCAGCCGGCAGCCCCACACCTTAGCCTCCGCCGTACCCTCATCCTAAACCGTACGCGGACACTGACCCGCGCGTCCGCACGTGCCCCGACCCTAGTACGTGTCCGCACCCTCACCTGTGCCCTCAGCCTTGCCGTTCCCTAACCCTAACCCTAGCCCGGAAGGGAAACCCGCCGGCAGCCCCACACCTTAGCCTCCGCCGTACCCTCATCCTAATCCGTACGTGGACACTGACCCGCGCGTCCGCACGTGCCGCAACCCTAGCACGTGTCCGCGCCCTCACCTGTGCCCTCAGCCTTGCCGTTCCCTAACCCTAATCCTAGCCCGGAAGGGAAACCCGCCGGCAGCCCCACACCTTAGCCTCCGCCGTACCCTCATCCTAATCCGTACGCGGACACTGACCCGCGCGTCCGCACATGCCCCGACACTAGCACGTGTCCGCACCCTCACCTGTGCCCTCAGCCTTGCCGTTCCCTAACCCTAACCCTAGCCCGGAAGGGAAACCCGCCGGCAGCCCCACACCTGAGCCCCCGCTGTACCCTCATCGTAATCCGTACGCGGACACTGACCCGCGCGTCCGCACGTGCCCCGACCCTAGCACGTGTCCGCACCCTCACCTGTGCCCTCAGCCTTGCCGTTCCCTAACCCTAACCCTAGCCCGGAAGGGAATCCCGCCGGCAGCCCCACACCTTAGCCTCCGCCGTACCCTCATCATAATCCGTACGCGGACACTGACCCGCGCGTCCGCACGTGCCCCGACCCTAGCACGTGTCCGCACCCTCACCTGTGCCCTCAGCCTTGCCGTTCCCTAACCCTAACCCTAGCCGGGAACGGAAACCCGCCGGCAGCCCCACACCTTAGCCTCCGCCGTACCCTCATCCTAATCCGTACGCGGACACTGACCCGCGTGTCCGCACGTGCCCCGACCCTAGCACGTGTCCGCACCCTCACCTGTGCCCTCAGCCTTGCCGTTCCCTAACCCTAACCCTAGCCCGGAAGGGAAACCCGCCGGCAGCCCCACACCTTAGCCTCCGCCGTACCCTGATCCTAATCCGTACGCGGACACTGACCCGCGCGTCCGCACGTGCCGCGACCCTAGCACGTGTCCGCACCCTCACCTGTGCCCTCAGCCTTGCCGTTCCCTAACCCTAACCCTAGCCCGGAACGGAAACCCGCCGGCGGCCCCACACCTTAGCCTCCGCCGTACCCTCATCCTAATCCGTACGCGGACACTGACCCGCGCATCCGCACGTGCCCCGACCCTAGCACGTGTCCGCACCCTCACCTGTGCCCTCAGCCTTGCCGTTCCCTAACCCTAACCCTAGCCCGGAAGGGAAACCCGCCGGCAGCCCCACACCTTAGCCTCGGCCGTACCCACATCCTAATCCGTACGCGGACACTGACACGCGCGTCCGCATGTGCCCCGACCCTAGCACGTGTCCGCACCCTCACCTGTGCCCTCAGCCTTGCCGTTCCCTAACCCTAACCCTAGCCCGGAAGGGAAACCCGCCGGAAGCCCCACACTTTAGCCTCCGCTGTACCCTCATCCTAATCCGTACGCGGACACTGACCCGCGCGTCCGCACGTGCCCCGACCCTAGCACGTGTCCGCACCCTCACCTGTGCCCTCAGCCTTGCCGTTCCCTAACCCTAACCCTAGCCCGGAAGGGAAACCCGCCGGCAGCCCCACACCTTAGCCTCCGCCGTACCCTCATCCTAATCCGTACGCGGACACTGACCCGCGCGTCCGCACGTGCCCCGACCCTAGCACGTGTCCGCACCCTCACCTGTGCCCTCAGCCTTGCCGTTCCCTAACCCTAACCCTAGCCCGGAAGGGAAACCCGCCGGCAGCCCCACACCTTAGCCTCCGCCGTACCCTCATCCTAATCCGTACGCGGACACTGACCCGCGCGTCCGCACGTGCCCCGACCCTAGCACGTGTCCGCACCCTCACCTGTGCCCTCAGCCTTGCCGTTCCCTAACCCTAACCCTAGCCCGGAACGGAAACCCGCCGGCAGCCCCACACCTTAGACTCCGCCGTACCCTCATCCTAATCCGTACGCGGACACTGACCCGCGCGTCCGCACGTGCCCCGACCCTAGCACGTGTCCGCACCCTCACCTGTGCCCTCAGCCTTGCCGTTCCCTAACCCTAACCCTAGCCCAGAAGGGAAACCCGCCGGCAGCCCCACACCTTAGCCTCCGCCGTACCCTCATCCTAATCCGTACGCGGACACTGACCCGCGCGTCCGCACGTGCCCCGACCCTAGCACGTGTCCGCACCCTCACCTGTGCCTTCACCCTTGCCGTTCCCTAACCCTAACCCTAGCCCGGAAGGGAAACCCGCCGGCAGCCCCACACCTTAGCCTCCGCCTTACCCTCATCCTAATCTGTACGCGGACACTGACCCGCGCGTCCGCACATGCCCCGACCCTAGCACGTGTCCGCACCCTCACCTGTGCCCTCAGCCTTGCCGTTCCCTAACCCTAACCCTAGCCCGGAAGGGAAACCAGCCGGCAGCCCCACACCTTAGCCTCCGCCGTACCCTCATCCTAATCCGTAGGCGGACACTGACCCGCGCGTCCGCACGTGCCCCGACCCTAGCACGTGTCCGCACCCTCACCTGTGCCCTCAGCCTTGCCGTTCCCTAACCCTAACCCTAGCCCGGAAGGGAAACCCGCCGGCAGCCCCACACCTTAGCCTCCGCCGTACCCTCATCCTAATCCGTACGCGGACACTGACCCGCACGTCCGCACGTGCCCCGACCCTAGCACGTGTCCGCACCCTCACCTGTGCCCTCAGCCTTGCCGTTCCCTAACCCTAACCCTAGCCCGGAAGGGAAACCCGCCGGCAGCCCCACACCTTAGCCTCCGCCGTACCCTCATCCTAATCCGTACGCGGACACTGACCCGCACGTCCGCACGTGCCCCGACCCTAGCACGTGTCCGCACCCTCACCTGTGCCCTCAGCCTTGCCGTTCCCTAACCCTAACCCTAGCCCGGAAGGGAAACCCGCCGGCAGCCCCACACCTTAGCCTCCGCCGTACCCTCATCCTAATCCGTACGCGGACACTGACCCGCGCGTCCGCACGTGCCCCGACACTAGCACGTGTCCGCATCCTCACCTGTGCCCTCAGCCTTGCCGTTACCTAACCCTAACCCTAGCCCGGAACGGAAACCCGCCGGCAGCCCCACACCTTAGCCTCCGCCGTACCCTCATCCTAATCCGTACGCGGACACTGACCCGTGCGTCCGCACGTGCCCCGACCCTAGCACGTGTCCGCACCCTCACCTGTGCCCTCAGCCTTGCCGTTCCCTAACCCTAACCCTAGCCTGGAAGGGAAACCCGCCGGCAGCCCCACACCTTAGCCTCCGCCGTACCCTCATCCTAATCCGTACGCGGACACTGACCCGCGCGTCCGCACGTGCCCCGACCCTAGCACGTGTCCGCACCCTCACCTGTGCCCTCAGCCTTGCCGTTCCCTAACCCTAACCCTAGCCCGGAAGGGAAACCCGCCGGCAGCCCCACACCTTAGCCTCCGCCGTACCCTCATCCTAATCCGTACGCGGACACTGACCCGCGCGTCCGCACGTGCCCCGACCCTAGCACGTGTCCGCACCCTCACCTGTGCCCTCAGCCTTGCCGTTCCCTAACCCTAACCCTAGCCCGGAAGGGAAACCCGCCGGCAGCCCCACACCTTAGCCTCCGCCGTACCCTCATCCTAATCTGTACGCGGACACTGACCCGCACGTCCGCACGTGCCCCGACCCTAGCACGTGTCCGCACCCTCACCTGTGCCCTCAGCCTTGCCGTTCCCTAACCCTAACCCTAGCCCGGAAGGGAAACCCGCCGGCAGCCCCACACCTTAGCCTCCGCCGTACCCTCATCCTAATCCGTACGCGGACACTGACCCGCGCGTCCGCACGTGCCCCGACCCTAGCACGTGTCCGCACCCTCACCTGTGCCCTCAGCCTTGCCATTCCCTAACCCTAACCCTAGCCCGGAACGGAAACCCGCCGGCAGCCCCACACCTTAGCCTCCGCCGTACCCTCATCCTAATCCGTACGCGGACACTGACCCGCGCGTCCGCACGTGCCCCGACCCTAGCACGTGTCCGCACCCTCACCTGTGCCCTCAGCCTTGCCGTTCCCTAACCCTAGCCCGGAAGGGAAACCCGCCGTCAGCCCCACACCTTAGCCTCCGCCGTACCCTCATCCTAATCCGTACGCGGACACTGACCCGCGCGTCCGCACGTTCCCCGACCCTAGCACGTGTCCGCACCCTCACCTGTGCCCTCAGCCTTGCCGTTCCCTAACCCTAACCCTAGCCCGGAACGGAAACCCGCCGGCAGCCCCACACCTTAGCCTCCGCCGTACCCTCATCCTAATCCGAACGCGGACACTGACCCACGCGTCCGCACGTGCCCCGACCCTAGCACGTGTCCGCACCCTCACCTGTGCCCTCAGCCTTGCCGTTCCCTAACCCTAACCCTAGCCCGGAACGAAAACCCGCCGGCAGCCCCACACCTTAGCCTCCGCCGTACCCTCATCCTAATCCGTACGCGGACACTGACCCGCGCGTCCGCAGGTGCCCCAACCCTAACACGTGTCCGCACCCTCACCTGTGCCCTCAGGCTTGCCGTTCCCTAACCCTAACCCTAGCCCGGAACGGAAACCCGCCGGCAGCCCCACACCTTAGCCTCCGCCGTACCCTCATCCTAATCCGTACGCGGACACTGACCCGCGCGTCCGCACGTGCCCCGACCCTAGCACGTGTCCGCACCCTCACCTGTGCCCTCAGCCTTGCCGTTCCCTAACCCTAACCCTAGCCCGGAAGGGAAACCCGCCGGCAGCCCCACACCTTAGCCTCCGCCGTACCCTCATCCTAATCCGTACGCAGACACTGACCCGCGCGTCCGCACGTGCCCCGACCCTAGCACGTGTCCGCACCCTCACCTGTGCCCTCAGCCTTGCCGTTCCCTAACCCTAACCCTAGCCCGGAAGGGAAACCCACCAGCAGCCCCACACCTTAGCCTCCGCCGTACCCTCATCCTAATCTGTACGCGGACACTGACCCGCGCGTCCGCACGTGCCGCGACCCTAGCACGTGTCCGGACCCTCACCTGTGCCCTCAGCCTTGCCGTTCCCTAACCCTAACCCTAGCCCGGAACGGAAACCCGCCGGCAGCCCCAAACCTTAGCCTCCGCCGTACCCTCATCCTAATCCGTACGCGGACACTGACCCGCGCGTCCGCACGTGCCCCGACCCTAGCACGTGTCCGTGCCCTCAGCCTTGCCGTTCCCTAACCCTAACCCTAGCCCGGAAGAGAAACCCGCCGGCAGCCCCACACCTTAGCCTCTGCCGTACCCTCATCCTAATCCGTACGCGGACACTGACCCGCGCGTCCGCACGTGCCCCGACCCTAGCACGTGTCCGCACCCTCACCTGTGCCCTCAGCCTTGCCGTTCCCTAAGCCTAACCCTAGCCCGGAACGGAAACCCACCGGAAGCCCCACACCTTAGCCTCCGCCGTACCCTCATCCTAATCCGTACGCGGACACTGACCCGCGCGTCCGCACGTGCCCAGACCCTAGCACGTGTCCGCACCCTCACCTGTGCCCTCAGCCTTGCCGTTCCCTAACCCTAACCCTAGCCCGGAAGGGAAACCCGCCGGCACACCCACACCTTAGCCTCCGCCGTACCCTCATCCTAATCCGTACGCGGACACTGACCCGCGCGTCCGCACGTGCCCCGACCCTAGCACGTGTCCGCACCCTCACCTGTGCCCTCAGCCTTGCCGTTCCCTAACCCTAGCCCGGAAGGGAAACCCGCCGTCAGCCCCACACCTTAGACTCCGCCGTACCCTCATCCTAATCCGTACGCGGACACTGACCCGCGCGTCCGCACGTGCCCCGACCCTAGCACGTGTCCGCACCCTCACCTGTGCCCTCAGCCTTGCCGTTCCCTAACCTTAACCCTAGCCGGGAACGGAAACCCGCCGGCAGCCCCACACCTTAGCCTCCGCCGTACCCTCATCCTAATCCGTACGCGGACACTGACCCGCGCGTCCGCACGTGCCCCGACCCTAGCACGTGTCCGCACCCTCACCTGTGCCCTCAGCCTTGCCGTTCCCTAACCCTAACCCTAGCCCGGAAGGGAAACCCGCCGGCAGCCCCACACCTTAGCCTCCGCCGTACCCTCATCCTAATCCGTACGCGGACACTGACCCGCGCGTCCGCACGTGCCCCGACCCTAGCACGTGTCCGCACCCTCACCTGTGCCCTCAGCCTTGCCGTTCCCTAACCCTAACCCTAGCCCGGAAGGGAAACCCGCCGGCAGCCCCACACCTTAGCCTCCGCCGTACCCTCATCCTAATCCGTACGCGGACACTGACCCGCGCGTCCGCACGTGCCCCGACACTAGCACGTGTCCGTGCCCTCAGCCTTGCCGTTCCCTAACCCTAACCCTAGCCCGGAACGGAAACCCGCCGGCAGCCCCACACCTTAGCCTCCGCCGTACCCTCATCCTAATCCGTACGCGGACACTGACCCGCGCGTCCGCACGTGCCGCAACCCTAGCACGAGTCCGCACCCTCACCTGTGCCCTCAGCCTTGCCGTTCCCTAACCCTAACCCTAGTCCGGAAGGGAAACCCGCCGGCAGCCCCACACCTTAGCCTCCGCCGTACCCTCATCCTAATCCGTACGCGGACACTGACCCGCGCGTCCGCACGTGCCGCAACCCTAGCACGTGTCCGCACCCTCACCTGTGCCCTCAGCCTTGCCGTTCCCTAACCCTAACCCTAGCCCGGAAGGGAAACCCGCCGGCAGCCCCACACCTTAGCCTCCGCCGTACCCTCATCCTAATCCGTACGCGGACACTGACCCGCGCGTCCGCACGTGCCCCGACCCTAGCACGTGTCCGCACCCTCACCTGTGCCCTCAGCCTTGCCGTTCCCTAACCCTAACCCTAGCCGGGAACGGAAACCCGCCGGCAGCCCCACACCTTAGCCTCCGCCGTACCCTCATCCTAATCCGTACGCGGACACTGACCCGCGCGTCCGCACGTGCCCCGACCCTAGCACGTGTCCGCACCCTCACCTGTGCCCTCAGCCTTGCCGTTCCCTAACCCTAACCCTAGCCCGGAACGGAAACCCGCCGGCAGCCCCACACCTTAGCCTCCGCCGTACCCTCATCCTAATCCGTACGCGGACACTGACACGCGCGTCCGCACGTGCCCCGACCCTAGCACGTGTCCGCACCCTCACCTGTGCCCTCAGCCTTGCCGTTCCCTAACCCTAACCCTAGCCCGGAACGGAAACCCGCCGGCAGCCCCACACCTTAGCCTCCGCCGTACCCTCATCCTAATCCGTACGTGGACACTGACCCGCGCGTCCGCACGTGCCCCAACCCTAGCACGTGTCCGCACCCTCACCTGTGCCCTCAGCCTTGCCGTTCCCTAACCCTAACCCTAGCCCGGAAGGGAAACCCGCCGGCAGCCCCACACCTTAGCCTCCGCCGTACCCTCATCCTAATCCGTACGCGGACACTGACCCGCGCGTCCGCATGTGCCCCGACCCTAGCACGTGTCCGCACCCTCACCTGTGCCCTCAGCCTTGCCGTTCCCTAACCCTAACCCTAGCCCGGAAGGGAAACCTGCCGGCAGCCCCACACTTTAGCCTCCGCCGTACCCTCATCCTAAGCCGTACGCGGACACTGACCCGCGCGTCCGCACGTGCCCCGACCCTAGCATGTGTCCGCAACCTCACCTGTGCCCTCAGCCTTGCCGTTCCCTAACCCTAACCCTAGCCCGAAAGGGAAACCCGCCGGCAGCCCCACACCTTAGCCTCCGCCGTACCCTCATCCTAATCCGTACGCGGACACTGACCCGCGCGTCCGCACGTGCCCCGACCCTAGCACGTGTCCGCACCCTCACCTGTGCCCTCAGCCTTGCCGTTCCCTAACCCTAACCCTAGCCCGGAAGGGAAACCCGCCGGCAGCCCCACACCTTAGCCTCCGCCGTACCCTCATCCTAATCCGTACGCGGACACTGACCCGCGCGTCCGCACGTGCCCCGACCCTAGCACGTGTCCGCACCCTCACCTGTGCCCTCAGCCTTGCCGTTCCCTAACCCTAACCCTAGCCCGGAACGGAAACCCGCCGGCAGCCCCACACCTTAGCCTCCGCCGTCCCCTCATCCTAATCCGTACGCGGACACTGACCCGCGCGTCCGCACGTGCCCCGACCCTAGCACGTGTCCGCACCCTCACCTGTGCCCTCAGCCTTGCCGTTCCCTAACCCTAACCCTAGCCCAGAAGGGAAACCCGCCGGCAGACCCACACCTTAGCCTCCGCCGTACCCTCATCCTAATCCGTACGCGGACACTGACCAGCGCGTCCGCACGTGCCCCGACCCTAGCACGTGTCCGCACCCTCACCTGTGCCTTCAGCCTTGCCGTTCCCTAACCCTAACCCTAGCCCAGAAGGGAAACCCGCCGGCAGCCCCACACCTTAGCCTCCGCCGTACCCTCATCCTAATCTGTACGCGGACACTGACCCACGCGTCTGCACATGCCCCGACCCTAGCACGTGTCCGCACCCTCACCTGTGCCCTCAGCCTTGCCGTTCCCTAACCCTAACCCTAGCCCGGAAGGGAAACCCGCCGGCAGCCCCACACCTTAGCCTCCGCCGTACCCTCATCCTAATCCGTACGCGGACACTGACCCGCGCGTCCGCACGTGCCCCGACCCTAGCACGTGTCCGCACCCTCACCTGTGCCCTCAGCCTTGCCGTTCCCTAACCCTAACCCTAGCCCGGAAGGGAAACCCGCCGGCAGCCCCACACCTTAGCCTCCGCCGTACCCTCATCCTAATCCGTACGCGGACACTGACCCGCGCGTCCGCACGTGCCCCGACCCTAGCACGTGTCCGCACCCTCACCTGTGCCCTCAGCCTTGCCGTTCCCTAACCCTAACCCTAGCCCGGAAGGGAAACCCGCCGGCAGCCCCACACCTTAGCCTCCGCCGTACCCTCATCCTAATCCGTACGCGGACACTGACCCGCGCGTCCGCACGTGCCCCGACCCTAGCACGTGTCCGCACCCTCACCTGTGCCCTCAGCCTTGCCGTTCCCTAACCCTAACCCTAGCCCGGAAGGGAAACCCGCCGGCAGCCCCACACCTTAGCCTCCGCCGTACCCTCATCCTAATCCGTACGCGGACACTGACCCGCGCGTCCGCACGTGCCCCGACCCTAGCACGTGTCCGCACCCTCACCTGTGCCCTCAGCCTTGCCGTTCCCTAACCCTAACCCTAGCCCGGAAGGGAAACCCGCCGGCAGCCCCACACCTTAGCCTCCGCCGTACCCTCATCCTAATCCGTACGCGGACACTGACCCGCGCGTCCGCACGTGCCCCGACCCTAGCACGTGTCCGCACCCTCACCTGTGCCCTCAGCCTTGCCGTTCCCTAACCCTAACCCTAGCCCGGAAGGGAAACCCGCCGGCAGCCCCACACCTTAGCCTCCGCCGTACCCTCATCCTAATCCGTACGCGGACACTGACCCGCGCGTGCGCACGTGCCGCAAACCTAGCACGTGTCCGCACCCTCACCTGTGCCCTCAGCCTTGCCGTTCCCTAACCCTAACCCTAGCCCGGAAGGGAAACCCGCCGGCAGCCCCACACCTTAGCCTCCGCCGTACCCTCATTCTAATCCGTACGCGGACACTGACCCGCGCGTCCGCACGTGCCGCAACCCTAGCACGTGTCCGCGCCCTCACCTGTGCCCTCAGCCTTGCCGTTCCCTAACCCTAACCCTAGCCCGGAAGGGAAACCCGCCGGCAGCCCCACACCTTAGCCTCCGCCGTACCCTCGTCCTAATCCGTACGCGGACACTGACCCGCGCGTCCGCACGTGCCCCGACACTAGCACGTGTCCGCACCCTCACCTGTGCCCTCAGCCTTGCCGTTCCCTAACCCTAACCCTAGCCCGGAAGGGAAACCCGCCGGCAGCCCCACACCTGAGCCTCCGCTGTACCCTCATCGTAATCCGTACGCGGACACTGACCCTCGCGTCCGCACGTGCCCCGACCCTAGCACGTGTCCGCACCCTCACCTGTGCCCTCAGCCTTGCCGTTCCCTAACCCTAACCCTAGCCCGGAAGGGAATCCCGCCGGCAGCCCCACACCTTAGCCTCCGCCGTACCCTCATCATAATCCGTACGCGGACACTGACCCGCGCGTCCGCACGTGCCCCGACCCTAGCACGTGTCCGCACCCTCACCTGTGCCCTCAGCCTTGCCGTTCCCTAACCCTAACCCTAGCCAGGAACGGAAACCCGCCGGCAGCCCCACACCTTAGCCTCCGCCGTACCCTCATCCTAATCCGTACGCGGACACTGACCCGCGCGTCCGCACGTGCCCCGACCCTAGCACGTGTCCGCACCCTCACCTGTGCCCTCAGCCTTGCCGTTCCCTAACCCTAACCCTAGCCCGGAACGGAAACCCGCCGGCAGCCCCACACCTTAGCCTCCGCCGTACCCTGATCCTAATCCGTACGCGGACACTGACCCGCGCGTCCGCACGTGCCGCGACCCTAGCACGTGTCCGCACCCTCACCTGTGCCCTCAGCCTTGCCGTTCCCTAACCCTAACCCTAGCCCGGAACGGAAACCCGCCGGCAGCCCCACACCTTAGCCTCCGCCGTACCCTCATCCTAATCCGTACGCGGACACTGACCCGCGCGTCCGCACGTGCCCCGACCCTAGCACGTGTCCGCACCCTCACCTGTGCCCTCAGCCTTGCCGTTCCCTAACCCTAACCCTAGCCCGGAAGGGAAACCCGCCGGCAGCCCCACACCTTAGCCTCCGCCGTACTCACATCCTAATCCGTACGCGGACACTGACCCGCGCGTCCGCATGTGCCCCGACCCTAGCACGTGTCCGCACCCTCACCTGTGCCCTCAGCCTTGCCGTTCCCTAACCCTAACCCTAGCCCGGAAGGGAAACCCGCCGGCAGCCCCACACTTTAGCCTCCGCCGTACCCTCATCCTAATCCGTACGCGTACACTGACCAGCGCGTCCGCACGTGCCCCGACCCTAGCACGTGTCCGCACCCTCACCTGTGCCCTCAGCCTTGCCGTTCCCTAACCCTAACCCTAGCCCGGAAGGGAAACCCGCCGGCAGCCCCTTAGCCTCCGCCGTACCCTCATCCTAATCCGTACGGGTCGGGGACACTGACCCGCGCGTCCGCACGTGCCCCGACCCTAGCACGTGTCCGCCCCCTCACCTGTGCCCTCAGCCTTGCCGTTCCCTAACCCTAACCCTAGCCCTGAAGGGAAACCCGCCGGCAGCCCCACACCTTAGCCTCCGCCGTACCCTCATCCTAATCCGTACGCGGACACTGACCCGCGCGTCCGCACGTGCCCCGACCCTAGCACGTGTCCGCACCCTCACCTGTGCCCTCAGCCTTGCCGTTCCCTAACCCTAACCCTAGCCCGGAAGGGAAACCCGCCGGCAGCCCCACACCTTAGCCTCCGCCGTACCCTCATCCTAATCCGTACGCGGACACTGACCCGCGCGTCCGCACGTGCCCCGACCCTAGCACGTGTCCGCACCCTCACCTGTGCCCTCAGCCTTGCCGTTCCCTAACCCTAACCCTAGCCCGGAACGGAAACCCGCCGGCAGCCCCACACCTTAGCCTCCGCCGTACCCTCATCCTAATCCGTACGCGGACACTGACCCGCACGTCCGCACGTGCCCCGACCCTAGCACGTGTCCGCACCCTCACCTGTGCCCTCAGCCTTGCCGTTCCCTAATCCTAACCCTAGCCCGGAAGGGAAACCCGCCGGCAGCCCCACACCTTAGCCTCCGCCGTACCCTCATCCTAATCCGTACGCGGACACTGACCCGCGCGTCCGCACGTGCCCCGACCCTAGCACGTGTCCGCACCCTCACCTGTGCCCTCAGCCTTGCCGTTACCTAACCCTAACCCTAGTCCGGAACGGAAACCCCTCGGCAGCCCCACACCTTAGCCTCCGCCGTACCCTCATCCTAATCCGTACGCGGACACTGACCCGCGCGTCCGCACGTGCCCCGACCCTAGCACGTGTCCGCACCCTCACCTGTGCCCTCAGCCTTGCCGTTCCCTAACCCTAACCCTAGCCCGGAAGGGAAACCCGCCGGCAGCCCCACACCTTAGCCTCCGCCGTACCCTCATCCTAGTCCGTACGCGGACACTGACCCGCGCGTCCACACGTGCCCCGACCCTAGCACGTGTCCGCACCCTCACCTGTGCCCTCAGCCTTGCCGTTCCCTAACCCTAACCCTAGCCCGGAAGGGAAACCCGCCGGCAGCCCCACACCTTAGCCTCCGCCGTACCCTCATCCTAATCCGTACGCGGACACTGACCCGCGCGTCCGCACGTGCCCCGACCCTAGCACGTGTCCGCACCCTCACCTGTGCCCTCAGCCTTGCCGTTCCCTAACCCTAACCCTAGCCCGGAAGGGAAACCCGCCGGCAGCCCCACACCTTAGCCTCCGCCGTACCCTCATCCTAATCCGTACGCGGACACTGACCCGCACGTCCGCACGTGCCCCGACCCTAGCACGTGTCCGCACCCTCACCTGTGCCCTCAGCCTTGCCGTTCCCTAACCCTAACCCTAGCCCGGAAGGGAAACCCGCCGGCAGCCCCACACCTTAGCCTCCGCCGTACCCTCATCCTAATCCGTACGCGGACACTGACCCGCGCGTCCGCACGTGCCCCGACCCTAGCACGTGTCCGCACCCTCACCTGTGCCCTCAGCCTTGCCGTTCCCTAACCCTAACCCTAGCCCGGAAGGGAAACCCGCCGGCAGACCCACACCTTAGCCTCCGCCGTACCCTCATCCTAATCCGTACGCGGACACTGACCCGCACGTCCGCACGTGCCCCGACCCTAGCACGTGTCCGCACCCTCACCTGTGCCCTCAGCCTTGCCGTTCCCTAACCCTAACTCTAGCCCGGAAGGGAAACCCGCCGGCAGCCCCACACCTTAGCCTCCGCCGTACCCTCATCCTAATCCGTACGTGGACACTGACCCGCGCGTCCGCACGTGCCCCGACCCTAGCACGTGTCCGCACCCTCACCTGTGCCCTCAGCCTTGCCGTTCCCTAACCCTAACCCTAGCCCGGAACGGAAACCCGCTGGCAGCCCCACACCTTAGCCTCCGCCGTACCCTCATCCTAATCCGTACGCGGACACTGACCCGCGCGTCCGCACGTGCCCCGACCCTAGCACGTGTCCGCACCCTCACCTGTGCCCTCAGCCTTGCCGTTCCCTAACCCTAGCCCGGAAGGGAAACCCGCCGTCAGCCCCACACCTTAGCCTCCGCCGTACCCTCATCCTAATCCGTACGCGGACACTGACCCGCGCGTCCGCACGTTCCCCGACCCTAGCACGTGTCCGCACCCTCATCTGTGCCCTCAGCCTTGCCGTTCCCTAACCCTAACCCTAGCCCGGAACGGAAACCCGCCGGCAGCCCCACACCTTAGCCTCCGCCGTACCCTCATCCTAATCCGTACGCGGACACTGACCCGCGCGTCCGCACGTGCCCCGACCCTAGCACGTGTCCGCACCCTCACCTGTGCCCTCAGCCTTGCCGTTCCCTAACCCTAACCCTAGCCCGGAACGAAAACCCGCCGGCAGCCCCACACCTTAGCCTCCGCCGTACCCTCATCCTAATCCGTACGCGGACACTGACCCACGCGTCCGCACGTGCCCCAACCCTAACACGTGTCCGCACCCTCACCTGTGCCCTCAGGCTTGCCGTTCCCTAACCCTAACGCTAGCCCGGAACGGAAACCCGCCGGCAGCCCCACACCTTAGCCTCCGCCGTACCCTCATCCTAATCCGTACGCGGACACTGACCCGCGCGTCCGCACGTGCCCCGACCCTAGCACGTGTCCGCACCCTCACCTGTGCCCTCAGCCTTGCCGTTCCCTAACCCTAACCCTAGCCCGGAAGGGAAACCCGCCGGCAGCCCCACACCTTAGCCTCTGCCGTACCCTCATCCTAATCCGTACGCAGACACTGACCCGCGCGTCTGCACGTGCCCCGACCCTAGCACGTGTCCGCACCCTCACCTGTGCCCTCAGCCTTGCCGTTCCCTAACCCTAACCCTAGCCCGGAAGGGAAACCCGCCAGCAGCCCCACACCTTAGCCTCCGCCGTACCCTCATCCTAATCTGTACGCGGACACTGACCAGCGCGTCCGCACGTGCCGCGACCCTAGCACGTGTCCGGACCCTCACCTGTGCCCTCAGCCTTGCCGTTCCCTAACCCTAACCCTAGCCCGGAACGGAAACCCGCCGGCAGCCCCAAACCTTAGCCTCCACCGTACCCTCATCCTAATCCGTACGCGGACACTGACCCGCGCGTCCGCACGTGCCCCGACCCTAGCACGTGTCCGTGCCCTCAGCCTTGCCGTTCCCTAACCCTAACCCTAGCCCGGAAGAGAAACCCGCCGGCAGCCCCACACCTTAGCCTCCGCCGTACCCTCATCCTAATCCGTACGCGGACACTGACCCGCGCGTCCGCACGTGCCCCGACCCTAGCACGTGTCCGCACCCTCACCTGTGCCCTCAGCCTTGCCGTTCCCTAAGCCTAACCCTAGCCCGGAACGGAAACCCACCAGCAGCCCCACACCTTAGCCTCCGCCGTACCCTCATCCTAATCCGTACGCGGACACTGACCCGCGCGTCCGCACGTGCCCAGACCCTAGCACGTGCCCGCACCCTCACCTGTGCCCTCAGCCTTGCCGTTCCCTAACCCTAACCCTAGCCCGGAAGGGAAACCCGCCGGCAGACCCACACCTTAGCCTCCGCCGTACCCTCATCCTAATCCGTACGCGGACACTGACCCACGCGTCCGCACGTGCCCCGACCCTAGCACGTGTCCGCACCCTCACCTGTGCCTTCAGACTTGCCGTTCCCTAACCCTAACCCTAGCCCGGAAGGGAAACCCGCCGGCAGCCCCACACCTTAGGCTCCGCCGTACCCTCATCCTAATCCGTACGCGTACACTGACCCGCGCGTCCGCACGTGCCCCGACCCTAGCACGTGTCCGCACCCTCACCTGTGCCCTCAGCCTTGCCGTTCCCTAACCCTAACCCTAGCCCGGAATGGAAACCCGCCGGCAGCCCCACACCTTAGCCTCCGCCGTACCCTCATCCTAATCCGTACGCGGACACTGACCCGCGCGTCCGCACGTGCCCCGACCCTAGCACGTGTCCGCACCCTCACCTGTGCCCTCAGCCTTGCCGTTCCCTAACCCTAGCCCGGAAGGGAAACCCGCCGTCAGCCCCACACCTTAGCTTCCGCCGTACCCTCATCCTAATCCGTACGCGGACACTGACCCGCGCGTCCGCACGTTCCCCGACCCTAGCACGTGTCCGCACCCTCACCTGTGCCCTCAGCCTTGCCGTTCCCTAACCCTAACCCTAGCCCGGAACGGAAACCCGCCGGCAGCCCCACACCTTAGCCTCCGCCGTACCCTCATCCTAATCCGTACGCGGACACTGACCCGCGCGTCCGCACGTGCCCCGACCCTAGCACGTGTCCGCACCCTCACCTGTGCCCTCAGCCTTGCCGTTCCCTAACCCTAACCCAAGCCCGGAACGAAAACCCGCCGGCAGCCCCACACCTTAGCCTCCGCCGTACCCTCATCCTAATCCGTACGCGGACACTGACCCACGCGTCCGCACGTGCCCCAACCCTAACACGTGTCCGCACCCTCACCTGTGCCCTCAGGCTTGCCGTTCCCTAACCCTAACCCTAGCCTGGAACGGAAACCCGCCGGCAGACCCACACCTTAGCCTCCGCCGTACCCTCATCCTAATCCGTACGCGGACACTGACCCGCGCGTCCGCACGTGCCCCGACCCTAGCACGTGTCCGCACCCTCACCTGTGCCCTCAGCCTTGCCGTTCCCTAACCCTAACCCTAGCCCGGAAGGGAAACCCGCCGGCAGCCCCACACCTTAGCCTCCGCCGTACCCTCATCCTAATCCGTACGCACACACTGACCCGCGCGTCCGCACGTGCCCCGACCCTAGCACGTGTCCGCACCCTCACCTGTGCCCTCAGCCTTGCCGTTCCCTAACCCTAACCCTAGCCCGGAAGGGAAACCCGCCAGCAGCCCCACACCTTAGCCTCCGCCGTACCCTCATTCTAATCTGTACGCGGACACTGACCCGCGCGTCCGCACGTGCCGCGACCCTAGCACGTGTCCGGACCCTCACCTGTGCCCTCAGCCTTGCCGTTCCCTAACCCTAACCCTAGCCCGGAACGGAAACCCGCCGGCAGCCCCAAACCTTAGCCTCCACCGTACCCTCATCCTAATCCGTACGCGGACACTGACCCGCGCGTCCGCACGTGCCCCGACCCTAGCACGTGTCCGTGCCCTCAGCCTTGCCGTTCCCTAACCCTAACCCTAGCCCGGAAGAGAAACCCGCCGGCAGCCCCACACCTTAGCCTCCGCCGTACCCTCATCCTAATCCGTACGCGGACACTGACCCGCGCGTCCGCACGTGCCCCGACCCTAGCACGTGTCCGCACCCTCACCTGTGCCCTCAGCCTTGCCGTTCCCTAAGCCTAACCCTAGCCCGGAACGGAAACCCACCGGCAGCCCCACACCTTAGCCTCCGCCGTACCCTCATCCTAATCCGTACGCGGACACTGACCCGCGCGTCCGCACGTGCCCAGACCCTAGCACGTGCCCGCACCCTCACCTGTGCCCTCAGCCTTGCCGTTCCCTAACCCTAACCCTAGCCCGGAAGGGAAACCCGCCGGCAGACCCACACCTTAGCCTCCGCCGTACCCTCATCCTAATCCGTACGCGGACACTGACCCACGCGTCCGCACGTGCCCCGACCCTAGCACGTGTCCGCACCCTCACCTGTGCCTTCAGACTTGCCGTTCCCTAACCCTAACCCTAGCCCGGAAGGGAAACCCGCCGGCAGCCCCACACCTTAGGCTCCGCCGTACCCTCATCCTAATCCGTACGCGTACACTGACCCGCGCGTCCGCACGTGCCCCGACCCTAGCACGTGTCCGCACCCTCACCTGTGCCCTCAGCCTTGCCGTTCCCTAACCCTAACCCTAGCCCGGAAGGCAAACCCGCCGGCAGCCCCACACCTTAGCCTCCGCCGTACCCTCATCCTAATCTGTACGCGGACACTGACCCGCGCGTCCGCACGTGCCCCGACCCTAGCACGTGTCCGCACCCTCACCTGTGCCCTCAGCCTTGCCGTTCCCTAACCCTAACCCTAGCCCGGAAGGGAAACCAGCCGGCAGCCCCACACCTTAGCCTCCGCCGTACCCTCATCCTAATCCGTATGCGGACACTGACCCACGCGTCCGCACGTGCCCCGACCCTAGCACGTTTCCGCACCCTCACCTGTGCCCTCAGCCTTGCCGTTCCCTAACCCTAACCCTAGCCCGGAAAGGAAACCCGCCGGCAGCCCCACACCTTAGCATCCGCCGTACCCTGATCCTAATCCATACGTGGACACTGACCCGCGCGTCCGCACGTGCCCCGACGCTAGCACGTGTCCGCACCCTCACCTGTGCCCTCAGCCTTGCCGTTCCCTAACCCTAACCCTAGCCCGGAACGGAAACCCGCCGGCAGCCCCACACCTTAGCCTCCGCCGTACCCTCATCCTAATCCGTACGCGGACACTGACCCGCGCGTCCGCACGTGCCCCGACCCTAGCACGTGTCCGCACCCTCACCTGTGCCCTCAGCCTGGCCGTTCCCTAACCCTAACCCTAGCCCGGAAGGGAAAACCGCCGGCAGCCCCACACCTTAGCCTCCGCCGTACCCTCATCCTAATCCGTACGCGGACACTGACCAGCGCGTCCGCACGTGCCCCGACCCTAGCACGTGTCCGCACCCTCACCTGTGCCCTCAGCCTTTCCGTTCCCTAACCCTAACCCTAGCCCGGAAGGGAAACCCGCCAGCAGCCCCACACCTTAGCCTCCGCCGTACCCTCATCCTAATCCGTACGCGGACACTGACCCGCGCGTCCGCACGTGCCCCGACCCTAGCACGTGTCCGCACCCTCACCTGTGCCCTCAGCCTTGCCGTTCCCTAACCCTAGCCCAGAAGGGAAACCCGCCGTCAGCCCCACACCTTAGCTTCCGCCGTACCCTCATCCTAATCCGTACGCGGACACTGACCCGCGCGTCCGCACGTTCCCCGACCCTAGCACGTGTCCGCACCCTCACCTGTGCCCTCAGCCTTGCCGTTCCCTAACCCTAACCCTAGCCCGGAACGGAAACCCGCCGGCAGCCCCACACCTTAGCCTCCGCCGTACCCTCATCCTAATCCGTACGCGGACACTGACCCGCGCGTCCGCACGTGCCCCGACCCTAGCACGTGTCCGCACCCTCACCTGTGCCCTCAGCCTTGCCGTTCCCTAACCCTAACCCTAGCCCGGAAGGGAAACCCGCCGGCAGCCCCACACCTTAGCCTCCGCCGTACCCTCATCCTAATCCGTACGCAGACACTGACCCGCGCGTCCGCACGTGCCCCGACCCTAGCACGTGTCCGCACCCTCACCTGTGCCCTCAGCCTTGCCGTTCCCTAACCCTAACCCTAGCCCGGAAGGGAAACCCGCCAGCAGCCCCACACCTTAGCCTCCGCCGTGCCCTCATCCTAATCTGTACGCGGACACTGACCCACGCGTCCGCACGTGCCGCGACCCTAGCACGTGTCCGGACGCTCACCTGTGCCCTCAGCCTTGCCGTTCCCTAACCCTAACCCTAGCCCGGAACGGAAACCCGCCGGCAGCCCCAAACCTTAGCCTCCACCGTACCCTCATCCTAATCCGTACGCGGACACTGACCCGCGCGTCCGCACGTGCCCCGACCCTAGCACGTGTCCGTGCCCTCAGCCTTGCCGTTCCCTAACCCTAACCCTAGCCCGGAAGAGAAACCCGCCAGCAGCCCCACACCTTAGCCTCCGCCGTACCCTCATCCTAATCCGTACGCGGACACTGACCCGCGCGTCCGCACGTGCCCCGACCCTAGCACGTGTCCGCACCCTCACCTGTGCCCTCAGCCTTGCCGTTCCCTAAGCCTAACCCTAGCCCGGAACGGAAACCCACCGGCAACCCCACACCTTAGCCTCCGCCGTACCCTCATCCTAATCCGTACGCGGACACTGACCCGCGCGTCCGCACGTGCCCAGACCCTAGCACGTGCCCGCACCCTCACCTGTGCCCTCAGCCTTGCCGTTCCCTAACCCTAACCCTAGCCCGGAAGGGAAACCCGCCGGCAGACCCACACCTTAGCCTCCGCCGTACCCTCATCCTAATCCGTACGCGGACACTGACCCACGCGTCCGCACGTGCCCCGACCCTAGCACGTGTCCGCACCCTCACCTGTGCCTTCAGACTTGCCGTTCCCTAACCCTAACCCTAGCCCGGAAGGGAAACCCGCCGGCAGCCCCACACCTTAGGCTCCGCCGTACCCTCATCCTAATCCGTACGCGTACACTGACCCGCGCGTCCGCACGTGCCCCGACCCTAGCACGTGTCCGCACCCTCACCTGTGCCCTCAGCCTTGCCGTTCCCTAACCCTAACCCTAGCCCGGAAGGGAAACCCGCCGGCAGCCCCACACCTTAGCCTCCGCCGTACCCTCATCCTAATCTGTACGCGGACACTGACCCGCGCGTCCGCACGTGCCGCGACCCTAGCACGTGTCCGCACCCTCACCTGTGCCCTCAGCCTTGCCGTTCCCTAACCCTAACCCTAGCCCGGAAGGGAAACCAGCCGGCAGCCCCACACCTTAGCCTCCGCCGTACCCTCATCCTAATCCGTACGCGGACACTGACCCACGCGTCCGCACGTGCCCCGACCCTAGCACGTTTCCGCACCCTCACCTGTGCCCTCAGCCTTGCCGTTCCCTAACCCTAACCCTAGCCCGGAAAGGAAACCCGCCGGCAGCCCCACACCTTAGCCTCCGCCGTACCCTGATCCTAATCCATACGTGGACACTGACCCGCGCGTCCGCACGTGCCCCGACCCTAGCACGTGTCCGCACCCTCACCTGTGCCCTCAGCCTTGCCGTTCCCTAATCCTAACCCTATCCCGGAACGGAAACCCGCCGGCAGCCCCACACCTTAGCCTCCGCCGTACCCTCATCCTAATCCGTACGCGGACACTGACCCGCGCGTCCGCACGTGCCCCGACCCTAGCACGTGTCCGCACCCTCACCTGTGCCCTCAGCCTGGCCGTTCCCTAACCCTAACCCTAGCCCGGAAGGGAAAACCGCCGGCAGCCCCACACCTTAGCCTCCGCCGTACCCTCATCCTAATCCGTACGCGGACACTGACCAGCGCGTCCGCACGTGCCCCGACCCTAGCACGTGTCCGCACCCTCACCTGTGCCCTCAGCCTTGCCGTTCCCTAACCCTAACCCTAGCCCGGAAGGGAAACCCGCCGGCAGCCCCACACCTTAGCCTCCGCCGTACCCTCATCCTAATCCATACGCGGACACTGACCCGCGCGTCCGCACGTGCCCCGAACCTAGCACGTGTCCGCACCCTCACCTGTGCCCTCAGCCTTGCCGTTCCCTAACCCTAACCCTAGCCCGGAAGGGAAACCCGCCGGCAGCCCCACACCTTAGCCTCCGCCGTACCCTCATCCTAATCCGTACGCGGACACTGACCCGCGCGTCCGCACGTGCCCCGACCCTAGCACGTGTCCGCACCCTCACCTGTGCCCTCAGCCTTGCCGTTCCCTAACCCTAACCCTAGCCCGGAAGGGAAACCCGCCGGCAGCCCCACACCTTAGCCTCCGCTGTACCCTCATCCTAATCCGTACGCGGACACTGACCCGCGCGTCCGCACCTGCCCCGACCCTAGCACGTGTCCACACCCTCACCTGTGCCCTCAGCCTTGCCGTTCCCTAACCCTAACCCTAGCCCGGAACGGAAACCCGCCGGCAGCCCCACACCTTAGCCTCCACCGTACCCTCATCCTAATCCGTACGCGGACACTGACCCGCGCGTCCGCACGTGCCCCGACCCTAGCACGTGTCCGCACCCTCACCTGTGCCTTCAGACTTGCCGTTCCCTAACCCTAACCCTAGCCCGGAAGGGAAACCCGCCGGCAGCCCCACACCTTAGCCTCCGCCGTACCCTCATCCTAATCCGTACGCGGACACTGACCCGCGCGTCCGCACGTGCCCCGACCCTAGCACGTGTCCGCATCCTCACCTGTGCCCTCAGCCTTGCCGTTCCCTAACCCTAACCCTAGCCCGGAACGGAAACCCGCCGGCAGCCCCACACCTTAGCCTCCGCCGTACCCTCATCCTAATCCGTACGCGGACACTGACCCGCGCGTCCGCACGTGCCCCAACCCTAGCACGTGTCCGCACCCTCACCTGTGCCCTCAGCCTTGCCGTTCCCTAACCCTAACCCTAGCCCGGAAGGGAAACCCGCCGGCAGCCCCACACCTTAGCCTCCGCCGTACCCTCATCCTAATCCGTACGCGGACACTGACCCGCGCGTCCGCACGTGCCGCGACCCTAGCACGTGTCCGGACCCTCACCTGTGCCCTCAGCCTTGCCGTTCCCTAACCCTAACCCTAGCCCGGAACGGAAACCCGCCGGCAGCACCACACCTTAGCCTCCACCGTACCCTCATCCTAATCCATACGCGGACACTGACCCGCGCGTCTGCACGTGCCCCAACCCTAGCACGTGTCCGTGCCCTCAGCCTTGCCGTTCCCTAACCCTAACCGTAGCCTGGAACGGAAACCCGCCGGCAGCCCCACACCTTAGCCTCCGCCGTACCCTCATCCTAATCCGTACGCGGACACTGACCAGCGCGTCCGCACGTGCCGCGACCCTAGCACGTGTCCGCACCCTCACCTGTGCCCTCAGCCTTGCCGTTCCCTAACCCTAACCCTAGCCCGGAACGGAAACCCGCCGGCAGCCCCACACCTTAGCCTCCGCCGTACCCTCATCCTAAACCGTACGCGGACACTGACCCGCGCGTCCGCACGTGCCCCGACCCTAGCACGTGTCCGCACCCTCACCTGTGCCCTCAGCCTTGCCGTTCCCTAACCCTAACCCTAGCCCGGAATGGAAACCCGCCGGCAGCCCCACACCTTAGCCTCTGCCGTACCCTCATCCTAATCTGTACGCGGACACTGACCCGCGCGTCCGCACGTGCCCCGACCCTAGCACGTGTCCGCACCCTCACCTGTGCCCTCAGCCTTCCCGTTCCCTAACCCTAACCCTAGCCCGGAAGGGAAACCAGCCGGCAGCCCCACACCTTAGCCTCCGCCGTACCCTCATCCTAAACCGTACGCGGACACTGACCCGCGCGTCCGCACGTGCCCCGACCCTAGCACGTGTCCGCACCCTCACCTGTGCCCTCAGCCTTGCCGTTCCCTAACCCTAACCCTAGCCCGGAAGGGAAACCCGCCGGCAGCCCCACACCTTAGCCTCCGCCGTAACCTCATCCTAATCCGTACGCGGACACTGACCCGCGCGTCCGCACGTGCCGCAACCCTAGCACGTGACCGCGCCCTCACCTGTGCCCTCAGCCTTGCCGTTCCCTAACCCTAACCCTAGCCCGGAAGGGAAACCCGCCGGCAGCCCCACACCTTAGCCTCCGCCGTACCCTCATCCTAATCCGTACGCGGACACTGACCCGCGCGTCCGCACATGCCCCGACACTAGCACGTGTCCGCACCCTCACCTGTGCCCTCAGCCTTGCCGTTCCCTAACCCTAACCCTAGACCGGAAGGGAAACCCGCCGGCAGCCCCACACCTGAGCCTCCGCTGTACCCTCATCGTAATCCGTACGCGGACACTGACCCGCGCGTCGGCACGTGCCCCGACCCTAACACTTGTCCGCACCCTCACCTGTGCCCTCAGCCTTGCCGTTCCCTAACCCTAACCCTAGCCCGGAAGGGAATCCCGCCGGCAGCCCCACACCTTAGCCTCCGCCTTACCCTCATCATAATCCGTACGCGGACACTGACCCGCGCGTCCGCACGTGCCCCGACCCTAGCACGTGTCCGAACCCTCACCTGTGCCCTCAGCCTTGCCGTTCCCTAACCCTAACCCTAGCCGGGAGTGGAAACCCGCCGGCAGCCCCACACCTTAGCCTCCGCCGTACCCTCATCCTAATCCGTACGCGGACACTGACCCGCGCGTCCGCACGTGCCCCGACCCTAGCACGTGTCCGCACACTCACCTGTGCCCTCAGCCTTGCCGTTCCCTAACCCTAAACCTAGCCCGGAACGGAAACCCGCCGGCAGCCCCACACCTTAGCCTCCGCCGTACCCTGATCCTAATCCGTACGCGGACACTGACCCGCGCATCCGCACGTGCCGCGACCCTAGCACGTGTCCGCACCCTCACCTGTGCCCTCAGCCTTGCCGTTCCCTAACCCTAACCCTAGCCCGGAACGGAAACCCGCCGGCAGCCCGACACCTTAGCCTCCGCCGTACCCTCATCCTAATCCGTACGCGGACACTGACCCGCGCGTCCGCACGTGCCCCGACCCTAGCACGTGTCCGCACCCTCACCTGTGCCCTCAGCCTTGCCGTTCCCTAACCCTAACCCTAGCCCAGAAGGGAAACCCGCCGGCAGCCCCACACCTTAGCCTCCGCCGTACCCTCATCCTAATCCGTACGCGGACACTGACCCGCGCGTCCGCACGTGCCCCGACCCTAGCACGTGTCCGCACCCTCACCTGTGCCTTCACCCTTGCCGTTCCCTAACCCTAACCCTAGCCCGGAAGGGAAACCCGCCGGCAGCCCCACACCTTAGCCTCCGCCTTACCCTCATCCTAATCTGTACGCGGACACTGACCCGCGCGTCCGCACATGCCCCGACCCTAGCACGTGTCCGCACCCTCACCTGTGCCCTCAGCCTTGCCGTTCCCTAACCCTAACCCTAGCCCGGAAGGGAAACCCGCCGGCAGCCCCACACCTTAGCCTCCGCCGTACCCTCATCCTAATCCGTACGCGGACACTGACCCGCGCGTCCGCACGTGCCCCGACCCTAGCACGTGTCCGCACCCTCACCTGTGCCCTCAGCCTTGCCGTTCCCTAACCCTAACCCTAGCCCGGAACGGAAACCCGCCGGCAGCCCCACACCTTAGCCTCCGCCGTACCCTCATCCTAATCCGTACGCGGACACTGACCCGCACGTCCGCACGTGCCCCGACCCTAGCACGTGTCCGCACCCTCACCTGTGCCCTCAGCCTTGCCGTTCCCTAACCCTAACCCTAGCCCGGAAGGGAAACCCGCCGGCAGCCCCACACCTTAGCCTCCGCCGTACCCTCATCCTAATCCGTACGCGGACACTGACCCGTGCGTCCGCACGTGCCCCGACCCTAGCACGTGTCCGCACCCTCACCTGTGCCCTCAGCCTTGCCGTTACCTAACCCTAACCCTAGTCCGGAACGGAAACCCCCCGGCAGCCCCACACCTTAGCCTCCGCCGTACCCTCATCCTAATCCGTACGCGGACACTGACCCGCGCGTGCGCACGTGCCCCGACCCTAGCACGTGTCCGCACCCTCACCTGTGCCCTCAGCCTTGCCGTTCCCTAACCCTAACCCTAGCCCGGAAGGGAAACCCGCCGGCAGCCCCACACCTTAGCCTCCGCCGTACCCTCATCCTAGTCCGTACGCGGACACTGACCCGCGCGTCCACACGTGCCCCGACCCTAGCACGTGTCCGCACCCTCACCTGTGCCCTCAGCCTTGCCGTTCCCTAACCCTAACCCTAGCCCGGAAGGGAAACCCGCCGGCAGCCCCACACCTTAGCCTCCGCCGTACCCTCATCCTAATCCGTACGCGGACACTGACCCGCGCGTCCGCACGTGCCCCGACCCTAGCACGTGTCCGCACCCTCACCTGTGCCCTCAGCCTTGCCGTTCCCTAACCCTAACCCTAGCCCGGAACGGAAACCCGCCGGCAGCCCCACACCTTAGCCTCCGTCGTACCCTCATCCTAATCCGTACGCGGACACTGACTCGCGCGTCCGCACGTGCCCCGACCCTAGCACGTGTCCGCACCCTCACCTGTGCCCTCAGCCTTGCCGTTCCCTAACCCTAACCCTAGCCCGGAACGGAAACCCGCTGGCAGCCCCACACCTTAGCCTCCGCCGTACCCTCATCCTAATCCGTACGTGGACACTGACCCGCGCGTCCGCACGTGCCCCGACCCTAGCACGTGTCCGCACCCTCACCTGTGCCCTCAGCCTTGCCGTTCCCTAACCCTAACCCTAGCCCGGAACGGAAACCCGCTGGCAGCCCCACACCTTAGCCTCCGCCGTACCCTCATCCTAATCCGTACGCGGACACTGACCCGCGCGTCCGCACGTGCCCCGACCCTAGCACGTGTCCGCACCCTCACCTGTGCCCTCAGCCTTGCCGTTCCCTAACCCTAGCCCGGAAGGGAAACCCGCCGTCAGCCCCACACCTTAGCCTCCGCCGTACCCTCATCCTAATCCGTACGCGGACACTGACCCGCGCGTCCGCACGTTCCCCGACCCTAGCACGTGTCCGCACCCTCATCTGTGCCCTCAGCCTTGCCGTTCCCTAACCCTAACCCTAGCCCGGAACGGAAACCCGCCGGCAGCCCCACACCTTAGCCTCCGCCGTACCCTCATCCTAATCCGTACGCGGACACTGACCCGCGCGTTGGCACGTGCCCCGACCCTAGCACGTGTCCGCACCCTCACCTGTGCCCTCAGCCTTGCCGTTCCCTAACCCTAACCCTAGCCCGGAACGAAAACCCGCCGGCAGCCCCACACCTTAGCCTCCGCCGTACCCTCATCCTAATCCGTACGCGGACACTGACCCACGCGTCCGCACGTGCCCCAACCCTAACACGTGTCCGCACCCTCACCTGTGCCCTCAGGCTTGCCGTTCCCTAACCCTAACCCTAGCCCGGAACGGAAACCCGCCGGCAGCCCCACACCTTAGCCTCCGCCGTACCCTCATCCTAATCCGTACGCGGACACTGACCCGCGCGTCCGCACGTGCCCCGACCCTAGCACGTGTCCGCACCCTCACCTGTGCCCTCAGCCTTGCCGTTCCCTAACCCTAACCCTAGCCCGGAAGGGAAACCCGCCGGCAGCCCCACACCTTAGCCTCCGCTGTACCCTCATCCTAATCCGTACGCGGACACTGACCCGCGCGTCCGCACCTGCCCCGACCCTAGCACGTGTCCACACCCTCACCTGTGCCCTCAGCCTTGCCGTTCCCTAACCCTAACCCTAGCCCGGAACGGAAACCCGCCGGCAGCCCCACACCTTAGCCTCCACCGTACCCTCATCCTAATCCGTACGCGGACACTGACCCGCGCGTCCGCACGTGCCCCGACCCTAGCACGTGTCCGCACCCTCACCTGTGCCTTCAGACTTGCCGTTCCCTAACCCTAACCCTAGCCCGGAAGGGAAACCCGCCGGCAGCCCCACACCTTAGCCTCCTCCGTACCCTCATCCTAATCCGTACGCGGACACTGAGCCGCGCGTCCGCACGTGCCCCGACCCTAGCACGTGTCCGCATCCTCACCTGTGCCCTCAGCCTTGCCGTTCCCTAACCCTAACCCTAGCCCGGAACGGAAACCCGCCGGCAGCCCCACACCTTAGCCTCCGCCGTACCCTCATCCTAATCCGTACGCGGACACTGACCCGCGCGTCCGCACGTGCCGCGACCCTAGCACGTGTCCGGACCCTCACCTGTGCCCTCAGCCTTGCCGTTCCCTAACCCTAACCCTAGCCCGGAACGGAAACCCGCCGGCAGCACCACACCTTAGCCTCCACCGTACCCTCATCCTAATCCATACGCGGACACTGACCCGCGCGTCTGCACGTGCCCCAACCCTAGCACGTGTCCGTGCCCTCAGCCTTGCCGTTCCCTAACCCTAACCGTAGCCTGGAACGGAAACCCGCCGGCAGCCCCACACCTTAGCCTCCGCCGTACCCTCATCCTAATCCGTACGCGGACACTGACCAGCGCGTCCGCACGTGCCGCGACCCTAGCACGTGTCCGCACCCTCACCTGTGCCCTCAGCCTTGCCGTTCCCTATCCCTAACCCTAGCCCGGAACGGAAACCCGCCGGCAGCCCCACACCTTAGCCTCCGCCGTACCCTCATCCTAAACCGTACGCGGACACTGACCCGCGCGTCCGCACGTGCCCCGACCCTAGCACGTGTCCGCACCCTCACCTGTGCCCTCAGCCTTGCCGTTCCCTAACCCTAACCCTAGCCCGGAATGGAAACCCGCCGGCAGCCCCACACCTTAGCCTCCGCCGTACCCTCATCCTAATCTGTACGCGGACAGTGACCCGCGCGTCCGCACGTGCCCCGACCCTAGCACGTGTCCGCACCCTCACCTGTGCCCTCAGCCTTCCCGTTCCCTAACCCTAACCCTAGCCCGGAAGGGAAACCAGCCGGCAGCCCCACACCTTAGCCTCCGCCGTACCCTCATCCTAAACCGTACGCGGACACTGACCCGCGCGTCCGCACGTGCCCCGACCCTAGCACGTGTCCGCACCCTCACCTGTGCCCTCAGCCTTGCCGTTCCCTAACCCTAACCCTAGCCCGGAAGGGAAACCCGCCGGCAGCCCCACACCTTAGCCTCCGCCGTAACCTCATCCTAATCCGTACGCGGACACTGACCCGCGCGTCCGCACGTGCCGCAACCCTAGCACGTGACCGCGCCCTCACCTGTGCCCTCAGCCTTGCCGTTCCCTAACCCTAACCCTAGCCCGGAAGGGAAACCCGCCGGCAGCCCCACACCTTAGCCTCCGCCGTACCCTCATCCTAATCCGTACGCGGACACTGACCCGCGCGTCCGCACATGCCCCGACACTAGCACGTGTCCGCACCCTCACCTGTGCCCTCAGCCTTGCCGTTCCCTAACCCTAACCCTAGACCGGAAGGGAAACCCGCCGGCAGCCCCACACCTGAGCCTCCGCTGTACCCTCATCGTAATCCGTACGCGGACACTGACCCGCGCGTCCGCACGTGCCCCGACCCTAGCACGTGTCCGCACCCTCACCTGTGCCCTCAGCCTTGCCGTTCCCTAACCCTAACCCTAGCCCGGAAGGGAATCCCGCCGGCAGCCCCACACCTTAGCCTCCGCCGTACCCTCATCATAATCCGTACGCGGACACTGACCCGCGCGTCCGCACGTGCCCCGACCCTAGCACGTGTCCGCACCCTCACCTGTGCCCTCAGCCTTGCCGTTCCCTAACCCTAACCCTAGCCGGGAATGGAAACCCGCCGGCAGCCCCACACCTTAGCCTCCGCCGTACCCTCATCCTAATCCGTACGCGGACACTGACCCGCGCGTCCGCACGTGCCCCGACCCTAGCACGTGTCCGCACACTCACCTGTGCCCTCAGCCTTGCCGTTCCCTAACCCTAAACCTAGCCCGGAACGGAAACCCGCCGGCAGCCCCACACCTTAGCCTCCGCCGTACCCTGATCCTAATCCGTACGCGGACACTGACCCGCGCGTCCGCACGTGCCGCGACCCTAGCACGTGTCCGCACCCTCACCTGTGCCCTCAGCCTTGCCGTTCCCTAACCCTAACCCTAGCCCGGAACGGAAACCCGCCGGCAGCCCGACACCTTAGCCTCCGCCGTACCCTCATCCTAATCCGTACGCGGACACTGACCCGCGCGTCCGCACGTGCCCCGACCCTAGCACGTGTCCGCACCCTCACCTGTGCCCTCAGCCTTGCCGTTCCCTAACCCTAACCCTAGCCCAGAAGGGAAACCCGCCGGCAGCCCCACACCTTAGCCTCCGCCGTACCCTCATCCTAATCCGTACGCGGACACTGACCCGCGCGTCCGCACGTGCCCCGACCCTAGCACGTGTCCGCACCCTCACCTGTGCCTTCACCCTTGCCGTTCCCTAACCCTAACCCTAGCCCGGAAGGGAAACCCGCCGGCAGCCCCACACCTTAGCCTCCGCCTTACCCTCATCCTAATCTGTACGCGGACACTGACCCGCGCGTCCGCACATGCCCCGACCCTAGCACGTGTCCGCACCCTCACCTGTGCCCTCAGCCTTGCCGTTCCCTAACCCTAACCCTAGCCCGGAAGGGAAACCCGCCGGCAGCCCCACACCTTAGCCTCCGCCGTACCCTCATCCTAATCCGTACGCGGACACTGACCCGCGCGTCCGCACGTGCCCCGACCCTAGCACGTGTCCGCACCCTCACCTGTGCCCTCAGCCTTGCCGTTCCCTAACCCTAACCCTAGCCCGGAACGGAAACCCGCCGGCAGCCCCACACCTTAGCCTCCGCCGTACCCTCATCCTAATCCGTACGCGGACACTGACCCGCACGTCCGCACGTGCCCCGACCCTAGCACGTGTCCGCACCCTCACCTGTGCCCTCAGCCTTGCCGTTCCCTAACCCTAACCCTAGCCCTGAAGGGAAACCCGCCGGCAGCCCCACACCTTAGCCTCCGCCGTACCCTCATCCTAATCCGTACGCGGACACTGACCCGCGCGTCCGCACGTGCCCCGACCCTAGCACGTGTCCGCACCCTCACCTGTGCCCTCAGCCTTGCCGTTACCTAACCCTAACCCTAGCCCGGAACGGAAACCCCCCGGCAGCCCCACACCTTAGCCTCCGCCGTACCCTCATCCTAATCCGTACGCGGACACTGACCCGCGCGTCCGCACGTGCCCCGACCCTAGCACGTGTCCGCACCCTCACCTGTGCCCTCAGCCTTGCCGTTACCTAACCCTAACCCTAGTCCGGAACGGAAACCCCCCGGCAGCCCCACACCTTAGCCTCCGCCGTACCCTCATCCTAATCCGTACGCGGACACTGACCCGCGCGTCCGCACGTGCCCCGACCCTAGCACGTGTCCGCACCCTCACCTGTGCCCTCAGCCTTGCCGTTCCCTAACCCTAACCCTAGCCCGGAAGGGAAACCCGCCGGCAGCCCCACACCTTAGCCTCCGCCGTACCCTCATCCTAGTCCGTACGCGGACACTGACCCGCGCGTCCACACGTGCCCCGACCCTAGCACGTGTCCGCACCCTCACCTGTGCCCTCAGCCTTGCCGTTCCCTAACCCTAACCCTAGCCCGGAAGGGAAACCCGCCGGCAGCCCCACACCTTAGCCTCCGCCGTACCCTCATCCTAATCCGTACGCGGACACTGACCCGCGCGTCCGCACGTGCCCCGACCCTAGCACGTGTCCGCACCCTCACCTGTGCCCTCAGCCTTGCCGTTCCCTAACCCTAACCCTAGCCCGGAACGGAAACCCGCCGGCAGCCCCACACCTTAGCCTCCGTCGTACCCTCATCCTAATCCGTACGCGGACACTGACTCCCGCGTCCGCACGTGCCCCGACCCTAGCACGTGTCCGCACCCTCACCTGTGCCCTCAGCCTTGCCGTTCCCTAACCCTAGCCCGGAAGGGAAACCCGCCGTCAGCCCCACACCTTAGCCTCCGCCGTACCCTCATCCTAATCCGTACGCGGACACTGACCCGCGCGTCCGCACGTGCCCCGACCCTAGCACGTGTCCGCACCCTCACCTGTGCCCTCAGCCTTGCCGTTCCCTAACCCTAACCCTAGCCCGGAAGGGAAACCCGCCGGCAGCCCCACACCTTAGCCTCCGCCGTACCCTCATCCTAGTCCGTACGCGGACACTGACCCGCGCGTCCGCACGTGCCCCGACCCTAGCACGTGTCCACACCCTCACCTGTGCCCTAAGCCTTGCCGTTCCCTAACCCTAACCCTAGCCCGGAAGGGAAACCCGCCGGCAGCCCCACACCTTAGCCTCCGCCGTACCCTCATCCTAGTCCGTACGCGGACACTGACCCGCGCGTCCACACGTGCCCCGACCCTAGCACGTGTCCGCACCCTCACCTGTGCCCTCAGCCTTGCCGTTCCCTAACCCTAACCCTAGCCTGGAAGGGAAACCCGCCGGCAGCCCCACACCTTAGCCTCCGCCGTACCCTCATCCTAATCCGTACGCGGACACTGACCCGCGCGTCCGCACGTGCCCCGACCCTAGCACGTGTCCGCACCCTCACCTGTGCCCTCAGCCTTGCCGTTCCCTAACCCTAACCCTAGCCCGGAAGGGAAACCCGCCGGCAGCCCCACACCTTAGCCTCCGCCGTACCCTCATCCTAATCCGTACGCGGACACTGACCCGCGCGTCCGCACGTGCCCCGACCCTAGCACGTGTCCGCACCCTCACCTGTGCCCTCAGCCTTGCCGTTCCCTAACCCTAACCCTAGCCCGGAAGGGAAACCCGCCGGCAGCCCCACACCTTAGCCTCCGCCGTACCCTCATCCTAATCCGTACGCGGACACTGACCCGCACGTCCGCACGTGCCCCGACCCTAGCACGTGTCCGCACCCTCATCTGTGCCCTCAGCCTTGCCGTTCCCTAACCCTAACCCTAGCCCGGAACGGAAACCCGCCGGCAGCCCCACACCTTAGCCTCCGCCGTACCCTCATCCTAATCCGTACGCGGACACTGACCCGCGCGTCCGCACGTGCCCCGACCCTAGCACGTGTCCGCACCCTCACCTGTGCCCTCAGCCTTGCCGTTCCCTAACCCTAACCCTAGCCCGGAACGAAAACCCGCCGGCAGCCCCACACCTTAGCCTCCGCCGTACCCTCATCCTAATCCGTACGCGGACACTGACCCACGCGTCCGCACGTGCCCCAACCCTAACACGTGTCCGCACCCTCACCTGTGCCCTCAGGCTTGCCGTTCCCTAACCCTAACCCTAGCCCGGAACGGAAACCCGCCGGCAGCCCCACACCTTAGCCTCCGCCGTACCCTCATCCTAATCCGTACGCGGACACTGACCCGCGCGTCCGCACGTGCCCCGACCCTAGCACGTGTCCGCACCCTCACCTGTGCCCTCAGCCTTGCCGTTCCCTAACCCTAACCCTAGCCCGGAACGGAAACCCGCCGGCAGCCCCACACCTTAGCCTCTGCCGTACCCTCATCCTAATCCATACGCAGACACTGACCCGCGCGTCCGCACGTGCCCCGACCCTAGCACGTGTCCGCACCCTCACCTGTGCCCTCAGCCTTGCCGTTCCCTAACCCTAACCCTAGCCCGGAAGGGAAACCCGCCAGCAGCCCCACACCTTAGCCTCCGCCGTACCCTCATCCTAATCTGTACGCGGACACTGACCAGCGCGTCCGCACGTGCCGCGACCCTAGCACGTGTCCGGACCCTCACCTGTGCCCTCAGCCTTGCCGTTCCCTAACCCTAACCCTAGCCCGGAACGGAAACCCGCCGGCAGCCCCAAACCTTAGCCTCCACCGTACCCTCATCCTAATCCGTACGCGGACACTGACCCGCGCGTCCGCACGTGCCCCGACCCTAGCACGTGTCCGTGCCCTCAGCCTTGCCGTTCCCTAACCCTAACCCTAGCCCGGAAGAGAAACCCGCCGGCAGCCCCACACCTTAGCCTCCGCCGTACCCTCATCCTAATCCGTACGCGGACACTGACCCGCGCGTCCGCACGTGCCCCGACCCTAGCACGTGTCCGCACCCTCACCTGTGCCCTCAGCCTTGCCGTTCCCTAAGCCTAACCCTAGCCCGGAACGGAAACCCACCAGCAGCCCCACACCTTAGCCTCCGCCGTACCCTCATCCTAATCCGTACGCGGACACTGACCCGCGCGTCCGCACGTGCCCAGACCCTAGCACGTGCCCGCACCCTCACCTGTGCCCTCAGCCTTGCCGTTCCCTAACCCTAACCCTAGCCCGGAAGGGAAACCCGCCGGCAGACCCACACCTTAGCCTCCGCCGTACCCTCATCCTAATCCGTACGCGGACACTGACCCACGCGTCCGCACGTGCCCCGACCCTAGCACGTGTCCGCACCCTCACCTGTGCCTTCAGACTTGCCGTTCCCTAACCCTAACCCTAGCCCGGAAGGGAAACCCGCCGGCAGCCCCACACCTTAGGCTCCGCCGTACCCTCATCCTAATCCGTACGCGTACACTGACCCGCGCGTCCGCACGTGCCCCGACCTTAGCACGTGTCCGCACCCTCACCTGTGCCCTCAGCCTTGCCGTTCCCTAACCCTAACCCTAGCCCGGAACGGAAACCCGCCGGCAGCCCCACACCTTAGCCTCCGCCGTACCCTCATCCTAATCCGTACGCGGACACTGACCCGCGCGTCCGCACGTGCCCCGACCCTAGCACGTGTCCGCACCCTCACCTGTGCCCTCAGCCTTGCCGTTCCCTAACCCTAGCCCGGAAGGGAAACCCGCCGTCAGCCCCACACCTTAGCTTCCGCCGTACCCTCATCCTAATCCGTACGCGGACACTGACCCGCGCGTCCGCACGTTCCCCGACCCTAGCACGTGTCCGCACCCTCACCTGTGCCCTCAGCCTTGCCGTTCCCTAACCCTAACCCTAGCCCGGAACGGAAACCCGCCGGCAGCCCCACACCTTAGCCTCCGCCGTACCCTCATCCTAATCCGTACGCGGACACTGACCCGCGCGTCCGCACGTGCCCCGACCCTAGCACGTGTCCGCACCCTCACCTGTGCCCTCAGCCTTGCCGTTCCCTAACCCTAACCCTAGCCCGGAACGAAAACCCGCCGGCAGCCCCACACCTTAGCCTCCGCCGTACCCTCATCCTAATCCGTACGCGGACACTGACCCACGCGTCCGCACGTGCCCCAACCCTAACACGTGTCCGCACCCTCACCTGTGCCCTCAGGCTTGCCGTTCCCTAACCCTAACCCTAGCCCGGAACGGAAACCCGCCGGCAGCCCCACACCTTAGCCTCCGCCGTACCCTCATCCTAATCTGTACGCGGACACTGACCCGCGCGTCCGCACGTGCCCCGACCCTAGCACGTGTCCGTGCCCTCAGCCTTGCCGTTCCCTAACCCTAACCCTAGCCCGGAAGAGAAACCCGCCGGCAGCCCCACACCTTAGCCTCCGCCGTACCCTCATCCTAATCCGTACGCGGACACTGACCCGCGCGTCCGCACGTGCCCCGACCCTAGCACGTGTCCGCACCCTCACCTGTGCCCTCAGCCTTGCCGTTCCCTAACCCTAACCCTAGCCCGGAAGGGAAACCCGCCAGCAGCCCCACACCTTAGCCTCCGCCGTACCCTCATCCTAATCTGTACGCGGACACTGACCCGCGCGTCCGCACGTGCCGCGACCCTAGCACGTGTCCGGACCCTCACCTGTGCCCTCAGCCTTGCCGTTCCCTAACCCTAACCCTAGCCCGGAACGGAAACCCGCCGGCAGCCCCAAACCTTAGCCTCCACCGTACCCTCATCCTAATCCGTACGCGGACACTGACCCGCGCGTCCGCACGTGCCCCGACCCTAGCACGTGTCCGTGCCCTCAGCCTTGCCGTTCCCTAACCCTAACCCTAGCCCGGAAGAGAAACCCGCCGGCAGCCCCACACCTTAGCCTCCGCCGTACCCTCATCCTAATCCGTACGCAGACACTGACCCGCGCGTCCGCACGTGCCCCGACCCTAGCACGTGTCCGCACCCTCACCTGTGCCCTCAGCCTTGCCGTTCCCTAAGCCTAACCCTAGCCCGGAACGGAAACCCACCGGCAGCCCCACACCTTAGCCTCCGCCGTACCCTCATCCTAATCCGTACGCGGACACTGACCCGCGCGTCCGCACGTGCCCAGACCCTAGCACGTGCCCGCACCCTCACCTGTGCCCTCAGCCTTGCCGTTCCCTAACCCTAACCCTAGCCCGGAAGGGAAACCCGCCGGCAGACCCACACCTTAGCCTCCGCCGTACCCTCATCCTAATCCGTACGCGGACACTGACCCACGCGTCCGCACGTGCCCCGACCCTAGCACGTGTCCGCACCCTCACCTGTGCCTTCAGACTTGCCGTTCCCTAACCCTAACCCTAGCCCGGAACGGAAACCCGCCGGCAGCCCCACACCTTAGGCTCCGCCGTACCCTCATCCTAATCCGTACGCGTACACTGACCCGCGCGTCCGCACGTGCCCCGACCCTAGCACGTGTCCGCACCCTCACCTGTGCCCTCAGCCTTGCCGTTCCCTAACCCTAACCCTAGCCCGGAAGGCAAACCCGCCGGCAGCCCCACACCTTAGCCTCCGCCGTACCCTCATCCTAATCTGTACGCGGACACTGACCCGCGCGTCCGCACGTGCCCCGACCCTAGCACGTGTCCGCACCCTCACCTGTGCCCTCAGCCTTGCCGTTCCCTAACCCTAACCCTAGCCCGGAAGGGAAACCAGCCGGCAGCCCCACACCTTAGCCTCCGCCGTACCCTCATCCTAATCCGTACGCGGACACTGACCCACGCGTCCGCACGTGCCCCGACCCTAGCACGTTTCCGCACCCTCACCTGTGCCCTCAGCCTTGCCGTTCCCTAACCCTAACCCTAGCCCGGAAAGGAAACCCGCCGGCAGCCCCACACCTTAGCCTCCGCCGTACCCTGATCCTAATCCATACGTGGACACTGACCCGCGCGTCCGCACGTGCCCCGACCCTAGCACGTGTCCGCACCCTCACCTGTGCCCTCAGCCTTGCCGTTCCCTAACCCTAACCCTAGCCCGGAACGGAAACCCGCCGGCAGCCCCACACCTTAGCCTCCTCCGTACCCTCATCCTAATCCGTACGCGGACACTGACCCGCGCGTCCGCACGTGCCCCGACCCTAGCACGTGTCCGCACCCTCACCTGTGCCCTCAGCCTGGCCGTTCCCTAACCCTAACCCTAGCCCGGAAGGGAAAACCGCCGGCAACCCCACACCTTAGCCTCCGCCGTACCCTCATCCTAATCCGTACGCGGACACTGACCAGCGCGTCCGCACGTGCCCCGACCCTAGCACGTGTCCGCACCCTCACCTGTGCCCTCAGCCTTGCCGTTCCCTAACCCTAACCCTAGCCCGGAAGGGAAACCCTCCAGCAGCCCCACACCTTAGCCTCCGCCGTACCCTCATCCTAATCCGTACGCGGACACTGACCCGCGCGTCCGCACGTGCCCCGACCCTAGCACGTGTCCGCACCCTCACCTGTGCCCTCAGCCTTGCCGTTCCCTAACCCTAGCCCAGAAGGGAAACCCGCCGTCAGCCCCACACCTTAGCTTCCGCCGTACCCTCATCCTAATCCGTACGCGGACACTGACCCGCGCGTCCGCACGTTCCCCGACCCTAGCACGTGTCCGCACCCTCACCTGTGCCCTCAGCCTTGCCGTTCCCTAACCCTAACCCTAGCCCGGAACGGAAACCCGCCGGCAGCCCCACACCTTAGCCTCCGCCGTACCCTCATCCTAATCCGTACGCGGACACTGACCCTCGCGTCCGCACGTGCCCCGACCCTAGCACGTGTCCGCACCCTCACCTGTGCCCTCAGCCTTGCCGTTCCCTAACCCTAACCCTAGCCCGGAACGAAAACCCGCCGGCAGCCCCACACCTTAGCCTCCGCCGTACCCTCATCCTAATCCGTACGCGGACACTGACCCACGCGTCCGCACGTGCCCCAACCCTAACACGTGTCCGCACCCTCACCTGTGCCCTCAGGCTTGCCGTTCCCTAACCCTAACCCTAGCCCGGAACGGAAACCCGCCGGCAGCCCCACACCTTAGCCTCCGCCGTACCCTCATCCTAATCCGTACGCGGACACTGACCCGCGCGTCCGCACGTGCCCCGACCCTAGCACGTGTCCGCACCCTCACCTGTGCCCTCAGCCTTGCCGTTCCCTAACCCTAACCCTAGCCGGGAAGAGAAACCCGCCGGCAGCCCCACACCTTAGCCTCCACCGTACCCTCATCCTAATCCGTACGCAGACACTGACCCGCGCGTCCGCACGTGCCCCGACCCTAGCACGTGTCCGCACCCTCACCTGTGCCCTCAGCCTTGCCGTTCCCAACCCTAACCCTAGCCCGGAAGGGAAACCCGCCAGCAGCCCCACACCTTAGCCTCCGCCGTACCCTCATCCTAATCTGTACGCGGACACTGACCCGCGCGTCCGCACGTGCCGCGACTCTAGCACGTGTCCGGACCCTCACCTGTGCCCTCAGCCTTGCCGTTCCCTAACCCTAAGCCTAGCCCGGAACGGAAACCCGCCGGCAGCCCCAAACCTTAGCCTCCACCGTACCCTCATCCTAATCCGTACGCGGACACTGACCCGCGCGTCCGCACGTGCCCCGACCCTAGCACGTGTCCGTGCCCTCAGCCTTGCCGTTCCCTAACCCTAACCCTAGCCCGGAAGAGAAACCCGCCGGCAGCCCCACACCTTAGCCTCCGCCGTACCCTCATCCTAATCCGTACGCGGACACTGACCCGCGCGTCCGCACGTGCCCCGACCCTAGCACGTGTCCGCACCCTCACCTGTGCCCTCAGCCTTGCCGTTCCCTAAGCCTAACCCTAGCCCGGAACGGAAACCCACCGGCAGCCCCACACCTTAGCCTCCGCCGTACCCTCATCCTAATCCGTACGCGGACACTGACCCGCGCGTCCGCACGTGCCCAGACCCTAGCACGTGCCCGCACCCTCACCTGTGCCCTCAGCCTTGCCGTTCCCTAACCCTAACCCTAGCCCGGAAGGGAAACCCGCCGGCAGACCCACACCTTAGCCTCCGCCGTACCCTCATCCTAATCCGTACGCGGACACTGACCCACGCGTCCGCACGTGCCCCGACCCTAGCACGTGTCCGCACCCTCACCTGTGCCTTCAGACTTGCCGTTCCCTAACCCTAACCCTAGCCCGGAAGGGAAACCCGCCGGCAGCCCCACACCTTAGGCTCCGCCGTACCCTCATCCTAATCCGTACGCGTACACTGACCCGCGCGTCCGCACGTGCCCCGACCCTAGCACGTGTCCGCACCCTCACCTGTGCCCTCAGCCTTGCCGTTCCCTAACCCTAACCCTAGCCCGGAAGGGAAACCCGCCGGCAGCCCCACACCTTAGCCTCCGCCGTACCCTCATCCTAATCTGTACGCGGACACTGACCCGCGCGTCCGCACGTGCCCCGACCCTAGCACGTGTCCGCACCCTCACCTGTGCCCTCAGCCTTGCCGTTCCCTAACCCTAACCCTAGCCCGGAAGGGAAACCAGCCGGCAGCCCCACACCTTAGCCTCCGCCGTACCCTCATCCTAATCCGTACGCGGACACTGACCCACGCGTCCGCACGTGCCCCGACCCTAGCACGTTTCCGCACCCTCACCTGTGCCCTCAGCCTTGCCGTTCCCTAACCCTAACCCTAGCCCGGAAAGGAAACCCGCCGGCAGCCCCACACCTTAGCCTCCGCCGTACCCTGATCCTAATCCATACGTGGACACTGACCCGCGCGTCCGCACGTGCCCCGACCCTAGCACGTGTCCGCACCCTCACCTGTGCCCTCAGCCTTGCCGTTCCCTAACCCTAACCCTAGCCCGGAACGGAAACCCGCCGGCAGCCCCACACCTTAGCCTCCGCCGTACCCTCATCCTAATCCGTACGCGGACACTGACCCGCGCGTCCGCACGTGCCCCGACCCTAGCACGTGTCCGCACCCTCACCTGTGCCCTCAGCCTGGCCGTTCCCTAACCCTAACCCTAGCCCGGAAGGGAAAACCGCCGGCAGCCCCACACCTTAGCCTCCGCCGTACCCTCATCCTAATCCGTACGCGGACACTGACCAGCGCGTCCGCACGTGCCCCGACCCTAGCACGTGTCCGCACCCTCACCTGTGCCCTCAGCCTTGCCGTTCCCTAACCCTAACCCTAGCCCGGAAGGGAAACCCGCCGGCAGCCCCACACCTTAGCCTCCGCCGTACCCTCATCCTAATCCATACGCGGACACTGACCCGCGCGTCCGCACGTGCCCCGACCCTAGCACGTGTCCGCACCCTCACCTGTGCCCTCAGCCTTGCCGTTCCCTAACCCTAACCCTAGCCCAGAAGGGAAACCCGCCGGCAGCCCCACACCTTAGCCTCCGCCGTACCCTCATCCTAATCCGTACGCGGACACTGACCCGCGCGTCCGCACGTGCCCCGACCCTAGCACGTGTCCGCACCCTCACCTGTGCCCTCAGCCTTGCCGTTCCCTAACCCTAACCCTAGCCCGGAAGGGAAACCCGCCGGCAGCCCCACACCTTAGCCTCCGCTGTACCCTCATCCTAATCCGTACGCGGACACTGACCCGCGCGTCCGCACCTGCCCCGACCCTAGCACGTGTCCACACCCTCACCTGTGCCCTCAGCCTTGCCGTTCCCTAACCCTAACCCTTGCCCAGAACGGAAACCCGCCGGCAGCCCCACACCTTAGCCTCCGCCGTACCCTCATCCTAATCCGTACGCGGACACTGACCCGCGCGTCCGCACGTGCCCCGACCCTAGCACGTGTCCGCACCCTCACCTGTGCCTTCAGACTTGCCGTTCCCTAACCCTAACCCTAGCCCGGAAGGGAAACCCGCCGGCAGCCCCACACCTTAGCCTCCGCCGTACCCTCATCCTAATCCGTACGCGGACACTGACCCGCGCGTCCGCACGTGCCCAGACCCTAGCACGTGTCCGCATCCTCACCTGTGCCCTCAGCCTTGCCGTTCCCTAACCCTAACCCTAGCCCGGAACGGAAACCCGCCGGCAGCCCCACACCTTAGCCTCCGCCGTACCCTCATCCTAATCCGTACGCGGACACTGACCCGCGCGTCCGCACGTGCCCCAACCCTAGCACGTGTCCGCACCCTCACCTGTGCCCTCAGCCTTGCCGTTCCCTAACCCTAACCCTAGCCCGGAAGGGAAACCCGCCGGCAGCCCCACACCTTAGCCTCCGCCGTACCCTCATCCTAATCCGTACGCGGACACTGACCCGCGCGTCCGCACGTGCCGCGACCCTAGCACGTGTCCGGACCCTCACCTGTGCCCTCAGCCTTGCCGTTCCCTAACCCTAACCCTAGCCCGGAACGGAAACCCGCCGGCAGCCCCACACCTTAGATCCACCGTACCCTCATCCTAATCCATACGCGGACACTGACCCGCGCGTCTGCACGTGCCCCAACCCTAGCACGTGTCCGTGCCCTCAGCCTTGCCGTTCCCTAACCCTAACCGTAGCCTGGAACGGAAACCCGCCGGCAGCCCCACACCTTAGCCTCCGCCGTACCCTCATCCTAATCCGTACGCGGACACTGACCAGCGCGTCCGCACGTGCCGCGACCCTAGCACGTGTCCGCACCCTCACCTGTGCCCTCAGCCTTGCCGTTCCCTAACCCTAACCCTAGCCCGGAACGGAAACCCGCCGGCAGCCCCACACCTTAGCCTCCGCCGTACCCTCATCCTAAACCGTACGCGGACACTGACCCGCGCGTCCGCACGTGCCCCGACCCTAGCACGTGTCCGCACCCTCACCTGTGCCCTCAGCCTTGCCGTTCCCTAACCCTAACCCTAGCCCGGAATGGAAACCCGCCGGCAGCCCCACACCTTAGCCTCCGCCGTACCCTCATCCTAATCTGTACGCGGACACTGACCCGCGCGTCCGCACGTGCCCCGACCCTAGCACGTGTCCGCACCCTCACCTGTGCCCTCAGCCTTCCCGTTCCCTAACCCTAACCCTAGCCCGGAAGGGAAACCAGCCGGCAGCCCCACACCTTAGCCTCCGCCGTACCCTCATCCTAAACCGTACGCGGACACTGACCCGCGCGTCCGCACGTGCCCCGACCCTAGCACGTGTCCGCACCCTCACCTGTGCCCTCAGCCTTGCCGTTCCCTAACCCTAACCCTAGCCCGGAAGGGAAACCCGCCGGCAGCCCCACACCTTAGCCTCCGCCGTACCCTCATCCTAATCCGTACGCGGACACTGACCCGCGCGTCCGCACGTGCCGCAACCCTAGCACGTGACCGCGCCCTCACCTGTGCCCTCAGCCTTGCCGTTCCCTAACCCTAACCCTAGCCCGGAAGGGAAACCCGCCGGCAGCCCCACACCTTAGCCTCCGCCGTACCCTCATCCTAATCCGTACGCGGACACTGACCCGCGCGTCCGCACATGCCCCGACACTAGCACGTGTCCGCACCCTCACCTGTGCCCTCAGCCTTGCCGTTCCCTAACCCTAACCCTACACCGGAAGGGAAACCCGCCGGCAGCCCCACACCTGAGCCTCCGCTGTACCCTCATCGTAATCCGTACGCGGACACTGACCCGCGCGTCCGCACGTGCCCCGACCCTAGCACGTGTCCGCACCCTCACCTGTGCCCTCAGCCTTGCCGTTCCCTAACCCTAACCCTAGCCCGGAAGGGAATCCCGCCGGCAGCCCCACACCTTAGCCTCCGCCGTACCCTCATCATAATCCGTACGCGGACACTGACCCGCGCGTCCGCACGTGCCCCGACCCTAGCACGTGTCCGCACCCTCACCTGTGCCCTCAGCCTTGCCGTTCCCTAACCCTAACCCTAGCCGGGAATGGAAACCCGCCGGCAGCCCCACACCTTAGCCTCCGCCGTACCCTCATCCTAATCCGTACGCGGACACTGACCCGCGCATCCGCACGTGCCCCGACCCTAGCACGTGTCCGCACACTCACCTGTGCCCTCAGCCTTGCCGTTCCCTAACCCTAAACCTAGCCCGGAACGGAAACCCGCCGGCAGCCCCACATCTTAGCCTCCGCCGTACCCTGATCCTAATCCGTACGCGGACACTGACCCGCGCGTCCGCACGTGCCGCGACCCTAGCACGTGTCCGCACCCTCACCTGTGCCCTCAGCCTTGCCGTTCCCTAACCCTAACCCTAGCCCGGAACGGAAACCCGCCGGCAGCCCCACACCTTAGCCTCCGCCGTACCCTCATCCTAATCCGTACGCGGACACTGACCCGCGCGTCCGCACGTGCCCCGACCCTAGCACGTGTCCGCACCCTCACCTGTGCCCTCAGCCTTGCCGTTCCCTAACCCTAACCCTAGCCCGGAAGGGAAACCCGCCGGCAGCCCCACACCTTAGCCTCCGCCGTACCCACATCCTAATCCGTACGCGGACACTGACCCGCGCGTCCGCATGTGCCCCGACCCTAGCACGTGTCCGCACCCTCACCTGTGCCCTCAGCCTTGCCGTTCCCTAACCCTAACCCTAGCCCGGAAGGGAAACCCGCCGGCAGCCCCACACTTTAGCCTCCGCCGTACCCTCATCCTAATCCGTACGCGGACACTGACCCGCGCGTCCGCACGTGCCCCGACCCTAGCACGTGTCCGCACCCTCACCTGTGCCCTCAGCCTTGCCGTTCCCTAACCCTAACCCTAGCCCGGAAGGGAAACCCGCCGGCAGCCCCACACCTTAGCCTCCGCCGTACCCTCATCCTAATCCGTACGCGGACACTGACCCGCGCGTCCGCACGTGCCCCGACCCTAGCACGTGTCCGCACCCTCACCTGTGCCCTCAGCCTTGCCGTTCCCTAACCCTAACCCTAGCCCGGAAGGGAAAACCGCCGGCAGCCCCACACCTTAGCCTCCACCGTACCCTCATCCTAATCCGTACGCGGACACTGACCCGCGCGTCCGCACGTGCCCCGACCCTACCACGTGTCCGCACCCTCACCTGTGCCCTCAGCCTTGCCGTTCCCTAACCCTAACCCTAGCCCGGAACGGAAACCCGCCGGCAAACCCACACCTTAGCCTCCGCCGTTCCCTCATCCTAATCCATACGTGGACACTGACCCGCGCGTCCGCACGTGCCCCGACCCTAGCACGTGTCCGCACCCTCACCTGTGCCCTCAGCCTTGCCGTTCCCTAACCCTAACCCTAGCCCGGAACGGAAACCCGCCGGCAGCCCCACACCTTAGCCTCCGCCGTACCCTCATCCTAATCCGTACGCGGACACTGACCCGCGCGTCCGCACGTGCCCCGACCCTAGCACGTGTCCGCACCCTCACCTGTGCCCTCAGCCTGGCCGTTCCCTAACCCTAACCCTAGCCCGGAAGGGAAACCCGCCGGCAGCCCCACACCTTAGCCTCCGCCGTACCCTCATCCTAATCCGTAAGCGGACACTGACCAGCGCGTCCGCACGTGCCACGACCCTAGCACGTGTCCGCACCCTCACCTGTGCCCTCAGCCTTGCCGTTCCCTAACCCTAACCCTAGCCCGGAAGGGAAACCCGCCGGCAGCCCCACACCTTAGCCTCCGCCGTACCCTCATCCTAATCCGTACGCGGACACTGACCCGCGCGTCCGCACGTGCCCCAACCCTAGCACGTGTCCGCACCCTCACCTGTGCCCTCAGCCTTGCCGTTCCCTAACCCTAACCCTAGCCCGGAAGGGAAACCCGCCGGCAGCCCCACACCTTAGCCTCCGCCGTACCCTCATCCTAATCCGTACGCGGACACTGACCCGCGCGTCCGCACGTGCCCCGAACCTAGCCCGTGTCCGCACCCTCACCTGTGCCCTCAGCCTTGCCGTTCCCTAACCCTAACCCTAGCCCGGAAGGGAAACCCGCCGGCAGCCCCACACCTTAGCCTCCGCCGTACCCTCATCCTAATCCGTACGCGGACACTGACCCGCGCGTCCGCACGTGCCGCGACCCTAGCACGTGTCCGGACCCTCACCTGTGCCCTCAGCCTTGCCGTTCCCTAACCCTAACCCTAGCCCGGAACGGAAACCCGCCGGCAGCCCCACACCTTAGCCTCCACCGTACCCTCATCCTAATCCATACGCGGACACTGACCCGCGCGTCCGCACGTGCCCCGACCCTAGCACGTGTCCGTGCCCTCAGCCTTGCCGTTCCCTAACCCTAACCGTAGCCCGGAACGGAAACCCGCCGGCAGCCCCACGCCTTAGCCTCCGCCGTACCCTCATCCTAATCCGTACGCGGACACTGACCAGCGCGTCCGCACGTGCCGCGACCCTAGCACGTGTCCGCACCCTCACCTGTGCCCTCAGCCTTGCCGTTCCCTAACCCTAACCCTAGCCCGGAACGGAAACCCGCCGGCAGCCCCACACCTTAGCCTCCGCTGTACCCTCATCCTAAACCGTACGCGGACACTGACCCGCGCGTCCGCACGTGCCCCGACCCTAGCACGTGTCCGCACCCTCACCTGTGCCCTCAGCCTTGCCGTTCCCTAACCCTAACCCTAGCCCGGAACGGAAACCCGCCGGCAGACCCACACCTTAGCCTCCGCCGTACCCTCATCCTAATCCATACGTGGACACTGACCCGCGCGTCCGCACGTGCCCCGACCCTAGCACGTGTCCGCACCCTCACCTGTGCCCTCAGCCTTGCCGTTCCCTAACCCTAACCCTAGCCCGGAACGGAAACCCGCCGGCAGCCCCACACCTTAGCCTCCGCCGTACCCTCATCCTAATCCGTACGCGGACACTGACCCGCGCGTCCGCACGTGCCCCGACCCTAGCACGTGTCCGCACCCTCACCTGTGCCCTCAGCCTGGCCGTTCCCTAACCCTAACCCTAGCCCGGAAGGGAAACCCGCCGGCAGCCCCACACCTTAGCCTCCGCCGTACCCTCATCCTAATCCGTACGCGGACACTGACCAGCGCGTCCGCACGTGCCACGACCCTAGCACGTGTCCGCACCCTCACCTGTGCCCTCAGCCTTGCCGTTCCCTAACCCTAACCCTAGCCCGGAAGGGAAACCCGCCGGCAGCCCCACACCTTAGCCTCCGCCGTACCCTCATCCTAATCCGTACGCGGACACTGACCCGCGCGTCCGCACGTGCCCCAACCCTAGCACGTGTCCGCACCCTCACCTGTGCCCTCAGCCTTGCCGTTCCCTAACCCTAACCCTAGCCCGGAACGGAAACCCGCCGGCAGCCCCACACCTTAGCCTCCGCCGTACACTCATACTAATCCGTACGCGGACACTGACCCGCGCGTCCGCACGTGCCCCGAACCTAGCCCGTGTCCGCACCCTCACCTGTGCCCTCAGCCTTGCCGTTCCCTAACCCTAACCCTAGCCCGGAAGGGAAACCCGCCGGCAGCCCCACACCTTAGCCTCCGCCGTACCCTCATCCTAATCCGTACGCGGACACTGACCCGCGCGTCCGCACGTGCCGCGACCCTAGCACGTGTCCGGACCCTCACCTGTGCCCTCAGCCTTGCCGTTCCCTAACCCTAACCCTAGCCCGGAACGGAAACCCGCCGGCAGCCCCACACCTTAGCCTCCACCGTACCCTCATCCTAATCCATACGCGGACACTGACCCGCGCGTCCGCACGTGCCCCGACCCTAGCACGTGTCCGTGCCCTCAGCCTTGCCGTTCCCTAACCCTAACCGTAGCCCGGAACGGAAACCCGCCGGCAGCCCCACGCCTTAGCCTCCGCCGTACCCTCATCCTAATCCGTACGCGGACACTGACCAGCGCGTCCGCACGTGCCGCGACCCTAGCACGTGTCCGCACCCTCACCTGTGCCCTCAGCCTTGCCGTTCCCTAACCCTAACCCTAGCCCGGAACGGAAACCCGCCGGCAGCCCCACACCTTAGCCTCCGCCGTACCCACATCCTAAACCGTACGCGGACACTGACCCACGCATCCGCACCTGCCCCGACCCTAGCACGTGTCCGCACCCTCACCTGTGCCCTCAGCCTTGCCGTTCCCTAACCCTAACCCTAGCCCGGAACGGAAACCCGCCGGCAGACCCACACCTTAGCCTCCGCCGTACCCTCATCCTAATCCATACGTGGACACTGACCCGCGCGTCTGCACGTGCCCCGACCCTAGCACGTGTCCGCACCCTCACCTGTGCCCTCAGCCTTGCCGTTCCCTAACCCTAACCCTAGCCCGGAAGGGAAACCCGCCGGCAGCCCCACACCTTAGCCTCCGCCGTACCCTCATCCTAATCCGTACGCGGACACTGACCCGCGCGTCCGCACGTGCCCCGACCCTAGCACGTGTCCGCATCCTCACCTGTGCCCTCAGCCTTGCCGTTCCCTAACCCTAACCCTAGCCCGGAAGGGAAACCAGCCGGCAGCCCCACACCTTAGCCTCCGCCGTACCCTCATCCTAATCCGTACGCGGACACTGACCCGCGCGTCCGCACGTGCCCCGACCCTACCACGTGTCCGCACCCTCACCTGTGCCCTCAGCCTTGCCGTTCCCTAACCCTAACCCTATCCCGGAACGGAAACCCGCCGGCAAACCCACACCTTAGCCTCCGCCGTTCCCTCATCCTAATCCATACGTGGACACTGACCCGCGCGTCCGCAGGTGCCCCGACCCTAGCACGTGTCCGCACCCTCACCTGTGCCCTCAGCCTTGCCGTTCCCTAACCCTAACCCTAGCCCGGAACGGAAACCCGCCGGCAGCCCCACACCTTAGCCTCCGCCGTACCCTCATCCTAATCCGTACGAGGACACTGACCCGCGCGTCCGCACGTGCCCCGACCCTAGCACGTGTCCGCACCCTCACCTGTGCCCTCAGCCTGGCCGTTCCCTAACCCTAACCCTAGCCCGGAAGGGAAACCCGCCGGCAGCCCCACACCTTAGCCTCCGCCGTACCCTCATCCTAATCCGTAAGCGGACACTGACCAGCGCGTCCGCACGTGCCACGACCCTAGCACGTGTCCGCACCCTCACCTGTGCCCTCAGCCTTGCCGTTCCCTAACCCTAACCCTAGCCCGGAAGGGAAACCCGCCGGCAGCCCCACACCTTAGCCTCCGCCGTACCCTCATCCTAATCCATACGCGGACACTGACCCGCGCGTCCGCACGTGCCCCAACCCTAGCACGTGTCCGCACCCTCACCTGTGCCCTCAGCCTTGCCGTTCCCTAACCCTAACCCTAGCCCGGAAGGGAAACCCGCCGGCAGCCCCACACCTTAGCCTCCGCCGTACCCTCATCCTAATCCGTACGCGGACACTGACCCGCGCGTCCGCACGTGCCCCGAACCTAGCCCGTGTCCGCACCCTCACCTGTGCCCTCAGCCTTGCCGTTCCCTAACCCTAACCCTAGCCCGGAAGGGAAACCCGCCGGCAGCCCCACACCTTAGCCTCCGCCGTACCCTCATCCTAATCCGTACGCGGACACTGACCCGCGCGTCCGCACGTGCCGCGACCCTAGCACGTGTCCGGACCCTCACCTGTGCCCTCAGCCTTGCCGTTCCCTAACCCTAACCCTAGCCCGGAACGGAAACCCGCCGGCCGCCCCACACCTTAGCCTCCACCGTACCCTCATCCTAATCCATACGCGGACACTGACCCGCGCGTCCGCACGTGCCCCGACCCTAGCACGTGTCCGTGCCCTCAGCCTTGCCGTTCCCTAACCCTAACCGTAGCCCGGAACGGAAACCCGCCGGCAGCCCCACGCCTTAGCCTCCGCCGTACCCTCATCCTAATCCGTACGCGGACACTGACCAGCGCGTCCGCACGTGCCGCGACCCTAGCACGTGTCCGCACCCTCACCTGTGCCCTCAGCCTTGCCGTTCCCTAACCCTAACCCTAGCCCGGAACGGAAACCCGCCGGCAGCCCCACACCTTAGCCTCCGCCGTACCCTCATCCTAAACCGTACGCGGACACTGACCCGCGCGTCCGCACGTGCCCCGACCCTAGCACGTGTCCGCACCCTCACCTGTGCCCTCAGCCTTGCCGTTCCCTAACCCTAACCCTAGCCCGGAACGGAAACCCGCCGGCAGACCCACACCTTAGCCTCCGCCGTACCCTCATCCTAATCCATACGTGGACACTGACCCGCGCGTCTGCACGTGCCCCGACCCTAGCACGTGTCCGCACCCTCACCTGTGCCCTCAGCCTTGCCATTCCCTAACCCTAACCCTAGCCCGGAACGGAAACCCGCCGGCAGCCCCACACCTTAGGCTCCGCCGTACCCTCATCCTAATCCGTACGCGGACACTGACCCGCGCGTCCGCACGTGCCCCGACCCTAGCACGTGTCCGCACCCTCACCTGTGCCCTCAGCCTGGCCGTTCCCTAACCCTAACCCTATCCCGGAAGGGAAACCCGCCGGCAGCCCCACACCTTAGCCTCCGCCGTACCCTCATCCTAATCCGTACGCGGACACTGACCAGCGCGTCCGCACGTGCCCCGACCCTAGCACGTGTCCGCACCCTCACCTGTGCCCTCAGCCTTGCCGTTCCCTAACCCTAACCCTAGCCCGGAAGGGAAACCCGCCGGCAGCCCCACACCTTAGCCTCCGCCGTACCCTCATCCTAATCCGTACGCGGACACTGACCCGCGCGTCCGCACGTGCCCCGACCCTAGCACGAGTCCGCACCCTCACCTGTGCCCTCAGCCTTGCCGTTCCCTAACCCTAACCCTAGCCCGGAAGGGAAACCCCCCGGCAGCCCCACACCTTAGCCTCCGCCGTACCCTCATCCTAATCCGTACGCGGACACTGACCCGCGCGTCCGCACGTGCCCCGACCCTAGCACGTGTCCGCACCCTCACCTGTGCCCTCAGCCTTGCCGTTCCCTAACCCTAACCCTAGCCCGGAAGGGAAACCCGCCGGCAGCCCCACACCTTAGCCTCCGCCGTACCCTCATCCTAATCCGTACACGGACACTGACCCGCGCGTCCGCACGTGCCCCGACACTAGCACGTGTCCGCACCCTCACCTGTGCCCTCAGCCTTGCCGTTCCCTAACCCTAACCCTAGCCCGGAACGGAAACCCGCCGGCAGCCCCACACCTTAGCCTCCGCCGTACCCTCATCCTAATCCGTACGCGGACACTGACCCGCGCGTCCGCACGTGCCCCGACCCTAGCACGTGTCCGCACCCTCACCTGTGCCTTCAGACTTGCCGTTCCCTAACCCTAACCCTAGCCCGGAAGGGAAACCCGCCGGCAGCCCCACACCTTAGCCTCCTCCGTACCCTCATCCTAATCCATACGCGGACACTGACCCGCGCGTCCGCACGTGCCCCGACCCTAGCACGTGTCCGCACCCTCACCTGTGCCCTCAGCCTTGCCGTTCCCTAACCCTAACCCTAGCCCGGAATGGAAACCCGCCGGCAGCCCCACACCTTAGCCTCCGCCGTACCCTCATCCTAATCTGTACGCGGACACTGACCCGCGCGTCCGCACGTGCCCCGACCCTAGCACGTGTCCGCACCCTCACCTGTGCCCTCAGCCTTCCCGTTCCCTAACCCTAACCCTAGCCCGGAAGGGAAACCAGCCGGCAGCCCCACACCTTAGCCTCCGCCGTACCCTCATCCTAAACCGTACGCGGACACTGACCCGCGCGTCCGCACGTGCCCCGACCCTAGCACGTGTCCGCACCCTCACCTGTGCCCTCAGCCTTCCCGTTCCCTAACCCTAACCCTAGCCCGGAAGGGAAACCCGCCGGCAGCCCCACACCTTAGCCTCCGCCGTACCCTCATCCTAATCCGTACGCGGACACTGACCCGCGCGTCCGCACGTGCCGCAACCCTAGCACGTGTCCGCGCCCTCACCTGTGCCCTCAGCCTTGCCGTTCCCTAACCCTATCCCTAGCCCGGAAGGGAAACCCGCCGGCAGCCCCACACCTTAGCCTCCGCCGTACCCTCATCCTAATCCGTACGCGGACACTGACCCGCGCGTCCGCACGTGCCCCGACACTAGCACGTGTCCGCACCCTCACCTGTGCCCTCAGCCTTGCCGTTCCCTAACCCTAACCCTAGCCCGGAAGGGAAACCCGCCGGCAGCCCCACACCTCAGCCTCCGCTGTACCCTCATCGTAATCCGTACGCGGACACTGACCCGCGCGTCCGCACGTGCCCCGACCCTAGCACGTGTCCGCACCCTCACCTGTGCCCTCAGCCTTGCCGTTCCCAAACCCTAACCCTAGCCCGGAAGGGAATCCCGCCGGCAGCCCCACACCTTAGCCTCCGCCGTACCCTCATCATAATCCGTACGCGGACACTGACCCGCGCGTCCGCACGTGCCCCGACCCTAGCACGTGTCCGCACCCTCACCTGTGCCCTCAGCCTTGCCGTTCCCTAACCCTAACCCTAGCCGGGAACGGAAACCCGCCGGCAGCCCCACACCTTAGCCTCCGCCGTACCCTCATCCTAATCCGTACGCGGACACTGACCCGCGCGTCCGCACGTGCCCCGACCCTAGCACGTGTCCGCACCCTCACCTGTGCCCTCAGCCTTGCCGTTCCCTAACCCTAACCCTAGCCCGGAACGGAAACCCGCCGGCAGCCCCACACCTTAGCCTCCGCCGTACCCTGATCCTAATCCGTACGCGGACACTGACCCGCGCGTCCGCACGTGCCGCGACCCTAGCACGTGTCCGCACCCTCACCTGTGCCCTCAGCCTTGCCGTTCCCTAACCCTAACCCTAGCCCGGAACGGAAACCCGCCGGCAGCCCCACACCTTAGCCTCCGCCGTACCCTCATCCTAATCCGTACGCGGACACTGACCCGCGCGTCCGCACGTGCCCCGACCCTAGCACGTGTCCGCACCCTCACCTGTGCCCTCAGCCTTGCCGTTCCCTAACCCTAACCCTAGCCCGGAAGGGAAACCCGCCGGCAGCCCCACACCTTAGCCTCCGCCGTACCCACATCCTAATCCGTACGCGGACACTGACCCGCGCGTCCGCATGTGCCCCGACCCTAGCACGTGTCCGCACCCTCACCTGTGCCCTCAGCCTTGCCGTTCCCTAACCCTAACCCTAGCCCGGAAGGGAAACCCGCCGGCAGCCCCACACTTTAGCCTCAGCCGTACCCTCATCCTAATCCGTACGCGGACACTGACCCGCGCGTCCGCACGTGCCCCGACCCTAGCACGTGTCCGCACCCTCACCTGTGCCCTCAGCCTTGCCGTTCCCTAACCCTAACCCTAGCCCGGAAGGGAAACCCGCCGGCAGCCCCACACCTTAGCCTCCGCCGTACACTCATCCTAATCCGTACGCGGACACTGACCCGCGCGTCCGCACGTGCCCCGACCCTAGCACGTGTCCGCACCCTCACCTGTGCCCTCAGCCTTGCCGTTCCCTAACCCTAACCCTAGCCCGGAAGGGAAACCCGCCGGCAGCCCCACACCTTAGCCTCCGCCGTACCCTCATCCTAATCCATACGCGGACACTGACCCGCGTGTCCGCACGTGCCCCGACCCTAGCACGTGTCCGCACCCTCACCTGTGCCCTCAGCCTTGCCGTTCCCTAACCCTAACCCTAGCCCGGAACGGAAACCCGCCGGCAGCCCCACACCTTAGACTCCGCCGTACCCTCATCCTAATCCGTACGCGGACACTGACCCGCGCGTCCGCACGTGCCCCGACCCTAGCACGTGTCCGCACCCTCACCTGTGCCCTCAGCCTTGCCGTTCCCTAACCCTAACCCTAGCCCGGAAGGGAAACCCGCCGGCAGCCCCACACCTTAGCCTCCGCCGTACCCTCATCCTAATCCGTACGCGGACACTGACCCGCGCGTCCGCACGTGCCCCGACCCTAGCACGTGTCCGCACCCTCACCTGTGCCCTCAGCCTTGCCGTTCCCTAACCCTAACCCTAGCCCGGAAGGGAAACCCGCCGGCAGCCCCACACCTTAGCCTCCGCCGTACCCTCATCCTAATCCGTACGCGGACACTGACCCGCGCGTCCGCACGTGCCCCGACCCTAGCACGTGTCCGCACCCTCACCTGTGCCCTCAGCCTTGCCGTTCCCTAACCCTAACCCTAGCCCGGAACGGAAACCCGCCGGCAGCCCCACACCTTAGACTCCGCCGTACCCTCATCCTAATCCGTACGCGGACACTGACCCGCGCGTCCGCACGTGCCCCGACCCTAGCACGTGTCCGCACCCTCACCTGTGCCCTCAGCCTTGCCGTTCCCTAACCCTAACCCTAGCCCGGAAGGGAAACCCGCCGGCAGCCCCACACCTTAGCCTCCGCCGTACCCTCATCCTAATCCGTACGCGGACACTGACCCGCGCGTCCGCACGTGCCCCGACCCTAGCACGTGTCCGCACCCTCACCTGTGCCCTCAGCCTTGCCGTTCCCTAACCCTAACCCTAGCCCGGAAGGGAAACCCGCCGGCAGCCCCACACCTTAGCCTCCGCCGTACCCTCATCCTAATCCGTACGCGGACACTGACCCGCACGTCCGCACGTGCCCCGACCCTAGCACGTGTCCGCACCCTCACCTGTGCCCTCAGCCTTGCCGTTCCCTAACCCTAACCCTAGCCCGGAAGGGAAACCCGCCGGCAGCCCCACACCTTAGCCTCCGCCGTACCCTCATCCTAATCCGTACGCGGACACTGACCCGCGCGTCCGCACGTGCCCCGACCCTAGCACGTGTCCGCACCCTCACCTGTGCCCTCAGCCTTGCCGTTACCTAACCCTAACCCTAGTCCGGAACGGAAACCCGCCGGCAGCCCCACACCTTAGCCTCCGCCGTACCCTCATCCTAATCCGTACGCGGACACTGACCCGCGCGTCCGCACGTGCCCCGACCCTAGCACGTGTCCGCACCCTCACCTGTGCCCTCAGCCTTGCCGTTCCCTAACCCTAACCCTAGCCCGGAAGGGAAACCCGCCGGCAGCCCCACACCTTAGCCTCCGCCGTACCCTCATCCTAGTCCGTACGCGGACACTGACCCGCGCGTCCGCACGTGCCGCGACCCTAGCACGTGTCCGGACCCTCACCTGTGCCCTCAGCCTTGCCGTTCCCTAACCCTAACCCTAGCCCGGAACGGAAACCCGCCGGCAGCCCCAAACCTTAGCCTCCACCGTACCCTCATCCTAATCCGTACGCGGACACTGACCCGCGCGTCCGCACGTGCCCCGACCCTAGCACGTGTCCATGCCCTCAGCCTTGCCGTTCCCTAACCCTAACCCTAGCCCGGAAGAGAAACCCGCCGGCAGCCCCACACCTTAGCCTCCGCCGTACCCTCATCCTAATCCGTACGCGGACACTGACCCGCGCGTCCGCACGTGCCCCGACCCTAGCACGTGTCCGCACCCTCACCTGTGCCCTCAGCCTTGCCGTTCCCTAAGCCTAACCCTAGCCCGGAACGGAAACCCAGCGGCAGCCCCACACCTTAGCCTCCGCCGTACCCTCATCCTAATCCGTACGCGGACACTGACCCGCGCGTCCGCACGTGCCCAGACCCTAGCACGTGCCCGCACCCTCACCTGTGCCCTCAGCCTTGCCGTTCCCTAACCCTAACCCTAGCCCGGAAAGGAAACCCGCCGGCAGACCCACACCTTAGCCTCCGCCGTACCCTCATCCTAATCCGTACGCGGACACTGACCCACGCGTCCGCACGTGCCCCGACCCTAGCACGTGTCCGCACCCTCACCTGTGCCTTCAGACTTGCCGTTCCCTAACCCTAACCCTAGCCCGGAAGGGAAACCCGCCGGAAGCCCCACACCTTAGGCTCCGCCGTACCCTCATCCTAATCCGTACGCGTACACTGACCCGCGCGTCCGCAAGTGCCCCGACCCTAGCACGTGTCCGCACCCTCACCTGTGCCCTCAGCCTTGCCGTTCCCTAACCCTAACCCTAGCCCGGAAGGGAAACCCGCCGGCAGCCCCACACCTTAGCCTCCGCCGTACCCTCATCCTAATCTGTACGCGGACAATGACCCGCGCGTCCGCACGTGCCCCGACCCTAGCACGTGTCCGCACCCTCACCTGTGCCCTCAGCCTTGCCGTTCCCTAACCCTAACCCTAGCCCGGAAGGGAAACCAGCCGGCAGCCCCACACCTTAGCCTCCGCCGTACCCTCATCCTAATCCGTACGCGGACACTGACCCACGCGTCCGCACGTGCCCCGACCCTAGCACGTTTCCGCACCCTCACCTGTGCCCTCAGCCTTGCCGTTCCCTAACCCTAACCCTAGCCCGGAACGGAAACCCGCCGGCAGCCCCACACCTTAGCCTCCGCCGTACCCTGATCCTAATCCATACGTGGACACTGACCCGCGCGTCCGCACGTGCCCCGACCCTAGCACGTGTCCGCACCCTCACCTGTGCCCTCAGCCTTGCCGTTCCCTAACCCTAACCCTAGCCCGGAACGGAAACCCGCCGGCAGCCCCACACCTTAGCCTCCGCCGTACCCTCATCCTAATCCGTACGCGGACACTGACCCGCGCGTCCGCACGTGCCCCGACCCTAGCACGTGTCCGCACCCTCACCTGTGCCCTCAGCCTGGCCGTTCCCTAACCCTAACCCTAGCCCGGAAGGGAAAACCGCCGGCAGCCCCACACCTTAGCCTCCGCCGTACCCTCATCCTAATCCGTACGCGGACACTGACCAGCGCGTCCGCACGTGCCCCGACCCTAGCACGTGTCCGCACCCTCACCTGTGCCCTCAGCCTTGCCGTTCCCTAACCCTAACCCTAGCCCGGAAGGGAAACCCGCCGGCAGCCCCACACCTTAGCCTCCGCCGTACCCTCATCCTAATCCGTACGCGGACACTGACCCGCGCGTCCGCACGTGCCCCGACCCTAGCACGTGTCCGCACCCTCACCTGTGCCCTCAGCCTTGCCGTTCCCTAACCCTAACCCTAGCCCGGAAGGGAAACCGCCGGCAGCCCCACACCTTAGCCTCCGCTGTACCCTCATCCTAATCCGTACGCGGACACTGACCCGCGCGTCCGCACCTGCCCCGACCCTAGCACGTGTCCACACCCTCACCTGTGCCCTCAGCCTTGCCGTTCCCTAACCCTAACCCTAGCCCGGAACGGAAACCCGCCGGCAGCCCCACACCTTAGCCTCCGCCGTACCCTCATCCTAATCTGTACGCGGACACTGACCCGCGCGTCCGCACGTGCCCCGACCCTAGCACGTGTCCGCACCCTCACCTGTGCCTTCAGACTTGCCGTTCCCTAACCCTAACCCTAGCCCGGAAGGGAAACCCGCCGGCAGCCCCACACCTTAGCCTCCGCCGTACCCTCATCCTAATCCGTACGCGGACACTGACCCGCGCGTCCGCACGTGCCCCGACCCTAGCACGTGTCCGCATCCTCACCTGTGCCCTCAGCCTTGCCGTTCCCTAACCCTAACCCTAGCCCGGAAGGGAAACCAGCCGGCAGCCCCACACCTTAGCCTCCGCCGTACCCTCATCCTAATCCGTACGCGGACACTGACCCGCGCGTCCGCACGTGCCCCGATCCTAGCACGTGTCCGCACCCTCACCTGTGCCCTCAGCCTTGCCGTTCCCTAACCCTAACCCTAGCCCGGAACGGAAACCCGCCGGCAAACCCACACCTTAGCCTCCGCCGTACCCTCATCCTAATCCATACGTGGACACTGACCCGCGCGTCCGCACGTGCCCCGACCCTAGCACGTGTCCGCACCCTCACCTGTGCCCTCAGCCTTGCCGTTCCCTAACCCTAACCCTAGCCCGGAACGGAAACCCGCCGGCAGCCCCACACCTTAGCCTCCGCCGTACCCTCATCCTAATCCGTACGCGGACACTGACCCGCGCGTCCGCACGTGCCCCGACCCTAGCACGTGTCCGCACCATCACCTGTGCCCTCAGCCTGGCCGTTCCCTAACCCTAACCCTAGCCCGGAAGGGAAACCCGCCGGCAGCCCCACACCTTAGCCTCCGCCGTACCCTCATCCTAATCCGTACGCGGACACTGACCAGCGCGTCCGCACGTGCCACGACCCTAGCACGTGTCCGCACCCTCACCTGTGCCCTCAGCCTTGCCGTTCCCTAACCCTAACCCTAGCCCGGAAGGGAAACCCGCCGGCAGCCCCACACCTTAGCCTCCGCCGTACCCTCATCCTAATCCGTACGCGGACACTGACCCGCGCGTCCGCACGTGCCCCAACCCTAGCACGTGTCCGCACCCTCACCTGTGCCCTCAGCCTTGCCGTTCCCTAACCCTAACCCTAGCCCGGAACGGAAACCCGCCGGCAGCCCCACACCTTAGCCTCCGCCGTACCCTCATCCTAATCCGTACGCGGACACTGACCCGCGCGTCCGCACGTGCCCCAAACCTAGCCCGTGTCCGCACCCTCACCTGTGCCCTCAGCCTTGCCGTTCCCTAACCCTAACCCTAGCCCGGAAGGGAAACCCGCCGGCAGCCCCACACCTTAGCCTCCGCCGTACCCTCATCCTAATCCGTACGCGGACACTGACCCGCGCGTCCGCACGTGCCGCGACCCTAGCACGTGTCCGGACCCTCACCTGTGCCCTCAGCCTTGCCGTTCCCTAACCCTAACCCTAGCCCGGAACGGAAACCCGCCGGCAGCCCCACACCTTAGCCTCCACCGTACCCTCCTCCTAATCCATACGCGGACACTGACCCGCGCGTCCGCACGTGCCCCGACCCTAGCACGTGTCCGTGCCCTCAGCCTTGCCGTTCCCTAACCCTAACCGTAGCCCGGAACGGAAACCCGCCGGCAGCCCCACGCCTTAGCCTCCGCCGTACCCTCATCCTAATCCGTACGCGGACACTGACCAGCGCGTCCGCACGTGCCGCGACCCTAGCACGTGTCCGCACCCTCACCTGTGCCCTCAGCCTTGCCGTTCCCTAACCCTAACCCTAGCCCGGAACGGAAACCCGCCGGCAGCCCCACACCTTAGCCTCCGCCGTACCCTCATCCTAAACCGTACGCGGACACTGACCCGCGCGTCCGCACGTGCCCCGACCCTAGCACGTGTCCGCACCCTCACCTGTGCCCTCAGCCTTGCCGTTCCCTAACCCTAACCCTAGCCCGGAACGGAAACCCGCCGGCAGACCCACACCTTAGCCTCCGCCGTACCCTCATCCTAATCCGTACGCGGACACTGACCCGCGCGTCCGCACGTGCCCCGACCCTAGCACGTGTCCGCACCCTCACCTGTGCCCTCAGCCTGGCCGTTCCCTAACCCTAACCCTAGCCCGGAAGGGAAAACCGCCGGCAGCCCCACACCTTAGCCTCCGCCGTACCCTCATCCTAATCCGTACGCGGACACTGACCCGCGCGTCCGCACGTGCCCCGACCCTAGCACGTGTCCGCACCCTCACCTGTGCCCTCAGCCTTGCCGTTCCCTAACCCTAACCCTAGCCCGGAAGGGAAACCCGCCGGCAGCCCCACACCTTAGCCCCCGCCGTACCCTCATCCTAATCCGTACGCGGACACTGACCCGCGCGTCCGCACGTGCCCCGACCCTAGCACGTGTCCGCATCCTCACCTGTGCCCTCAGCCTTGCCGTTCCCTAACCCTAACCCTAGCCCGGAAGGGAAACCCGCCGGCAGCCCCACACCTTAGCCTCCGCCGTACCCTCATCCTAATCCGTACGCGGACACTGACCCGCGCGTCCGCACGTGCCCCGACCCTAGCACGTGTCCGCACCCTCACCTGTGCCCTCAGCCTTGCCGTTCCCTAACCCTAACCCTAGCCCGGAACGGAAACCCGCCGGCAGCCCCACACCTTAGCCTCCGCTGTACCCTCATCCTAATCCGTACGCGGACACTGACCCGCGCGTCCGCACCTTCCCCGACCCTAGCACGTGTCCACACCCTCACCTATGCCCTCAGCCTTGCCGTTCCCTAACCCTAACCCTAGCCCGGAACGGAAACCCGCCGGCAGCCCCACACCTTAGCCTCCGCCGTACCCTCATCCTAATCCGTACGCGGACACTGACCCGCGCGTCCGCACGTGCCCCGACCCTAGCACGTGTCCGCACCCTCACCTGTGCCTTCAGACTTGCCGTTCCCTAACCCTAACCCTAGCCCGGAAGGGAAACCCGCCGGCAGCCTCACACCTTAGCCTCCGCCGTACCCTCATCCTAATCCGTACGCGGACACTGACCCGCGCGTCCGCACGTGCCCCGACCCTAGCACGTGTCCGCATCCTCACCTGTGCCCTCAGCCTTGCCGTTACCTAACCCTAACCCTAGCCCTGAAGGGAAACCAGCCGGCAGCCCCACACCTTAGCCTCCGCCGTACCCTCATCCTAATCCGTACGCGGACACTGACCCGCGCGTCCGCACGTGCCCCGACCCTAGCACGTGTCCGCACCCTCACCTGTGCCCTCAGCCTTGCCGTTCCCTAACCCTAACCCTAGCCCGGAACGGAAACCCGCCGGCAAACCCACACCTTAGCCTCCGCCGTACCCTCATCCTAATCCATACGTGGACACTGACCCGCGCGTCCGCACGTGCCCCGACCCTAGCACGTGTCCGCACCCTCACCTGTGCCCTCAGCCTTGCCGTTCCCTAACCCTAACCCTCGCCCGGAACGGAAACCCGCCGGCAGCCCCACACCTTAGCCTCTGCCGTACCCTCATCCTAATCCGTACGCGGACACTGACCCGCGCGTCCGCACGTGCCCCGACCCTAGCACGTGTCCGCACCCTCACCTGTGCCCTCAGCCTGGCCGTTCCCTAACCCTAACCCTAGCCCGGAAGGGAAACCCGCCGGCAGCCCCACACCTTAGCCTCCGCCGTACCCTCATCCTAATCCGTACGCGGACACTGACCAGCGCGTCCGCACGTGCCACGACCCTAGCACGTGTCCGCACCCTCACCTGTGCCCTCAGCCTTGCCGTTCCCTAACCCTAACCCTAGCCCGGAAGGGAAACCCGCCGGCAGCCCCACACCTTAGCCTCCGCCGTACCCTCATCCTAATCCGTACGCGGACACTGACCCGCGCGTCCGCACGTGCCCCAACCCTAGCACGTGTCCGCACCCTCACCTGTGCCCTCAGCCTTGCCGTTCCCTAACCCTAACCCTAGCCCGGAACGGAAACCCGCCGGCAGCCCCACACCTTAGCCTCCGCCGTACCCTCATCCTAATCCGTACGCGGACACTGACCCGCGCGTCCGCACGTGCCCCGAACCTAGCCCGTGTCCGCACCCTCACCTGTGCCCTCAGCCTTGCCGTTCCCTAACCCTAACCCTAGCCCGGAAGGGAAACCCGCCGGCAGCCCCACACCTTAGCCTCCGCCGTACCCTCATCGTAATCCGTACGCGGACACTGACCCGCGCGTCCGCACGTGCCGCGACCCTAGCACGTGTCCGGACCCTCACCTGTGCCCTCAGCCTTGCCGTTCCCTAACCCTAACCCTAGCCCGGAACGGAAACCCGCCGGCAGCCCCACACCTTAGCCTCCACCGTACCCTCATCCTAATCCATACGCGGACACTGACCCGCGCGTCCGCACGTGCCCCGACCCTAGCACGTGTCCGTGCCCTCAGCCTTGCCGTTCCCTAACCCTAACCGTAGCCCGGAACGGAAACCCGCCGGCAGCCCCACGCCTTAGCCTCCGCCGTACCCTCATCCTAATCCGTACGCGGACACTGACCAGCGCGTCCGCACGTGCCGCGACCCTAGCACGTGTCCGCACCCTCACCTGTGCCCTCAGCCTTGCCGTTCCCTAACCCTAACCCTAGCCCGGAACGGAAACCCGCCGGCAGCCCCACACCTTAGCCTCCGCCGTACCCACATCCTAAACCGTACGCGGACACTGACCCGCGCGTCCGCACGTGCCCCGACCCTAGCACGTGTCCGCACCCTCACCTGTGCCCTCAGCCTTGCCGTTCCCTAACCCTAACCCTAGCCCGGAACGGAAACCCGCCGGCAGAACCACACCTTATCCTCCGCCGTACCCTCATCCTAATCCATACGTGGACACTGACCCGCGCGTCTGCACGTGCCCCGGCCCTAGCACGTGTCCGCACCCTCACCTGTGCCCTCAGCCTTGCCGTTCCCTAACCCTAACCCTAGCCCGGAACGGAAACCCGCCGGCAGCCCCACACCTTAGCCTCCGCCGTACCCTCATCCTAATCCGTACGCGGACACTGACCAGCGCGTCCGCACGTGCCCCGACCCTAGCACGTGTCCGCACCCTCACCTGTGCCCTCAGCCTTGCCGTTCCCTAACCCTAACCCTAGCCCGGAAGGGAAACCCGCCGGCAGCCCCACACCTTAGCCTCCGCCGTACCCTCATCCTAATCCGTACGCGGACACTGACCCGCGCGTCCGCACGTGCCCCGACCCTAGCACGAGTCCGCACCCTCACCTGTGCCCTCAGCCTTGCCGTTCCCTAACCCTAACGCTAGCCCGGAAGGGAAACCCGCCGGCAGCCCCACACCTTAGCCTCCGCCGTACCCTCATCCTAATACGTACGCGGACACTGACCCGCGCGTCCGCACGTGCCCCGACCCTAGCACGTGTCCGCACCCTCACCTGTGCCCTCAGCCTTGCCGTTCCCTAACCCTAACCCTAGCCCGGAAGGGAAACCCGCCGGCAGCCCCACACCTTAGCCTCCGCCGTACCCTCATCCTAATCCGTACGCGGACACTGACCCGCGCGTCCGCACGTGCCCCGACCCTAGCACGTGTCCGCACCCTCACCTGTGCCCTCAGCCTTGCCGTTCCCTAACCCTAACCCTAGCCCGGAACGGAAACCCGCCGGCAGCCCCACACCTTAGCCTCCGCCGTACCCTCATCCTAATCCGTACGCGGACACTGACCCGCGCGTCCGCACGTGCCCCGACCCTAGCACGTGTCCGCACCCTCACCTGTGCCTTCAGACTTGCCGTTCCCTAACCCTAACCCTAGCCCGGAAGGGAAACCCGCCGGCAGCCCCACACCTTAGCCTCCGCCGTACCCTCATCCTAATCCGTACGCGGACACTGACCCGCGCGTCCGCACGTGCCCCGACCCTAGCACGTGTCCGCACCCTCACCTGTGCCCTCAGCCTGGCCGTTCCCTAACCCTAACCCTAGCCCGGAAGGGAAACCCGCCGGCAGCCCCACACCTTAGCCTCCGCCGTACCCTCATCCTAATCCGTACGCGGACACTGACCAGCGCGTCCGCACGTGCCACGACCCTAGCACGTGTCCGCACCCTCACCTGTGCCCTCAGCCTTGCCGTTCCCTAACCCTAACCCTAGCCCGGAAGGGAAACCCGCCGGCAGCCCCACACCTTAGCCTCCGCCGTACCCTCATCCTAATCCGTACGCGGACACTGACCCGCGCGTCCGCACGTGCCCCAACCCTAGCACGTGTCCGCACCCTCACCTGGGCCCTCAGCCTTGCCGTTCCCTAACCCTAACCCTAGCCCGGAACGGAAACCCGCCGGCAGCCCCACACCTTAGCCTCCGCCGTACCCTCATCCTAATCCGTACGCGGACACTGACCCGCGCGTCCGCACGTGCCCCGAACCTAGCCCGTGTCCGCACCCTCACCTGTGCCCTCAGCCTTGCCGTTCCCTAACCCTAACCCTAGCCCGGAAGGGAAACCCGCCGGCAGCCCCACACCTTAGCCTCCGCCGTACCCTCATCCTAATCCGTACGCGGACACTGACCCGCGCGTCCGCACGTGCCGCGACCCTAGCACGTGTCCGGACCCTCACCTGTGCCCTCAGCCTTGCCGTTCCCTAACCCTAACCCTAGCCCGGAACGGAAACCCGCCGGCAGCACCACACCTTAGCCTCCACCGTACCCTCCTCCTAATCCATACGCGGACACTGACCCGCGCGTCCGCACGTGCCCCGACCCTAGCACGTGTCCGTGCCCTCAGCCTTGCCGTTCCCTAACCCTAACCGTAGCCCGGAACGGAAACCCGCCGGCAGCCCCACGCCTTAGCCTCCGCCGTACCCTCATCCTAATCCGTACGCGGACACTGACCAGCGCGTCCGCACGTGCCGCGACCCTAGCACGTGTCCGCACCCTCACCTGTGCCCTCAGCCTTGCCGTTCCCTAACCCTAACCCTAGCCCGGAACGGAAACCCGCCGGCAGCCCCACACCTTAGCCTCCGCCGTACCCTCATCCTAAACCGTACGCGGACACTGACCCGCGCGTCCGCACGTGCCCCGACCCTAGCACGTGTCCGCACCCTCACCTGTGCCCTCAGCCTTGCCGTTCCCTAACCCTAACCCTAGCCCGGAACGGAAACCCGCCGGCAGACCCACACCTTAGCCTCCGCCGTACCCTCATCCTAATCCGTACGCGGACACTGACCCGCGCGTCCGCACGTGCCCCGACCCTAGCACGTGTCCGCACCCTCACCTGTGCCCTCAGCCTGGCCGTTCCCTAGCCCTAACCCTAGCCCGGAAGGGAAAACCGCCGGCAGCCCCACACCTTAGCCTCCGCCGTACCCTCATCCTAATCCGTACGCGGACACTGACCCGCGCGTCCGCACGTGCCCCGACCCTAGCACGTGTCCGCACCCTCACCTGTGCCCTCAGCCTTGCCGTTCCCTAACCCTAACCCTAGCCCGGAAGGGAAACCCGCCGGCAGCCCCACACCTTAGCCTCCGCCGTACCCTCATCCTAATCCGTACGCGGACACTGACCCGCGCGTCCGCACGTGCCCCGACCCTAGCACGTGTCCGCATCCTCACCTGTGCCCTCAGCCTTGCCGTTCCCTAACCCTAACCCTAGCCCGGAAGGGAAACCCGCCGGCAGCCCCACACCTTAGCCTCCGCCGTACCCTCATCCTAATCCGTACGCGGACACTGACCCGCGCGTCCGCACGTGCCCCGACCCTAGCACGTGTCCGCACCCTCACCTGTGCCCTCAGCCTTGCCGTTCCCTAACCCTAACCCTAGCCCGGAACGGAAACCCGCCGGCAGCCCCACACCTTAGCCTCCGCTGTACCCTCATCCTAATCCGTACGCGGACACTGACCCGCGCGTCCGCACCTGCCCCGACCCTAGCACGTGTCCACACCCTCACCTGTGCCCTCAGCCTTGCCGTTCCCTAACCCTAACCCTAGCCCGGAACGGAAACCCGCCGGCAGCCCCACACCTTAGCCTCCGCCGTACCCTCATCCTAATCCGTACGCGGACACTGACCCGCGCGTCCGCACGTGCCCCGACCCTAGCACGTGTCCGCACCCTCACCTGTGCCTTCAGACTTGACGTTCCCTAACCCTAACCCTAGCCCGGAAGGGAAACCCGCCGGCAGCCTCACACCTTAGCCTCCGCCGTACCCTCATCCTAATCCGTACGCGGACACTGACCCGCGCATCCGCACGTGCCCCGACCCTAGCACGTGTCCGCATCCTCACCTGTGCCCTCAGCCTTGCCGTTCCCTAACCCTAACCCTAGCCCTGAAGGGAAACCAGCCGGCAGCCCCACACCTTAGCCTCCGCCGTACCCTCATCCTAATCCGTACGCGGACACTGACCCGCGCGTCCGCACGTGCCCCGACCCTAGCACGTGTCCGCACCCTCACCTGTGCCCTCAGCCTTGCCGTTCCCTAACCCTAACCCTAGCCCGGAACGGAAACCCGCCGGCAAACCCACACCTTAGCCTCCGCCGTACCCTCATCCTAATCCATACGTGGACACTGACCCGCGCGTCCGCACGTGCCCCGACCCTAGCACGTGTCCGCACCCTCACCTGTGCCCTCAGCCTTGCCGTTCCCTAACCCTAACCCTAGCCCGGAACGGAAACCCGCCGGCAGCCCCACACCTTAGCCTCCGCCGTACCCTCATCCTAATCCGTACGCGGACACTGACCCGCGCGTCCGCACGTGCCCCGACCCTAGCACGTGTCCGCACCCTCACCTGTGCCCTCAGCCTGGCCGTTCCCTAACCCTAACCCTAGCCCGGAAGGGAAACCCGCCGGCAGCCCCACACCTTAGCCTCCGCCGTACCCTCATCCTAATCCGTACGCGGACACTGACCAGCGCGTCCGCACGTGCCACGACCCTAGCACGTGTCCGCACCCTCACCTGTGCCCTCAGCCTTGCCGTTCCCTAACCCTAACCCTAGCCCGGAAGGGAAACCCGCCGGCAGCCCCACACCTTAGCCTCCGCCGTACCCTCATCCTAATCCGTACGCGGACACTGACCCGCGCGTCCGCACGTGCCCCAACCCTAGCACGTGTCCGCACCCTCACCTGTGCCCTCAGCCTTGCCGTTCCCTAACCCTAACCCTAGCCCGGAACGGAAACCCGCCGGCAGCCCCACACCTTAGCCTCCGCCGTACCCTCATCCTAATCCGTACGCGGACACTGACCCGCGCGTCCGCACGTGCCCCGAACCTAGCCCGTGTCCGCACCCTCACCTGTGCCCTCAGCCTTGCCGTTCCCTAACCCTAACCCTAGCCCGGAAGGGAAACCCGCCGGCAGCCCCACACCTTAGCCTCCGCCGTACCCTCATCGTAATCCGTACGCGGACACTGACCCGCGCGTCCGCACGTGCCGCGACCCTAGCACGTGTCCGGACCCTCACCTGTGCCCTCAGCCTTGCCGTTCCCTAACCCTAACCCTAGCCCGGAACGGAAACCCGCCGGCAGCCCCACACCTTAGCCTCCACCGTACCCTCATCCTAATCCATACGCGGACACTGACCCGCGCGTCCGCACGTGCCCCGACCCTAGCACGTGTCCGTGCCCTCAGCCTTGCCGTTCCCTAACCCTAACCGTAGCCCGGAACGGAAACCCGCCGGCAGCCCCACGCCTTAGCCTCCGCCGTACCCTCATCCTAATCCGTACGCGGACACTGACCAGCGCGTCCGCACGTGCCGCGACCCTAGCACGTGTCCGCACCCTCACCTGTGCCCTCAGCCTTGCCGTTCCCTAACCCTAACCCTAGCCCGGAACGGAAACCCGCCGGCAGCCCCACACCTTAGCCTCCGCCGTACCCACATCCTAAACCGTACGCGGACACTGACCCGCGCGTCCGCACGTGCCCCGACCCTAGCACGTGTCCGCACCCTCACCTGTGCCCTCAGCCTTGCCGTTCCCTAACCCTAACCCTAGCCCGGAACGGAAACCCGCCGGCAGACCCACACCTTATCCTCCGCCGTACCCTCATCCTAATCCATACGTGGACACTGACCCGCGCGTCTGCACGTGCCCCGGCCCTAGCACGTGTCCGCACCCTCACCTGTGCCCTCAGCCTTGCCGTTCCCTAACCCTAACCCTAGCCCGGAACGGAAACCCGCCGGCAGCCCCACACCTTAGCCTCCGCCGTACCCTCATCCTAATCCGTACGCGGACACTGACCAGCGCGTCCGCACGTGCCCCGACCCTAGCACGTGTCCGCACCCTCACCTGTGCCCTCAGCCTTGCCGTTCCCTAACCCTAACCCTAGCCCGGAAGGGAAACCCGCCGGCAGCCCCACACCTTAGCCTCCGCCGTACCCTCATCCTAATCCGTACGCGGACACTGACCCGCGCGTCCGCACGTGCCCCGACCCTAGCACGAGTCCGCACCCTCACCTGTGCCCTCAGCCTTGCCGTTCCCTAACCCTAACCCTAGCCCGGAAGGGAAACCCGCCGGCAGCCCCACACCTTAGCCTCCGCCGTACCCTCATCCTAATACGTACGCGGACACTGACCCGCGCGTCCGCACGTGCCCCGACCCTAGCACGTGTCCGCACCCTCACCTGTGCCCTCAGCCTTGCCGTTCCCTAACCCTAACCCTAGCCCGGAAGGGAAACCCGCCGGCAGCCCCACACCTTAGCCTCCGCCGTACCCTCATCCTAATCCGTACGCGGACACTGACCCGCGCGTCCGCACGTGCCCCGACCCTAGCACGTGTCCGCACCCTCACCTGTGCCCTCAGCCTTGCCGTTCCCTAACCCTAACCCTAGCCCGGAACGGAAACCCGCCGGCAGCCCCACACCTTAGCCTCCGCCGTACCCTCATCCTAATCCGTACGCGGACACTGACCCGCGCGTCCGCACGTGCCCCGACCCTAGCACGTGTCCGCACCCTCACCTGTGCCTTCAGACTTGCCGTTCCCTAACCCTAACCCTAGCCCGGAAGGGAAACCCGCCGGCAGCCCCACACCTTAGCCTCGGCCGTACCCTCATCCTAATCCGTACGCGGACACTGACCCGCGCGTCCGCACGTGCCCCGACCCTAGCACGTGTCCGCACCCTCACCTGTGCCCTCAGCCTTGCCGTTCCCTAACCCTAACCCTAGCCCGGAATGGAAACCCGCCGGCAGCCCCACACCTTAGCCTCCGCCGTACCCTCATCCTAATCTGTACGCGGACACTGACCCGCGCGTCCGCACGTGCCCCGACCCTAGCACGTGTCCGCACCCTCACCTGTGCCCTCAGCCTTGCCGTTCCCTAACCCTAACCCTAGCCCGGAACGGAAACCCGCCGGCAGCCCCACACCTTAGCCTCCGCCGTACCCTGATCCTAATCCGTACGCGGACACTGACCCGCGCGTCCGCACGTGCCGCGACCCTAGCACGTGTCCGCACCCTCACCTGTGCCCTCAGCCTTGCCGTTCCCTAACCCTAACCCTAGCCCGGAACGGAAACCCGCCGGCAGCCCCACACCTTAGCCTCCGCCGTACCCTCATCCTAATCCGTACGCGGACACTGACCCGCGCGTCCGTACGTGCCCCGACCCTAGCACGTGTCCGCACCCTCACCTGTGCCCTCAGCCTTGCCGTTCCCTAACCCTAACCCTAGCCCGGAACGGAAACCCGCCGGCAGCCCCACACCTTAGCCTCCGCCGTACCCACATCCTAATCCGTACGCGGACACTGACCCGCGCGTCCGCATGTTCCCCGACCCTAGCACGTGTCCGCACCCTCACCTGTGCCCTCAGCCTTGCCGTTCCCTAACCCTAACCCTAGCCCGGAAGGGAAACCCGCCGGCAGCCCCACACTTTAGCCTCCGCAGTACCCTCATCCTAATCCGTACGCGGACACTGACCCGCGCGTCCGCACGTGCCCCGACCCTAGCACGTGTCCGCACCCTCACCTGTGCCCTCAGCCTTGCCGTTCCCTAACCCTAACCCTAGCCCGGAAGGGAAACCCGCCGGCAGCCCCACACCTTAGCCTCTGCCGTACCCTCATCCTAATCCGTACGCGGACACTGACCCGCGCGTCCGCACGTGCCCCGACCCTAGCACGTGTCCGCACCCTCACCTGTGCCCTCAGCCTTGCCGTTCCCTAACCCTAACCCTAGCCCGGAAGGGAAACCCGCCGGCAGCCCCACACCTTAGCCTCCGCCGTACCCTCATCCTAATCCGTACGCGGACACTGACCCGCGCGTCCGCACGTGCCCCGACCCTAGCACGTGTCCGCACCCTCACCTGTGCCCTCAGCCTTGCCGTTCCCTAACCCTAACCCTAGCCCGGAACGGAAACCCGCCGGCAGCCCCACACCTTAGACTCCGCCGTACCCTCATCCTAATCCGTACGCGGACACTGACCCGCGCGTCCGCACGTGCCCCGACCCTAGCACGTGTCCGCACCCTCACCTGTGCCCTCAGCCTTGCCGTTCCCTAACCCTAACCCTAGCCCAGAAGGGAAACCCGCCGGCAGCCCCACACCTTAGCCTCCGCCGTACCCTCATCCTAATCCGTACGCGGACACTGACCCGCGCGTCCGCATGTGCCCCGACCCTAGCACGTGTCCGCACCCTCACCTGTGCCTTCACCCTTGCCGTTCCCTAACCCTAACCCTAGCCCGGAAGGGAAACCCGCCGGCAGCCCCACACCTTAGCCTCCGCCGTACCCTCATCCTAATCCGTACGCGGACACTGACCCGCGCGTCCGCACGTGCCCCGACCCTAGCACGTGTCCGCACCCTCACCTGTGCCCTCAGCCTTGCCGTTCCCTAACCCTAACCCTAGCCCGGAAGGGAAACCCGCCGGCAGCCCCACACCTTAGCCTCCGCCGTACCCTCATCCTAATCCGTACGCGGACACTGACCCGCGGGTCCGCACGTGCCCCGACCCTAGCACGTGTCCGCACCCTCACCTGTGCCCTCAGCCTTGCCGTTACCTAACCCTAACCCTAGTCCGGAACGGAAACCCGCCGGCAGCCCCACACCTTAGCCTCCGCCGTACCCTCATCCTAATCCGTACGCGGACACTGACCCGCGCGTCCGCACGTGCCCCGACCCTAGCACGTGTCCGCACCCTCACCTGTGCCCTCAGCCTTGCCGTTCCCTAACCCTAACCCTAGCCCGGAAGGGAAACCCGCCGGCAGCCCCACACCTTAGCCTCCGCCGTACCCTCTTCCTAGTCCGTACGCGGACACTGACCCGCGCGTCCGCACGTGCCGCGACCCTAGCACGTGTCCGGACCCTCACCTGTGCCCTCAGCCTTGCCGTTCCCTAACCCTAACCCTAGCCCGGAACGGAAACCCGCCGGCAGCCCCAAACCTTAGCCTCCACCGTACCCTCATCCTAATCCGTACGCGGACACTGACCCGCGCGTCCGCACGTGCCCCGACCCTAGCACGTGTCCGTGCCCTCAGCCTTGCCGTTCCCTAACCCTAACCCTAGCCCGGAAGAGAAACCCGCCGGCAGCCCCACACCTTAGCCTCCGCCGTACCCTCATCCTAATCCGTACGCGGACACTGACCCGCGCGTCCGCACGTGCCCCGACCCTAGCACGTGTCCGCACCCTCACCTGTGCCCTCAGCCTTGCCGTTCCCTAAGCCTAACCCTAGCCCGGAACGGAAACCCACCGGCAGCCCCACACCTTAGCCTCCGCCGTACCCTCATCCTAATCCGTACGCGGACACTGACCCGCGCGTCCGCACGTGCCCAGACCCTAGCACGTGCCCGCACCCTCACCTGTTCCCTCAGCCTTGCCGTTCCCTAACCCTAAACATAGCCCGGAAAGGAAACCCGCCGGCAGACCCACACCTTAGCCTCCGCCGTACCCTCATCCTAATCCGTACGCGGACACTGACCCACGCGTCCGCACGTGCCCCGACCCTAGCACGTGTCCGCACCCTCACCTGTGCCTTCAGTTTTGCCGTTCCCTAACCCTAACCCTAGCCCGGAAGGGAAACCCGCCGGCAGCCCCACACCTTAGGCTCCGCCGTACCCTCATCCTAATCCGTACGCGTACACTGACCCGCGCGTCCGCACGTGCCCCGACCCTAGCACGTGTCCGCACCCTCACCTGTGCCCTCAGCCTTGCCGTTCCCTAACCCTAACCCTAGCCCGGAAGGGAAACCCGCCGGCAGCCCCACACCTTAGCCTCCGCCGTACCCTCATCCTAATCTGTACGCGGACAATGACCCGCGCGTCCGCACGTGCCCCGACCCTAGCACGTGTCCGCACCCTCACCTGTGCCCTCAGCCTTGCCGTTCCCTAACCCTAACCCTAGCCCGGAAGGGAAACCAGCCGGCAGCCCCACACCTTAGCCTCCGCCGTACCCTCATCCTAATCCGTACGCGGACACTGACCCACGCGTCCGCACGTGCCCCGACCCTAGCACGTTTCCGCACCCTCACCTGTGCCCTCAGCCTTGCCGTTCCCTAACCCTAACCCTAGCCCGGAACGGAAACCCGCCGGCAGCCCCACACCTTAGCCTCCGCCGTACCCTGATCCTAATCCATACGTGGACACTGACCCGCGCGTCCGCACGTGCCCCGACCCTAGCACGTGTCCGCACCCTCACCTGTGCCCTCAGCCTTGCCGTTCCCTAACCCTAACCCTAGCCCGGAACGGAAACCCGCCGGCAGCCCCACACCTTAGCCTCCGCCGTACCCTCATCCTAATCCGTACGCGGACACTGACCCGCGCGTCCGCACGTGCCCCGACCCTAGCACGTGTCCGCACCCTCACCTGTGCCCTCAGCCTGGCCGTTCCCTAACCCTAACCCTAGCCCGGAAGGGAAAACCTCCGGCAGCCCCACACCTTAGCCTCCGCCGTACCCTCATCCTAATCCGTACGCGGACACTGACCAGCGCGTCCGCACGTGCCCCGACCCTAGCACGTGTCCGCACCCTCACCTGTGCCCTCAGCCTTGCCGTTACCTAACCCTAACCCTAGTCCGGAACGGAAACCCGCCGGCAGCCCCACACCTTAGCCTCCGCCGTACCCTCATCCTAATCCGTACGCGGACACTGACCCGCGCGTCCGCACGTGCCCCGACCCTAGCACGTGTCCGCACCCTCACCTGTGCCCTCAGCCTTGCCGTTCCCTAACCCTAACCCTAGCCCGGAAGGGAAACCCGCCGGCAGCCCCACACCTTAGCCTCCGCCGTACCCTCTTCCTAGTCCGTACGCGGACACTGACCCGCGCGTCCGCACGTGCCGCGACCCTAGCACGTGTCCGGACCCTCACCTGTGCCCTCAGCCTTGCCGTTCCCTAACCCTAACCCTAGCCCGGAACGGAAACCCGCCGGCAGCCCCAAACCTTAGCCTCCACCGTACCCTCATCCTAATCCGTACGCGGACACTGACCCGCGCGTCCGCACGTGCCCCGACCCTAGCACGTGTCCGTGCCCTCAGCCTTGCCGTTCCCTAACCCTAACCCTAGCCCGGAAGAGAAACCCGCCGGCAGCCCCACACCTTAGCCTCCGCCGTACCCTCATCCTAATCCGTACGCGGACACTGACCCGCGCGTCCGCACGTGCCCCGACCCTAGCACGTGTCCGCACCCTCACCTGTGCCCTCAGCCTTGCCGTTCCCTAAGCCTAACCCTAGCCCGGAACGGAAACCCACCGGCAGCCCCACACCTTAGCCTCCGCCGTACCCTCATCCTAATCCGTACGCGGACACTGACCCGCGCGTCCGCACGTGCCCAGACCCTAGCACGTGCCCGCACCCTCACCTGTGCCCTCAGCCTTGCCGTTCCCTAACCCTAACCCTAGCCCGGAAAGGAAACCCGCCGGCAGACCCACACCTTAGCCTCCGCCGTACCCTCATCCTAATCCGTACGCGGACACTGACCCACGCGTCCGCACGTGCCCCGACCCTAGCACGTGTCCGCACCCTCACCTGTGCCTTCAGACTTGCCGTTCCCTAACCCTAACCCTAGCCTGGAAGGGAAACCCGCCGGCAGCCCCACACCTTAGGCTCCGCCGTACCCTCATCCTAATCCGTACGCGTACACTGACCCGCGCGTCCGCACGTGCCCCGACCCTAGCACGTGTCCGCACCCTCACCTGTGCCCTCAGCCTTGCCGTTCCCTAACCCTAACCCTAGCCCGGAAGGGAAACCCGCCGGCAGCCCCACACCTTAGCCTCCGCCGTACCCTCATCCTAATCTGTACGCGGACAATGACCCGCGCGTCCGCACGTGCCCCGAACCTAGCACGTGTCCGCACCCTCACCTGTGCCCTCAGCCTTGCCGTTCCCTAACCCTAACCCTAGCCCGGAAGGGAAACCAGCCGGCAGCCCCACACCTTAGCCTCCGCCGTACCCTCATCCTAATCCGTACGCGGACACTGACCCACGCGTCCGCACGTGCCCCGACCCTAGCACGTTTCCGCACCCTCACCTGTGCCCTCAGCCTTGCCGTTCCCTAACCCTAACCCTAGCCCAGAACGGAAACCCGCCGGCAGCCCCACACCTTAGCCTCCGCCGTACCCTGATCCTAATCCATACGTGGACACTGACTCGCGCGTCCGCACGTGCCCCGACCCTAGCACGTGTCCGCACCCTCACCTGTGCCCTCAGCCTTGCCGTTCCCTAACCCTAACCCTAGCCCGGAACGGAAACCCGCCGGCAGCCCCACACCTTAGCCTCCGCCGTACCCTCATCCTAATCCGTACGCGGACACTGACCCGCGCGTCCGCACGTGCCCCGACCCTAGCACGTGTCCGCACCCTCACCTGTGCCCTCAGCCTGGCCGTTCCCTAACCCTAACCCTAGCCCGGAACGGAAAACCTCCGGCAGCCCCACACCTTAGCCTCCGCCGTACCCTCATCCTAATCCGTACGCGGACACTGACCAGCGCGTCCGCACGTGCCCCGACCCTAGCACGTGTCCGCACCCTCACCTGTGCCCTCAGCCTTGCCGTTCCCTAACCCTAACCCTAGCCCGGAAGGGAAACCCGCCGGCAGCCCCACACCTTAGCCTCCGCCGTACCCTCATCCTAATCCGTACGCGGACACTGAGCCGCGCGTCCGCACGTGCCCCGACCCTAGCACGTGTCCGCACCCTCACCTGTGCCCTCAGCCTTGCCGTTCCCTAACCCTAACCCTAGCCCGGAAGGGAAACCCGCCGGCAGCCCCACACCTTAGCCTCCGCCGTACCCTCATCCTAATCCGTACGCGGACACTGACCCGCGCGTCCGCACGTGCCCCGACCGTAGCACGTGTCCGCACCCTCACCTGTGCCCTCAGCCTTGCCGTTCCCTAACCCTAACCCTAGCCCGGAAGGGAAACCCGCCGGCAGCCCCACACCTTAGCCTCCGCTGTACCCTCATCCTAATCCGTACGCGGACACTGACCCGCGCGTCCGCACCTGCCCCGACCCTAGCACGTGTCCACACCCTCACCTGTGCCCACAGCCTTGCCGTTCCCTAACCCTAACCCTAGCCCGGAACGGAAACCCGCCGGCAGCCCCACACCTTAGCCTCCGCCGTACCCTCATCCTAATCCGTACGCGGACACTGACCCGCGCGTCCGCACGTGCCCCGACCCTAGCACGTGTCCGCACCCTCACCTGTGCCTTCAGACTTGCCGTTCCCTAACCCTAACCCTAGCCCGGAAGGGAAACCCGCCGGCAGCCCCACACCTTAGCCTCCGCCGTACCCTCATCCTAATCCGTACGCGGACACTGACCCGCGCATCCGCACGTGCCCCGACCCTAGCACGTGTCCGCATCCTCACCTGTGCCCTCAGCCTTGCCGTTCGCTAACCCTAACCCTAGCCCGGAAGGGAAACCAGCCGGCAGCCCCACACCTTAGCCTCCGCCGTACCCTCATCCTAATCCGTACGCGGACACTGACCCGCGCGTCCGCACGTGCCCCGACCCTAGCACGTGTCCGCACCCTCACCTGTGCCCTCAGCCTTGCCGTTCCCTAACCCTAACCCTAGCCCGGAACGGAAACCCGCCGGCAAACCCACACCTTAGCCTCCGCCGTACCCTCATCCTAATCCATACGTGGACACTGACCCGCGCGTCCGCACGTGCCCCGACCCTAGCACGTGTCCGCACCCTCACCTGTGCCCTCAGCCTTGCCGTTCCCTAACCCTAACCCTAGCCCGGAACGGAAACCCGCCGGCAGCCCCACACCTTAGCCTCCGCCGTACCCTCATCCTAATCCGTACGCGGACACTGACCCGCGCGTCCGCACGTGCCCCGACCCTAGCACGTGTCCGCACCCTCACCTGTGCCCTCAGCCTGGCCGTTCCCTAACCCTAACCCTAGCCCGGAAGGGAAACCCGCCGGCAGCCCCACACCTTAGCCTCCGCCGTACCCTCATCCTAATCCGTACGCGGACACTGACCAGCGCGTCCGCACGTGCCACGACCCTAGCACGTGTCCGCACCCTCACCTGTGCCCTCAGCCTTGCCGTTCCCTAACCCTAACCCTAGCCCGGAAGGGAAACCCGTCGGCAGCCCCACACCTTAGCCTCCGCCGTACCCTCATCCTAATCCGTACGCGGACACTGACCCGCGCGTCCGCACGTGCCCCGAAACTAGCACGTGTCCGCACCCTCACCTGGGCCCTCAGCCTTGCCGTTCCCTAACCCTAACCCTAGCCCGGAACGGAAACCCGCCGGCAGCCCCACACCTTAGCCTCCGCCGTACCCTCATCCTAATCCGTACGCGGACACTGACCCGCGCGTCCGCACGTGCCCCGAACCTAGCCCGTGTCCGCACCCTCACCTGTGCCCTCAGCCTTGCCGTTCCCTAACCCTAACCCTAGCCCGGAAGGGAAACCCGCCGGCAGCCCCACACCTTAGCCTCCGCCGTACCCTCATCCTAATCCGTACGCGGACACTGACCCGCGCGTCCGCACGTGCCGCGACCCTAGCACGTGTCCGGACCCTCACCTGTGCCCTCAGCCTTGCCGTTCCCTAACCCTAACCCTAGCCCGGAACGGAAACCCGCCGGCAGCCCCACACCTTAGCCTCCACCGTACCCTCCTCCTAATCCATACGCGGACACTGACCCGCGCGTCCGCACGTGCCCCGACCCTAGCACGTGTCCGTGCCCTCAGCCTTGCCGTTCCCTAACCCTAACCGTAGCCCGGAACGGAAACCCGCCGGCAGCCCCACGCCTTAGCCTCCGCCGTACCCTCATCCTAATCCGTACGCGGACACTGACCAGCGCGTCCGCACGTGCCCCGACCCTAGCACGTGTCCGCACCCTCACCTGTGCCCTCAGCCTTGCCGTTCCCTAACCCTAACCCTAGCCCGGAACGGAAACCCGCCGGCAGCCCCACACCTTAGCCTCCGCCGTACCCTCATCCTAAACCGTACGCGGACACTGACCCGCGCGTCCGCACGTGCCCCGACCCTAGCACGTGTCCGCACCCTCACCTGTGCCCTCAGCCTTGCCGTTCCCTAACCCTAACCCTAGCCCGGAACGGAAACCCGCCGGCCGACCCACACCTTAGCCTCCGCCGTACCCTCATCCTAATCCGTACGCGGACACTGACCCGCGCGTCCGCACGTGCCCCGACCCTAGCACGTGTCCGCACCCTCACCTGTGCCCTCAGCCTGGCCGTTCCCTAACCCTAACCCTAGCCCGGAAGGGAAACCCGCCGGCAGCCCCACACCTTAGCCTCCGCCGTACCCTCATCCTAATCCGTACGCGGACACTGACCAGCGCGTCCGCACGTGCCCCGACCCTAGCACGTGTCCGCACCCTCACCTGTGCCCTCAGCCTTGCCGTTCCCTAACCCTAACCCTAGCCCGGAAGGGAAACCCGCCGGCAGCCCCACACCTTAGCCTCCGCCGTACCCTCATCCTAATCCGTACGCGGACACTGACCCGCGCGTCCGCACGTGCCCCGACCCTAGCACGTGTCCGCACCCTCACCTGTGCCCTCAGCCTTGCCGTTCCCTAACCCTAACCCTAGCCCGGAAGGGAAACCCGCCGGCAGCCCCACACCTTAGCCTCCGCCGTACCCTCATCCTAATCCGTACGCGGACACTGACCCGCGCGTCCGCACGTGCCCCGACCCTAGCACGTGTCCGCACCCTCACCTGTGCCCTCAGCCTTGCCGTTCCCTAACCCTAACCCTAGCCCGGAAGGGAAACCCGCCGGCAGCCCCACACCTTAGCCTCCGCCGTACCCTCATCCTAATCCGTACGCGGACACTGACCCGCGCGTCCGCACGTGCCCCGACCCTAGCACGTGTCCGCACCCTCACCTGTGCCCTCAGCCTTGCCGTTCCCTAACCCTAACCCTAGCCCGGAACGGAAACCCGCCGGCAGCCCCACACCTTAGCCTCCGCCGTACCCTCATCCTAATCCGTACGCGGACACTGACCCGCGCGTCCGCACGTGCCCCGACCCTAGCACGTGTCCGCACCCTCACCTGTGCCTTCAGACTTGCCGTTCCCTAACCCTAACCCTAGCCCGGAAGGGAAACCCGCCGGCAGCCCCACACCTTAGCCTCCGCCGTACCCTCATCCTAATCCGTACGCGGACACTGACCCGCGCGTCCGCACGTGCCCCGACCCTAGCACGTGTCCGAATCCTCACCTGTGCCCTCAGCCTTGCCGTTCCCTAACCCTAACCCTAGCCCGGAAGGGAAACCAGCCGGCAGCCCCACACCTTAGCCTCCGCCGTACCCTCATCCTAATCCGTACGCGGACACTGACCCGCGCGTCCGCACGTGCCCCGACCCTAGCACGTGTCCGCACCCTCACCTGTGCCCTCAGCTTTGCCGTTCCCTAACCCTAACCCTAGCCCGAAACGGAAACCCGCCGGCAAACCCACACCTTAGCCTCCGCCGTACCCTCATCCTAATCCATACGTGGACACTGACCCGCGCGTCCGCACGTGCCCCGACCCTAGCACGTGTCCGCACCCTCACCTGTGCCCTCAGCCTTGCCGTTCCCTAACCCTAACCCTAGCCCGGAAGGGAAACCCGCCGGCAGCCCCACACCTTAGCCTCCGCCGTACCCTCATCCTAATCCGTACGCGGACACTGACCCGCGCGTCCGCACGTGCCCCGACCCTAGCACGTGTCCGCACCCTCACCTGTGCCCTCAGCCTGGCCGTTCCCTAACCCTAACCCTAGCCCGGAAGGGAAACCCGCCGGCAGCCCCACACCTTAACCTCCGCCGTACCCTCATCCTAATCCGTACGCGGACACTGACCCGCGCGTCCGCACGTGCCCCGACCCTAGCACGTGTCCGTGCCCTCAGCCTTGCCGTTCCCTAACCCTAACCGTAGCCCGGAACTGAAACCCGCCGGCAGCCCCACGCCTTAGCCTCCGCCGTACCCTCATCCTAATCCGTACGCGGACACTGACCAGCGCGTCCGCACGTGCCGCGACCCTAGCACGTGTCCGCAACCTCACCTGTGCCCTCAGCCTTGCCGTTCCCTAACCCTAACCCTAGCCCGGAACGGAAACCCGCCGGCAGCCCCACACCTTAGCCTCCGCCGTACCCACATCCTAAACCGTACGCGGACACTGACCCACGCGTCCGCACGTGCCCCGACCCTAGCACGTGTCCGCACCCTCACCTGTGCCCTCAGCCTTGCCGTTCCCTAACCCTAACCCTAGCCCGGAACGGAAACCCGCCGGCAGACCCACACCTTAGCCTCCGCCGTACCCTCATCCTAATCCATACGTGGACACTGACCCGCGCGTCTGCACGTGCCCCGACCCTAGCACGTGTCCGCACCCTCACCTGTGCCCTCAGCCTTGCCGTTCCCTAACCCTAACCCTAGCCCGGAAGGGAAACCCGCCGGCAGCCCCACACCTTAGCCTCCGCCGTACCCTCATCCTAATCCGTACGCGGACACTGACCCGCGCGTCCGCACGTGCCCCGACCCTAGCACGTGTCCGCATCCTCACCTGTGCCCTCAGCCTTGCCGTTCCCTAACCCTAACCCTAGCCCGGAAGGGAAACCAGCCGGCAGCCCCACACCTTAGCCTCCGCCGTACCCTCATCCTAATCCGTACGCGGACACTGACCCGCGCGTCCGCACGTGCCCCGACCCTACCACGTGTCCGCACCCTCACCTGTGCCCTCAGCCTTGCCGTTCCCTAACCCTAACCCTAGCCCGGAACGGAAACCCGCCGGCAAACCCACACCTTAGCCTCCGCCGTTCCCTCATCCTAATCCATACGTGGACACTGACCCGCGCGTCCGCACGTGCCCCGACCCTAGCACGTGTCCGCACCCTCACCTGTGCCCTCAGCCTTGCCGTTCCCTAACCCTAACCCTAGCCCGGAACGGAAACCCGCCGGCAGCCCCACACCTTAGCCTCCGCCGTACCCTCATCCTAATCCGTACGCGGACACTGACCCGCGCGTCCGCACGTGCCCCGACCCTAGCACGTGTCCGCACCCTCACCTGTGCCCTCAGCCTGGCCGTTCCCTAACCCTAACCCTAGCCCGGAAGGGAAACCCGCCGGCAGCCCCACACCTTAGCCTCCGCCGTACCCTCATCCTAATCCGTAAGCGGACACTGACCAGCGCGTCCGCACGTGCCACGACCCTAGCACGTGTCCGCACCCTCACCTGTGCCCTCAGCCTTGCCGTTCCCTAACCCTAACCCTAGCCCGGAAGGGAAACCCGCCGGCAGCCCCACACCTTAGCCTCCGCCGTACCCTCATCCTAATCCGTACGCGGACACTGACCCGCGCGTCCGCACGTGCCCCAACCCTAGCACGTGTCCGCACCCTCACCTGTGCCCTCAGCCTTGCCGTTCCCTAACCCTAACCCTAGCCCGGAAGGGAAACCCGCCGGCAGCCCCACACCTTAGCCTCCGCCGTACCCTCATCCTAATCCGTACGCGGACACTGACCCGCGCGTCCGCACGTGCCCCGAACCTAGCCCGTGTCCGCACCCTCACCTGTGCCCTCAGCCTTGCCGTTCCCTAACCCTAACCCTAGCCCGGAAGGGAAACCCGCCGGCAGCCCCACACCTTAGCCTCCGCCGTACCCTCATCCTAATCCGTACGCGGACACTGACCCGCGCGTCCGCACGTGCCGCGACCCTAGCACGTGTCCGGACCCTCACCTGTGCCCTCAGCCTTGCCGTTCCCTAACCCTAACCCTAGCCCGGAACGGAAACCCGCCGGCAGCCCCACACCTTAGCCTCCACCGTACCCTCATCCTAATCCATACGCGGACACTGACCCGCGCGTCCGCAAGTGCCCCGACCCTAGCACGTGTCCGTGCCCTCAGCCTTGCCGTTCCCTAACCCTAACCGTAGCCCGGAACGGAAACCCGCCGGCAGCCCCACGCCTTAGCCTCCGCCGTACCCTCATCCTAATCCGTACGCGGACACTGACCAGCGCGTCCGCACGTGCCGCGACCCTAGCACGTGTCCGCACCCTCACCTGTGCCCTCAGCCTTGCCGTTCCCTAACCCTAACCCTAGCCCGGAACGGAAACCCGCCGGCAGCCCCACACCTTAGCCTCCGCCGTACCCTCATCCTAAACTGTACGCGGACACTGACCCGCGCGTCCGCACGTGCCCCGACCCTAGCACGTGTCCGCACCCTCACCTGTGCCCTCAGCCTTGCCGTTCCCTAACCCTAACCCTAGCCCGGAACGGAAACCCGCCGGCAGACCCACACCTTAGCCTCCGCCGTACCCTCATCCTAATCCATACGTGGACACTGACCCGCGCGTCTGCACGTGCCCCGACCCTAGCACGTGTCCGCACCCTCACCTGTGCCCTCAGCCTTGCCGTTCCCTAACCCTAACCCTAGCCCGGAACGGAAACCCGCCGGCAGCCCCACACCTTAGGCTCCGCCGTACCCTCATCCTAATCCGTACGCGGACACTGACCCGCGCGTCCGCACGTGCCCCGACCCTAGCACGTGTCCGCACCCTCACCTGTGCCCTCAGCCTGGCCGTTCCCTAACCCTAACCCTATCCCGGAAGGGAAACCCGCCGGCAGCCCCACACCTTAGCCTCCGCCGTACCCTCATCCTAATCCGTACGCGGACACTGACCAGCGCGTCCGCACGTGCCCCGACCCTAGCACGTGTCCGCACCCTCACCTGTGCCCTCAGCCTTGCCGTTCCCTAACCCTAACCCTAGCCCGGAAGGGAAACCCGCCGGCAGCCCCACACCTTAGCCTCCGCCGTACCCTCATCCTAATCCGTACGCGGACACTGACCCGCGCGTCCGCACGTGCCCCGAACCTAGCCCGTGTCCGCACCCTCACCTGTGCCCTCAGCCTTGCCGTTCCCTAACCCTAACCCTAGCCCGGAAGGGAAACCCGCCGGCAGCCCCACACCTTAGCCTCTGCCGTACCCTCATCCTAATCCGTACGCGGACACTGACCCGCGCGTCCGCACGTGCCGCGACCCTAGCACGTGTCCGGACCCTCACCTGTGCCCTCAGCCTTGCCGTTCCCTAACCCTAACCCTAGCCCGGAACGGAAACCCGCCGGCAGCCCCACACCTTAGCCTCCACCGTACCCTCCTCCTAATCCATACGCGGACACTGACCCGCGCGTCCGCACGTGCCCCGACCCTAGCACGTGTCCGTGCCCTCAGCCTTGCCGTTCCCTAACCCTAACCGTAGCCCGGAACGGAAACCCGCCGGCAGCCCCACGCCTTAGCCTCCGCTGTACCCTCATCCTAATCCGTACGCGGACACTGACCCGCGCGTCCGCACCTGCCCCGACCCTAGCACGTGTCCACACCCTCACCTGTGCCCTCAGCCTTGCCGTTCCCTAACCCTAACCCTAGCCCGGAAGGGAAACCCGCCGGCAGCCCCACACCTTAGCCTCCGCCGTACCCTCATCCTAATCCGTACGCGGACACTGACCCGCGCGTCCGCACGTGCCCCGACCCTAGCACGTGTCCGCACCCTCACCTGTGCCTTCAGACTTGCCGTTCCCTAACCCTAACCCTAGCCCGGAAGGGAAACCCGCCGGCAGCCCCACACCTTAGCCTCCGCCGTACCCTCATCCTAATCCGTACGCGGACACTGACCCGCACGTCCGCACGTGCCCCGACCCTAGCACGTGTCCGCATCCTCACCTGTGCCCTCAGCCTTGCCGTTCCCTAACCCTAACCCTAGCCCGGAAGGATAACCAGCCGGCAGCCCCACACCTTAGCCTCCGCCGTACCCTCATCCTAATCCGTACGCGGACACTGACCCGCGCGTCCGCACGTGCCCCGACCCTAGCACGTGTCCGCACCCTCACCTGTGCCCTCAGCCTTGCCGTTTCCTAACCCTAACCCTAGCCCGGAACGGAAACCCGCCGGCAGCCCCACACCTTAGCCTCCGCCGTACCCTCATCCTAATCCGTACGCGGACACTGACCCGCGCGTCCGCACGTGCCCCGACCCTAGCACGTGTCCGCACCCTCACCTGTGCCCTCAGCCTGGCCGTTCCCTAACCCTAACCCTAGCCCGGAAGGGAAACCCGCCGGCAGCCCCACACCTTAGCCTCCGCCGTACCCTCATCCTAATCCGTACGCGGACACTGACCAGCGCGTCCGCACGTGCCACGACCCTAGCACGTGTCCGCACCCTCACCTGTGCCCTCAGCCTTGCCGTTCCCTAACCCTAACCCTAGCCCGGAAGGGAAACCCGCCGGCAGCCCCACACCTTAGCCTCCGCCGTACCCTCATCATAATCCGTACGCGGACAATGACCCGCGCGTCCGCACGTGCCCCAACCCTAGCACGTGTCCGCACCCTCACCTGTGCCCTCAGCCTTGCCGTTCCCTAACCCTAACCCTAGCCCGGAACGGAAACCCGCCGGCAGCCCCACACCTTAGCCTCCGCCGTACCCTCATCCTAATCCGTACGCGGACACTGACCCGCGCGTCCGCACGTGCCCCGAACCTAGCCCGTGTCCGCACCCTCACCTGTGCCCTCAGCCTTGCCGTTCCCTAACCCTAACCCTAGCCCGGAAGGGAAACCCGCCGGCAGCCCCACACCTTAGCCTCCGCCGTACCCTCATCCTAATCCGTACGCGGACACTGACCCGCGCGTCCGCACGTGCCGCGACCCTAGCACGTGTCCGGACCCTCACCTGTGCCCTCAGCCTTGCCGTTCCCTAACCCTAACCCTAGCCCGGAACGGAAACCCGCCGGCAGCCCCACACCTTAGCCTCCACCGTACCCTCATCCTAATCCATACGCGGACACTGACCCGCGCGTCCGCACGTGCCCCGACCCTAGCACGTGTCCGTGCCCTCAGCCTTGCCGTTCCCTAACCCTAACCGTAGCCCTGAACGGAAACCCGCCGGCAGCCCCACGCCTTAGCCTCCGCCGTACCCTCATCCTAATCCGTACGCGGACACTGACCAGCGCGTCCGCACGTGCCGCGACCCTAGCACGTGTCCGCACCCTCACCTGTGCCCTCAGCCTTGCCGTTCCCTAACCCTAACCCTAGCCCGGAACGGAAACCCGCCGGCAGCCCCACACCTTAGCCTCCGCCGTACCCACATCCTAAACCGTACGCGGACACTGACCCGCGCGTCCGCACGTGCCCCGACCCTAGCACGTGTCCGCACCCTCACCTGTGCCCTCAGCCTTGCCGTTCCCTAACCCTAACCCTAGCCCGGAACGGAAACCCGCCGGCAGACCCACACCTTAGCCTCCGCCGTACCCTCATCCTAATCCATACGTGGACACTGACCCGCGCGTCTGCACGTGCCCCGACCCTAGCACGTGTCCGCACCCTCACCTGTGCCCTCAGCCTTGCCGTTCCCTAACCCTAACCCTAGCCCGGAAGGGAAACCCGCCGGCAGCCCCACACCTTAGCCTCCGCCGTACCCTCATCCTAATCCGTACGCGGACACTGACCCGCGCGTCCGCACGTGCCCCGACCCTAGCACGTGTCCGCATCCTCACCTGTGCCCTCAGCCTTGCCGTTCCCTAACCCTAACCCTAGCCCGGAAGGGAAACCAGCCGGCAGCCCCACACCTTAGCCTCCACCGTACCCTCATCCTAATCCGTACGCGGACACTGACCCGCGCGTCCGCACGTGCCCCGACCCTACCACGTGTCGGCACCCTCACCTGTGCCCTCAGCCTTGCCGTTCCCTAACCCTAACCCTAGCCCGGAACGGAAACCCGCCGGCAAACCCACACCTTAGCCTCCGCCGTTCCCTCATCCTAATCCATACGTGGACACTGACCCGCGCGTCCGCACGTTCCCCGACCCTAGCACGTGTCCGCACCCTCACCTGTGCCCTCAGCCTTGCCGTTCCCTAACCCTAACCCTAGCCCGGAACGGAAACCCGCCGGCAGCCCCACACCTTAGCCTCCGCCGTACCCTCATCCTAATCCGTACGCGGACACTGACCCGCGCGTCCGCACGTGCCCCGACCCTAGCACGTGTCCGCACCCTCACCTGTGCCCTCAGCCTGGCCGTTCCCTAACCCTAACCCTAGCCCGGAAGGGAAACCCGCCGGCAGCCCCACACCTTAGCCTCCGCCGTACCCTCATCCTAATCCGTAAGCGGACACTGACCAGCGCGTCCGCACGTGCCACGACCCTAGCACGTGTCCGCACCCTCACCTGTGCCCTCAGCCTTGCCGTTCCCTAACCCTAACCCTAGCCCGGAAGGGAAACCCGCCGGCAGCCCCACACCTTAGCCTCCGCCGTACCCTCATCCTAATCCGTACGCGGACACTGACCCGCGCGTCCGCACGTGCCCCAACCCTAGCACGTGTCCGCACCCTCACCTGTGCCCTCAGCCTTGCCGTTCCCTAACCCTAACCCTAGCCCGGAAGGGAAACCCGCCGGCAGCCCCACACCTTAGCCTCCGCCGTACCCTCATCCTAATCCGTACGCGGACACTGACCCGCGCGTCCGCACGTGCCCCGAACCTAGCCCGTGTCCGCACCCTCACCTGTGCCCTCAGCCTTGCCGTTCCCTAACCCTAACCCTAGCCCGGAAGGGAAACCCGCCGGCAGCCCCACACCTTAGCCTCCGCCGTACCCTCATCCTAATCCGTACGCGGACACTGACCCGCGCGTCCGCACGTGCCGCGACCCTAGCACGTGTCCGGACCCTCACCTGTGCCCTCAGCCTTGCCGTTCCCTAACCCTAACCCTAGCCCGGAACGGAAACCCGCCGGCAGCCCCACACCTTAGCCTCCACCGTACCCTCATCCTAATCCATACGCGGACACTGACCCGCGCGTCCGCACGTGCCCCGACCCTAGCACGTGTCCGTGCCCTCAGCCTTGCCGTTCCCTAACCCTAACCGTAGCCCGGAACGGAAACCCGCCGGCAGCCCCACGCCTTAGCCTCCGCCGTACCCTCATCCTAATCCGTACGCGGACACTGACCAGCGCGTCCGCACGTGCCGCGACCCTAGCACGTGTCCGCACCCTCACCTGTGCCCTCAGCCTTGCCGTTCCCTAACCCTAACCCTAGCCCGGAACGGAAACCCGCCGGCAGCCCCACACCTTAGCCTCCGCTGTACCCTCATCCTAAACCGTACGCGGACACTGACCCGCGCGTCCGCACGTGCCCCGACCCTAGCACGTGTCCGCACCCTCACCTGTGCCCTCAGCCTTGCCGTTCCCTAACCCTAACCCTAGCCCGGAACGGAAACCCGCCGGCAGACCCACACCTTAGCCTCCGCCGTACCCTCATCCTAATCCATACGTGGACACTGACCCGCGCGTCTGCACGTGCCCCGACCCTAGCACGTGTCCGCACCCTCACCTGTGCCCTCAGCCTTGCCGTTCCCTAACCCTAACCCTAGCCCGGAACGGAAACCCGCCGGCAGCCCCACACCTTAGGCTCCGCCGTACCCTCATCCTAATCCGTACGCGGACACTGACCCGCGCGTCCGCACGTGCCCCGACCCTAGCACGTGTCCGCACCCTCACCTGTGCCCTCAGCCTGGCCGTTCCCTAACCCTAACCCTATCCCGGAAGGGAAACCCGCCGGCAGCCCCACACCTTAGCCTCCGCCGTACCCTCATCCTAATCCGTACGCGGACACTGACTAGCGCGTCCGCACGTGCCCCGACCCTAGCACGTGTCCGCACCCTCACCTGTGCCCTCAGCCTTGCCGTTCCCTAACCCTAACCCTAGCCCGGAAGGGAAACCCGCCGGCAGCCCCACACCTTAGCCTCCGCCGTACCCTCATCCTAATCCGTACGCGGACACTGACCCGCGCGTCCGCACGTGCCGCGACCCTAGCACGTGTCCGGACCCTCACCTGTGCCCTCAGCCTTGCCGTTCCCTAACCCTAACCCTAGCCCGGAACGGAAACCCGCCGGCAGCCCCACACCTTAGCCTCCACCGTACCCTCCTCCTAATCCATACGCGGACACTGACCCGCGCGTCCGCACGTGCCCCGACCCTAGCACGTGTCCGCACCCTCACCTGTGCCCTCAGCCTGGCCGTTCCCTAACCCTAACCCTATCCCGGAAGGGAAACCCGCCGGCAGCCCCACACCTTAGCCTCCGCCGTACCCTCATCCTAATCCGTACGCGGACACTGACCCGCGCGTCCGCACGTGCCCCGACCCTAGCACGTGTCCGCACCCTCACCTGTGCCCTCAGCCTTGCCGTTCCCTAACCCTAACCCTAGCCCGGAAGGGAAACCCGCCGGCAGCCCCACACCTTAGCCTCCGCCGTACCCTCATCCTAATCCGTACGCGGACACTGACCCGCGCGTCCGCACGTGCCCCGACCCTAGCACGTGTCCGCACCCTCACCTGTGCCCTCAGCCTTGCCGTTCCCTAACCCTAACCCTAGCCCGGAAGGGAAACCCGCCGGCAGCCCCACACCTTAGCCTCCGCTGTACCCTCATCCTAATCCGTACGCGGACACTGACCCGCGCGTCCGCACCTGCCCCGACCCTAGCACGTGTCCACACCCTCACCTGTGCCCTCAGCCTTGCCGTTCCCTAACCCTAACCCTAGCCCGGAACGGAAACCCGCCGGCAGCCCCACACCTTAGCCTCCGCCGTACCCTCATCCTAATCCGTACGCGGACACTGACCCGCGCGTCCGCACGTGCCCCGACCCTAGCACGTGTCCGCACCCTCACCTGTGCCTTCAGACTTGCCGTTCCCTAACCCTAACCCTAGCCCGGAAGGGAAACCCGCCGGCAGCCCCACACCTTAGCCTCCGCCGTACCCTCATCCTAATCCGTACGCGGACACTGACCCGCGCGTCCGCACATGCCCCGACCCTAGCACGTGTCCGCATCCTCACCTGTGCCCTCAGCCTTGCCGTTCCCTAACCCTAACCCTAGCCCGGAAGGGAAACCAGCCGGCAGCCCCACACCTTAGCCTCCGCCGTACCCTCATCCTAATCCGTACGCGGACACTGACCCGCGCGTCCGCACGTGCCCCGACCCTACCACGTGTCCGCACCCTCACCTGTGCCCTCAGCCTTGCCGTTCCCTAACCCTAACCCTAGCCCGGAACGGAAACCCGCCGGCAAACCCACACCTTAGCCTCCGCCGTACCCTCATCCTAATCCATACGTGGACACTGACCCGCGCGTCCGCACGTGCCCCGACCCTAGCACGTGTCCGCACCCTCACCTGTGCCCTCAGCCTTGCCGTTCCCTAACCCTAACCCTAGCCCGGAACGGAAACCCGCCGGCAGCCCCACACCTTAGCCTCCGCCGTACCCTCATCCTAATCCGTACGCGGACACTGACCCGCGCGTCCGCACGTGCCCCGACCCTAGCACGTGTCCGCACCCTCACCTGTGCCCTCAGCCTGGCCGTTCCCTAACCCTAACCCTAGCCCGGAAGGGAAACCCGCCGGCAGCCCCACACCTTAGCCTCCGCCGTACCCTCATCCTAATCCGTACGCGGACACTGACCAGCGCGTCCGCACGTGCCACGACCCTAGCACGTGTCCGCACCCTCACCTGTGCCCTCAGCCTTGCCGTTCCCTAACCCTAACCCTAGCCCGGAAGGGAAACCCGCCGGCAGCCCCACACCTTAGCCTCCGCCGTACCCTCATCCTAATCCGTACGCGGACACTGAACCGCGCGTCCGCACGTGCCCCAACCCTAGCACGTGTCCGCACCCTCACCTGTGCCCTCAGCCTTGCCGTTCCCTAACCCTAACCCTAGCCCGGAACGGAAACCCGCCGGCAGCCCCACACCTTAGCCTCCGCCGTACACTCATACTAATCCGTACGCGGACACTGACCCGCGCGTCCGCACGTGCCCCGAACCTAGCCCGTGTCCGCACCCTCACCTGTGCCCTCAGCCTTGCCGTTCCCTAACCCTAACCCTAGCCCGGAAGGGAAACCCGCCGGCAGCCCCACACCTTAGCCTCCGCCGTACCATCATCCTAATCCGTACGCGGACACTGACCCGCGCGTCCGCACGTGCCGCGACCCTAGCACGTGTCCGGACCCTCACCTGTGCCCTCAGCCTTGCCGTTCCCTAACCCTAACCCTAGCCCGGAACGGAAACCCGCCGGCAGCCCCACACCTTAGCCTCCACCGTACCCTCATCCTAATCCATACGCGGACACTGACCCGCGCGTCCGCACGTGCCCCGACCCTAGCACGTGTCCGTGCCCTCAGCCTTGCCGTTCCCTAACCCTAACCGTAGCCCGGAACGGAAACCCGCCGGCAGCCCCACGCCTTAGCCTCCGCCGTACCCTCATCCTAATCCGTACGCGGACACTGACCAGCGCGTCCGCACGTGCCGCGACCCTAGCACGTGTCCGCACCCTCACCTGTGCCCTCAGCCTTGCCGTTCCCTAACCCTAACCCTAGCCCGGAACGGAAACCCGCCGGCAGCCCCACACCTTAGCCTCCGCCGTACCCACATCCTAAACCGTACGCGGACACTGACCCACGCGTCCGCACCTGCCCCGACCCTAGCACGTGTCCGCACCCTCACCTGTGCCCTCAGCCTTGCCGTTCCCTAACCCTAACCCTAGCCCGGAACGGAAACCCGCCGGCAGACCCACACCTTAGCCTCCGCCGTACCCTCATCCTAATCCATACGTGGACACTGACCCGCGCGTCTGCACGTGCCCCGACCCTAGCACGTGTCCGCACCCTCACCTGTGCCCTCAGCCTTGCCGTTCCCTAACCCTAACCCTAGCCCGGAAGGGAAACCCGCCGGCAGCCCGACACCTTAGCCTCCGCCGTACCCTCATCCTAATCCGTACGCGGACACTGACCCGCGCGTCCGCACGTGCCCCGACCCTAGCACGTGTCCGCATCCTCACCTGTGCCCTCAGCCTTGCCGTTCCCTAACCCTAACCCTAGCCCGGAAGGGAAACCAGCCGGCAGCCCCACACCTTAGCCTCCGCCGTACCCTCATCCTAATCCGTACGCGGACACTGACCCGCGCGTCCGCACGTGCCCCGACCCTACCACGTGTCCGCACCCTCACCTGTGCCCTCAGCCTTGCCGTTCCCTAACCCTAACCCTAGCCCGGAACGGAAACCCGCCGGCAAACCCACACCTTAGCCTCCGCCGTTCCCTCATCCTAATCCATACGTGGACACTGACCCGCGCGTCCGCAGGTGCCCCGACCCTAGCACGTGTCCGCACCCTCACCTGTGCCCTCAGCCTTGCCGTTCCCTAACCCTAACCCTAGCCCGGAACGGAAACCCGCCGGCAGCCCCACACCTTAGCCTCCGCCGTACCCTCATCCTAATCCGTACGCGGACACTGACCCGCGCGTCCGCACGTGCCCCGACCCTAGCACGTGTCCGCACCCTCACCTGTGCCCTCAGCCTGGCCGTTCCCTAACCCTAACCCTAGCCCGGAAGGGAAACCCGCCGGCAGCCCCACACCTTAGCCTCCGCCGTACCCTCATCCTAATCCGTAAGCGGACACTGACCAGCGCGTCCGCACGTGCCACGACCCTAGCACGTGTCCGCACCCTCACCTGTGCCCTCAGCCTTGCCGTTCCCTAACCCTAACCCTAGCCCGGAAGGGAAACCCGCCGGCAGCCCCACACCTTAGCCTCCGCCGTACCCTCATCCTAATCCATACGCGGACACTGACCCGCGCGTCCGCACGTGCCCCAACCCTAGCACGTGTCCGCACCCTCACCTGTGCCCTCAGCCTTGCCGTTCCCTAACCCTAACCCTAGCCCGGAAGGGAAACCCGCCGGCAGCCCCACACCTTAGCCTCCGCCGTACCCTCATCCTAATCCGTACGCGGACACTGACCCGCGCGTCCGCACGTGCCCCGAACCTAGCCCGTGTCCGCACCCTCACCTGTGCCCTCAGCCTTGCCGTTCCCTAACCCTAACCCTAGCCCGGAAGGGAAACCCGCCGGCAGCCCCACACCTTAGCCTCCGCCGTACCCTCATCCTAATCCGTACGCGGACACTGACCCGCGCGTCCGCACGTGCCGCGACCCTAGCACGTGTCCGGACCCTCACCTGTGCCCTCAGCCTTGCCGTTCCCTAACCCTAACCCTAGCCCGGAACGGAAACCCGCCGGCCGCCCCACACCTTAGCCTCCACCGTACCCTCATCCTAATCCATACGCGGACACTGACCCGCGCGTCCGCACGTGCCCCGACCCTAGCACGTGTCCGTGCCCTCAGCCTTGCCGTTCCCTAACCCTAACCGTAGCCCGGAACGGAAACCCGCCGGCAGCCCCACGCCTTAGCCTCCGCCGTACCCTCATCCTAATCCGTACGCGGACACTGACCAGCGCGTCCGCACGTGCCGCGACCCTAGCACGTGTCCGCACCCTCACCTGTGCCCTCAGCCTTGCCGTTCCCTAACCCTAACCCTAGCCCGGAACGGAAACCCGCCGGCAGCCCCACACCTTAGCCTCCGCCGTACCCTCATCCTAAACCGTACGCGGACACTGACCCGCGCGTCCGCACGTGCCCCGACCCTAGCACGTGTCCGCACCCTCACCTGTGCCCTCAGCCTTGCCGTTCCCTAACCCTAACCCTAGCCCGGAACGGAAACCCGCCGGCAGACCCACACCTTAGCCTCCGCCGTACCCTCATCCTAATCCATACGTGGACACTGACCCGCGCGTCTGCACGTGCCCCGACCCTAGCACGTGTCCGCACCCTCACCTGTGCCCTCAGCCTTGCCATTCCCTAACCCTAACCCTAGCCCGGAACGGAAACCCGCCGGCAGCCCCACACCTTAGGCTCCGCCGTACCCTCATCCTAATCCGTACGCGGACACTGACCCGCGCGTCCGCACGTGCCCCGACCCTAGCACGTGTCCGCACCCTCACCTGTGCCCTCAGCCTGGCCGTTCCCTAACCCTAACCCTATCCCGGAAGGGAAACCCGCCGGCAGCCCCACACCTTAGCCTCCGCCGTACCCTCATCCTAATCCGTACGCGGACACTGACCAGCGCGTCCGCACGTGCCCCGACCCTAGCACGTGTCCGCACCCTCACCTGTGCCCTCAGCCTTGCCGTTCCCTAACCCTAACCCTAGCCCGGAAGGGAAACCCGCCGGCAGCCCCACACCTTAGCCTCCGCCGTACCCTCATCCTAATCCGTACGCGGACACTGACCCGCGCGTCCGCACGTGCCCCGACCCTAGCACGAGTCCGCACCCTCACCTGTGCCCTCAGCCTTGCCGTTCCCTAACCCTAACCCTAGCCCGGAAGGGAAACCCCCCGGCAGCCCCACACCTTAGCCTCCGCCGTACCCTCATCCTAATCCGTACGCGGACACTGACCCGCGCGTCCGCACGTGCCCCGACCCTAGCACGTGTCCGCACCCTCACCTGTGCCCTCAGCCTTGCCGTTCCCTAACCCTAACCCTAGCCCGGAAGGGAAACCCGCCGGCAGCCCCACACCTTAGCCTCCGCCGTACCCTCATCCTAATCCGTACGCGGACACTGACCCGCGCGTCCGCACGTGCCCCGACACTAGCACGTGTCCGCACCCTCACCTGTGCCCTCAGCCTTGCCGTTCCCTAACCCTAACCCTAGCCCGGAACGGAAACCCGCCGGCAGCCCCACACCTTAGCCTCCGCCGTACCCTCATCCTAATCCGTACGCGGACACTGACCCGCGCGTCCGCACGTGCCCCGACCCTAGCACGTGTCCGCACCCTCACCTGTGCCTTCAGACTTGCCGTTCCCTAACCCTAACCCTAGCCCGGAAGGGAAACCCGCCGGCAGCCCCACACCTTAGCCTCCTCCGTACCCTCATCCTAATCCATACGCGGACACTGACCCGCGCGTCCGCACGTGCCCCGACCCTAGCACGTGTCCGCACCCTCACCTGTGCCCTCAGCCTTGCCGTTCCCTAACCCTAACCCTAGCCCGGAATGGAAACCCGCCGGCAGCCCCACACCTTAGCCTCCGCCGTACCCTCATCCTAATCTGTACGCGGACACTGACCCGCGCGTCCGCACGTGCCCCGACCCTAGCACGTGTCCGCACCCTCACCTGTGCCCTCAGCCTTCCCGTTCCCTAACCCTAACCCTAGCCCGGAAGGGAAACCAGCCGGCAGCCCCACACCTTAGCCTCCGCCGTACCCTCATCCTAAACCGTACGCGGACACTGACCCGCGCGTCCGCACGTGCCCCGACCCTAGCACGTGTCCGCACCCTCACCTGTGCCCTCAGCCTTGGCGTTCCCTAACCCTAACCCTAGCCCGGAAGGGAAACCCGCCGGCAGCCCCACACCTTAGCCTCCGCCGTACCCTCATCCTAATCCGTACGCGGACACTGACCCGCGCGTCCGCACGTGCCGCAACCCTAGCACGTGTCCGCGCCCTCACCTGTGCCCTCAGCCTTGCCGTTCCCTAACCCTATCCCTAGCCCGGAAGGGAAACCCGCCGGCAGCCCCACACCTTAGCCTCCGCCGTACCCTCATCCTAATCCGTACGCGGACACTGACCCGCGCGTCCGCACGTGCCCCGACACTAGCACGTGTCCGCACCCTCACCTGTGCCCTCAGCCTTGCCGTTCCCTAACCCTAACCCTAGCCCGGAAGGGAAACCCGCCGGCAGCCCCACACCTGAGCCTCCGCTGTACCCTCATCGTAATCCGTACGCGGACACTGACCCGCGCGTCCGCACGTGCCCCGACCCTAGCACGTGTCCGCACCCTCACCTGTGCCCTCAGCCTTGCCGTTCCCAAACCCTAACCCTAGCCCGGAAGGGAATCCCGCCGGCAGCCCCACACCTTAGCCTCCGCCGTACCCTCATCATAATCCGTACGCGGACACTGACCCGCGCGTCCGCACGTGCCCCGACCCTAGCACGTGTCCGCACCCTCACCTGTGCCCTCAGCCTTGCCGTTCCCTAACCCTAACCCTAGCCGGGAACGGAAACCCGCCGGCAGCCCCACACCTTAGCCTCCGCCGTACCCTCATCCTAATCCGTACGCGGACACTGACCCGCGCGTCCGCACGTGCCCCGACCCTAGCACGTGTCCGCACCCTCACCTGTGCCCTCAGCCTTGCCGTTCCCTAACCCTAACCCTAGCCCGGAACGGAAACCCGCCGGCAGCCCCACACCTTAGCCTCCGCCGTACCCTGATCCTAATCCGTACGCGGACACTGACCCGCGCGTCCGCACGTGCCGCGACCCTAGCACGTGTCCGCACCCTCACCTGTGCCCTCAGCCTTGCCGTTCCCTAACCCTAACCCTAGCCCGGAACGGAAACCCGCCGGCAGCCCCACACCTTAGCCTCCGCCGTACCCTCATCCTAATCCGTACGCGGACACTGACCCGCGCGTCCGCACGTGCCCCGACCCTAGCACGTGTCCGCACCCTCACCTGTGCCCTCAGCCTTGCCGTTCCCTAACCCTAACCCTAGCCCGGAAGGGAAACCCGCCGGCAGCCCCACACCTTAGCCTCCGCCGTACCCACATCCTAATCCGTACGCGGACACTGACCCGCGCGTCCGCATGTGCCCCGACCCTAGCACGTGTCCGCACCCTCACCTGTGCCCTCAGCCTTGCCGTTCCCTAACCCTAACCCTAGCCCGGAAGGGAAACCCGCCGGCAGCCCCACACTTTAGCCTCAGCCGTACACTCATCCTAATCCGTACGCGGACACTGACCCGCGCGTCCGCACGTGCCCCGACCCTAGCACGTGTCCGCACCCTCACCTGTGCCCTCAGCCTTGCCGTTCCCTAACCCTAACCCTAGCCCGGAAGGGAAACCCGCCGGCAGCCCCACACCTTAGACTCCGCCGTACACTCATCCTAATCCGTACGCGGACACTGACCCGCGCGTCCGCACGTGCCCCGACCCTAGCACGTGTCCGCACCCTCACCTGTGCCCTCAGCCTTGCCGTTCCCTAACCCTAACCCTAGCCCGGAAGGGAAACCCGCCGGCAGCCCCACACCTTAGCCTCCGCCGTACCCTCATCCTAATCCATACGCGGACACTGACCCGCGCGTCCGCACGTGCCCCGACCCTAGCACGTGTCCGCACCCTCACCTGTGCCCTCAGCCTTGCCGTTCCCTAACCCTAACCCTAGCCCGGAACGGAAACCCGCCGGCAGCCCCACACCTTAGACTCCGCCGTACCCTCATCCTAATCCGTACGCGGACACTGACCCGCGCGTCCGCACGTGCCCCGACCCTAGCACGTGTCCGCACCCTCACCTGTGCCCTCAGCCTTGCCGTTCCCTAACCCTAACCCTAGCCCGGAAGGGAAACCCGCCGGCAGCCCCACACCTTAGCCTCCGCCGTACCCTCATCCTAATCCGTACGCGGACACTGACCCGCGCGTCCGCACGTGCCCCGACCCTAGCACGTGTCCGCACCCTCACCTGTTCCCTCAGCCTTGCCGTTCCCTAACCCTAACCCTAGCCCGGAAGGGAAACCCGCCGGCAGCCCCACACCTTAGCCTCCGCCGTACCCTCATCCTAATCCGTACGCGGACACTGACCCGCGCGTCCGCACGTGCCCCGACCCTAGCACGTGTCCGCACCCTCACCTGTGCCCTCAGCCTTGCCGTTCCCTAACCCTAACCCTAGCCCGGAACGGAAACCCGCCGGCAGCCCCACACCTTAGACTCCGCCGTACCCTCATCCTAATCCGTACGCGGACACTGACCCGCGCGTCCGCACGTGCCCCGACCCTAGCACGTGTCCGCACCCTCACCTGTGCCCTCAGCCTTGCCGTTCCCTAACCCTAACCCTAGCCCGGAAGGGAAACCCGCCGGCAGCCCCACACCTTAGCCTCCGCCGTACCCTCATCCTAATCCGTACGCGGACACTGACCCGCGCGTCCGCACGTGCCCCGACCCTAGCACGTGTCCGCACCCTCACCTGTGCCCTCAGCCTTGCCGTTCCCTAACCCTAACCCTAGCCCGGAAGGGAAACCCGCCGGCAGCCCCACACCTTAGCCTCCGCCGTACCCTCATCCTAATCCGTACGCGGACACTGACCCGCACGTCCGCACGTGCCCCGACCCTAGCACGTGTCCGCACCCTCACCTGTGCCCTCAGCCTTGCCGTTCCCTAACCCTAACCCTAGCCCGGAAGGGAAACCCGCCGGCAGCCCCACACCTTAGCCTCCGCCGTACCCTCATCCTAATCCGTACGCGGACACTGACCCGCGCGTCCGCACGTGCCCCGACCCTAGCACGTGTCCGCACCCTCACCTGTGCCCTCAGCCTTGCCGTTACCTAACCCTAACCCTAGTCCGGAACGGAAACCCGCCGGCAGCCCCACACCTTAGCCTCCGCCGTACCCTCATCCTAATCCGTACGCGGACACTGACCCGCGCGTCCGCACGTGCCCCGACCCTAGCACGTGTCCGCACCCTCACCTGTGCCCTCAGCCTTGCCGTTCCCTAACCCTAACCCTAGCCCGGAAGGGAAACCCGCCGGCAGCCCCACACCTTAGCCTCCGCCGTACCCTCATCCTAGTCCGTACGCGGACACTGACCCGCGCGTCCGCACGTGCCGCGACCCTAGCACGTGTCCGGACCCTCACCTGTGCCCTCAGCCTTGCCGTTCCCTAACCCTAACCCTAGCCCGGAACGGAAACCCGCCGGCAGCCCCAAACCTTAGCCTCCACCGTACCCTCATCCTAATCCGTACGCGGACACTGACCCGCGCGTCCGCACGTGCCCCGACCCTAGCACGTGTCCATGCCCTCAGCCTTGCCGTTCCCTAACCCTAACCCTAGCCCGGAAGAGAAACCCGCCGGCAGCCCCACACCTTAGCCTCCGCCGTACCCTCATCCTAATCCGTACGCGGACACTGACCCGCGCGTCCGCACGTGCCCCGACCCTAGCACGTGTCCGCACCCTCACCTGTGCCCTCAGCCTTGCCGTTCCCTAAGCCTAACCCTAGCCCGGAACGGAAACCCAGCGGCAGCCCCACACCTTAGCCTCCGCCGTACCCTCATCCTAATCCGTACGCGGACACTGACCCGCGCGTCCGCACGTGCCCAGACCCTAGCACGTGCCCGCACCCTCACCTGTGCCCTCAGCCTTGCCGTTCCCTAACCCTAACCCTAGCCCGGAAAGGAAACCCGCCGGCAGACCCACACCTTAGCCTCCGCCGTACCCTCATCCTAATCCGTACGCGGACACTGACCCACGCGTCCGCACGTGCCCCGACCCTAGCACGTGTCCGCACCCTCACCTGTGCCTTCAGACTTGCCGTTCCCTAACCCTAACCCTAGCCCGGAAGGGAAACCCGCCGGCAGCCCCACACCTTAGGCTCCGCCGTACCCTCATCCTAATCCGTACGCGTACACTGACCCGCGCGTCCGCAAGTGCCCCGACCCTAGCACGTGTCCGCACCCTCACCTGTGCCCTCAGCCTTGCCGTTCCCTAACCCTAACCCTAGCCCGGAAGGGAAACCCGCCGGCAGCCCCACACCTTAGCCTCCGCCGTACCCTCATCCTAATCTGTACGCGGACAATGACCCGCGCGTCCGCACGTGCCCCGACCCTAGCACGTGTCCGCACCCTCACCTGTGCCCTCAGCCTTGCCGTTCCCTAACCCTAACCCTAGCCCGGAAGGGAAACCAGCCGGCAGCCCCACACCTTAGCCTCCGCCGTACCCTCATCCTAATCCGTACGCGGACACTGACCCACGCGTCCGCACGTGCCCCGACCCTCGCACGTTTCCGCACCCTCACCTGTGCCCTCAGCCTTGCCGTTCCCTAACCCTAACCCTAGCCCGGAACGGAAACCCGCCGGCAGCCCCACACCTTAGCCTCCGCCGTACCCTGATCCTAATCCATACGTGGACACTGACCCGCGCGTCCGCACGTGCCCCGACCCTAGCACGTGTCCGCACCCTCACCTGTGCCCTCAGCCTTGCCGTTCCCTAACCCTAACCCTAGCCCGGAACGGAAACCCGCCGGCAGCCCCACACCTTAGCCTCCGCCGTACCCTCATCCTAATCCGTACGCGGACACTGACCCGCGCGTCCGCACGTGCCCCGACCCTAGCACGTGTCCGCACCCTCACCTGTGCCCTCAGCCTGGCCGTTCCCTAACCCTAACCCTAGCCCGGAAGGGAAAACCGCCGGCAGCCCCACACCTTAGCCTCCGCCGTACCCTCATCCTAATCCGTACGCGGACACTGACCAGCGCGTCCGCACGTGCCCCGACCCTAGCACGTGTCCGCACCCTCACCTGTGCCCTCAGCCTTGCCGTTCCCTAACCCTAACCCTAGCCCGGAAGGGAAACCCGCCGGCAGCCCCACACCTTAGCCTCCGCCGTACCCTCATCCTAATCCGTACGCGGACACTGTCCCGCGCGTCCGCACGTGCCCCGACCCTAGCACGTGTCCGCACCCTCACCTGTGCCCTCAGCCTTGCCGTTCCCTAACCCTAACCCTAGCCCGGAAGGGAAACCCGCCGGCAGCCCCACACCTTAGCCTCCGCTGTACCCTCATCCTAATCCGTACGCGGACACTGACCCGCGCGTCCGCACCTGCCCCGACCCTAGCACGTGTCCACACCCTCACCTGTGCCCTCAGCCTTGCCGTTCCCTAACCCTAACCCTAGCCCGGAACGGAAACCCGCCGGCAGCCCCACACCTTAGCCTCCGCCGTACCCTCATCCTAATCTGTACGCGGACACTGACCCGCGCGTCCGCACGTGCCCCGACCCTAGCACGTGTCCGCACCCTCACCTGTGCCTTCAGACTTGCCGTTCCCTAACCCTAACCCTAGCCCGGAAGGGAAACCCGCCGGCAGCCCCACACCTTAGCCTCCGCCGTACCCTCATCCTAATCCGTACGCGGACACTGACCCGCGCGTCCGCACGTGCCCCGACCCTAGCACGTGTCCGCATCCTCACCTGTGCCCTCAGCCTTGCCGTTCCCTAACCCTAACCCTAGCCCGGAAGGGAAACCAGCCGGCAGCCCCACACCTTAGCCTCCGCCGTACCCTCATCCTAATCCGTACGCGGACACTGACCCGCGCGTCCGCACGTGCCCCGATCCTAGCACGTGTCCGCACCCTCACCTGTGCCCTCAGCCTTGCCGTTCCCTAACCCTAACCCTAGCCCGGAACGGAAACCCGCCGGCAAACCCACACCTTAGCCTCCGCCGTACCCTCATCCTAATCCATACGTGGACACTGACCCGCGCGTCCGCACGTGCCCCGACCCTAGCACGTGTCCGCACCCTCACCTGTGCCCTCAGCCTTGCCGTTCCCTAACCCTAACCCTAGCCCGGAACGGAAACCCGCCGGCAGCCCCACACCTTAGCCTCCGCCGTACCCTCATCCTAATCCGTACGCGGACACTGACCCGCGCGTCCGCACGTGCCCCGACCCTAGCACGTGTCCGCACCCTCACCTGTGCCCTCAGCCTGGCCGTTCCCTAACCCTAACCCTAGCCCGGAAGGGAAACCCGCCGGCAGCCCCACACCTTAGCCTCCGCCGTACCCTCATCCTAATCCGTACGCGGACACTGACCAGCGCGTCCGCACGTGCCACGACCCTAGCACGTGTCCGCACCCTCACCTGTGCCCTCAGCCTTGCCGTTCCCTAACCCTAACCCTAGCCCGGAAGGGAAACCCGCCGGCAGCCCCACACCTTAGCCTCCGCCGTACCCTCATCCTAATCCGTACGCGGACACTGACCCGCGCGTCCGCACGTGCCCCAACCCTAGCACGTGTCCGCACCCTCACCTGTGCCCTCAGCCTTGCCGTTCCCTAATCCTAACCCTAGCCCGGAACGGAAACCCGCCGGCAGCCCCACACCTTAGCCTCCGCCGTACCCTCATCCTAATCCGTACGCGGACACTGACCCGCGCGTCCGCACGTGCCCCGAACCTAGCCCGTGTCCGCACCCTCACCTGTGCCCTCAGCCTTGCCGTTCCCTAACCCTAACCCTAGCCCGGAAGGGAAACCCGCCGGCAGCCCCACACCTTAGCCTCCGCCGTACCCTCATCCTAATCCGTACGCGGACACTGACCCGCGCGTCCGCACGTGCCGCGACCCTAGCACGTGTCCGGACCCTCACCTGTGCCCTCAGCCTTGCCGTTCCCTAACCCTAACCCTAGCCCGGAACGGAAACCCGCCGGCAGCCCCACACCTTAGCCTCCACCGTACCCTCCTCCTAATCCATACGCGGACACTGACCCGTGCGTCCGCACGTGCCCCGACCCTAGCACGTGTCCGTGCCCTCAGCCTTGCCGTTCCCTAACCCTAACCGTAGCCCGGAACGGAAACCCGCCGGCAGCCCCACGCCTTAGCCTCCGCCGTACCCTCATCCTAATCCGTACGCGGACACTGACCAGCGCGTCCGCACGTGCCGCGACCCTAGCACGTGTCCGCACCCTCACCTGTGCCCTCAGCCTTGCCGTTCCCTAACCCTAACCCTAGCCCGGAACGGAAACCCGCCGGCAGCCCCACACCTTAGCCTCCGCCGTACCCTCATCCTAAACCGTACGCGGACACTGACCCGCGCGTCCGCACGTGCCCCGACCCTAGCACGTGTCCGCACCCTCACCTGTGCCCTCAGCCTTGCCGTTCCCTAACCCTAACCCTAGCCCGGAACGGAAACCCGCCGGCAGACCCACACCTTAGCCTCCGCCGTACCCTCATCCTAATCCGTACGCGGACACTGACCCGCGCGTCCGCACGTGCCCCGACCCTAGCACGTGTCCGCACCCTCACCTGTGCCCTCAGCCTGGCCGTTCCCTAACCCTAACCCTAGCCCGGAAGGGAAAACCGCCGGCAGCCCCACACCTTAGCCTCCGCCGTACCCTCATCCTAATCCGTACGCGGACACTGACCCGCGCGTCCGCACGTGCCCCGACCCTAGCACGTGTCCGCACCCTCACCTGTGCCCTCAGCCTTGCCGTTCCCTAACCCTAACCCTAGCCCGGAAGGGAAACCCGCCGGCAGCCCCACACCTTAGCCCCCGCCGTACCCTCATCCTAATCCGTACGCGGACACTGACCCGCGCGTCCGCACGTGCCCCGACCCTAGCACGTGTCCGCATCCTCACCTGTGCCCTCAGCCTTGCCGTTCCCTAACCCTAACCCTAGCCCGGAAGGGAAACCCGCCGGCAGCCCCACACCTTAGCCTCCGCCGTACCCTCATCGTAATCCGTACGCGGACACTGACCCGCGCGTCCGCACGTGCCGCGACCCTAGCACGTGTCCGGACCCTCACCTGTGCCCTCAGCCTTGCCGTTCCCTAACCCTAACCCTAGCCCGGAACGGAAACCCGCCGGCAGCCCCACACCTTAGCCTCCACCGTACCCTCATCCTAATCCATACGCGGACACTGACCCGCGCGTCCGCACGTGCCCCGACCCTAGCACGTGTCCGTGCCCTCAGCCTTGCCGTTCCCTAACCCTAACCCTAGCCCGGAACGGAAACCCGCCGGCAGCCCCACACCTTAGCCTCCGCCGTACCCTCATCCTAATCCGTACGCGGACACTGACCCGCGCGTCCGCACGTGCCCCGACCCTAGCACGTGTCCGCACCCTCACCTGTGCCTTCAGACTTGCCGTTCCCTAACCCTAACCCTAGCCCGGAAGGGAAACCCGCCGGCAGCCCCACACCTTAGCCTCCGCCGTACCCTCATCCTAATCCGTACGCGGACACTGACCCGCGCGTCCGCACGTGCCCCGACCCTAGCACGTGTCCGCACCCTCACCTGTGCCCTCAGCCTGGCCGTTCCCTAACCCTAACCCTAGCCCGGAAGGGAAACCCGCCGGCAGCCCCACACCTTAGCCTCCGCCGTACCCTCATCCTAATCCGTACGCGGACACTGACCAGCGCGTCCGCACGTGCCACGACCCTAGCACGTGTCCGCACCCTCACCTGTGCCCTCAGCCTTGCCGTTCCCTAACCCTAACCCTAGCCCGGAAGGGAAACCCGCCGGCAGCCCCACACCTTAGCCTCCGCCGTACCCTCATCCTAATCCGTACGCGGACACTGACCCGCGCGTCCGCACGTGCCGCAACCCTAGCACGTGTCCGCGCCCTCACCTGTGCCCTCAGCCTTGCCGTTCCCTAACCCTATCCCTAGCCCGGAAGGGAAACCCGCCGGCAGCCCCACACCTTAGCCTCCGCCGTACCCTCATCCTAATCCGTACGCGGACACTGACCCGCGCGTCCGCACGTGCCCCGACACTAGCACGTGTCCGCACCCTCACCTGTGCCCTCAGCCTTGCCGTTCCCTAACCCTAACCCTAGCCCGGAAGGGAAACCCGCCGGCAGCCCCACACCTGAGCCTCCGCTGTACCCTCATCGTAATCCGTACGCGGACACTGACCCGCGCGTCCGCACGTGCCCCGACCCTAGCACGTGTCCGCACCCTCACCTGTGCCCTCAGCCTTGCCGTTCCCAAACCCTAACCCTAGCCCGGAAGGGAATCCCGCCGGCAGCCCCACACCTTAGCCTCCGCCGTACCCTCATCATAATCCGTACGCGGACACTGACCCGCGCGTCCGCACGTGCCCCGACCCTAGCACGTGTCCGCACCCTCACCTGTGCCCTCAGCCTTGCCGTTCCCTAACCCTAACCCTAGCCGGGAACGGAAACCCGCCGGCAGCCCCACACCTTAGCCTCCGCCGTACCCTCATCCTAATCCGTACGCGGACACTGACCCGCGCGTCCGCACGTGCCCCGACCCTAGCACGTGTCCGCACCCTCACCTGTGCCCTCAGCCTTGCCGTTCCCTAACCCTAACCCTAGCCCGGAACGGAAACCCGCCGGCAGCCCCACACCTTAGCCTCCGCCGTACCCTGATCCTAATCCGTACGCGGACACTGACCCGCGCGTCCGCACGTGCCGCGACCCTAGCACGTGTCCGCACCCTCACCTGTGCCCTCAGCCTTGCCGTTCCCTAACCCTAACCCTAGCCCGGAACGGAAACCCGCCGGCAGCCCCACACCTTAGCCTCCGCCGTACCCTCATCCTAATCCGTACGCGGACACTGACCCGCGCGTCCGCACGTGCCCCGACCCTAGCACGTGTCCGCACCCTCACCTGTGCCCTCAGCCTTGCCGTTCCCTAACCCTAACCCTAGCCCGGAAGGGAAACCCGCCGGCAGCCCCACACCTTAGCCTCCGCCGTACCCACATCCTAATCCGTACGCGGACACTGACCCGCGCGTCCGCATGTGCCCCGACCCTAGCACGTGTCCGCACCCTCACCTGTGCCCTCAGCCTTGCCGTTCCCTAACCCTAACCCTAGCCCGGAAGGGAAACCCGCCGGCAGCCCCACACTTTAGCCTCAGCCGTACCCTCATCCTAATCCGTACGCGGACACTGACCCGCGCGTCCGCACGTGCCCCGACCCTAGCACGTGTCCGCACCCTCACCTGTGCCCTCAGCCTTGCCGTTCCCTAACCCTAACCCTAGCCCGGAAGGGAAACCCGCCGGCAGCCCCACACCTTAGCCTCCGCCGTACACTCATCCTAATCCGTACGCGGACACTGACCCGCGCGTCCGCACGTGCCCCGACCCTAGCACGTGTCCGCACCCTCACCTGTGCCCTCAGCCTTGCCGTTCCCTAACCCTAACCCTAGCCCGGAAGGGAAACCCGCCGGCAGCCCCACACCTTAGCCTCCGCCGTACCCTCATCCTAATCCATACGCGGACACTGACCCGCGTGTCCGCACGTGCCCCGACCCTAGCACGTGTCCGCACCCTCACCTGTGCCCTCAGCCTTGCCGTTCCCTAACCCTAACCCTAGCCCGGAACGGAAACCCGCCGGCAGCCCCACACCTTAGACTCCGCCGTACCCTCATCCTAATCCGTACGCGGACACTGACCCGCGCGTCCGCACGTGCCCCGACCCTAGCACGTGTCCGCACCCTCACCTGTGCCCTCAGCCTTGCCGTTCCCTAACCCTAACCCTAGCCCGGAAGGGAAACCCGCCGGCAGCCCCACACCTTAGCCTCCGCCGTACCCTCATCCTAATCCGTACGCGGACACTGACCCGCGCGTCCGCACGTGCCCCGACCCTAGCACGTGTCCGCACCCTCACCTGTTCCCTCAGCCTTGCCGTTCCCTAACCCTAACCCTAGCCCGGAAGGGAAACCCGCCGGCAGCCCCACACCTTAGCCTCCGCCGTACCCTCATCCTAATCCGTACGCGGACACTGACCCGCGCGTCCGCACGTGCCCCGACCCTAGCACGTGTCCGCACCCTCACCTGTGCCCTCAGCCTTGCCGTTCCCTAACCCTAACCCTAGCCCGGAACGGAAACCCGCCGGCAGCCCCACACCTTAGACTCCGCCGTACCCTCATCCTAATCCGTACGCGGACACTGACCCGCGCGTCCGCACGTGCCCCGACCCTAGCACGTGTCCGCACCCTCACCTGTGCCCTCAGCCTTGCCGTTCCCTAACCCTAACCCTAGCCCGGAAGGGAAACCCGCCGGCAGCCCCACACCTTAGCCTCCGCCGTACCCTCATCCTAATCCGTACGCGGACACTGACCCGCGCGTCCGCACGTGCCCCGACCCTAGCACGTGTCCGCACCCTCACCTGTGCCCTCAGCCTTGCCGTTCCCTAACCCTAACCCTAGCCCGGAAGGGAAACCCGCCGGCAGCCCCACACCTTAGCCTCCGCCGTACCCTCATCCTAATCCGTACGCGGACACTGACCCACACGTCCGCACGTGCCCCGACCCTAGCACGTGTCCGCACCCTCACCTGTGCCCTCAGCCTTGCCGTTCCCTAACCCTAACCCTAGCCCGGAAGGGAAACCCGCCGGCAGCCCCACACCTTAGCCTCCGCCGTACCCTCATCCTAATCCGTACGCGGACACTGACCCGCGCGTCCGCACGTGCCCCGACCCTAGCACGTGTCCGCACCCTCACCTGTGCCCTCAGCCTTGCCGTTACCTAACCCTAACCCTAGTCCGGAACGGAAACCCGCCGGCAGCCCCACACCTTAGCCTCCGCCGTACCCTCATCCTAATCCGTACGCGGACACTGACCCGCGCGTCCGCACGTGCCCCGACCCTAGCACGTGTCCGCACCCTCACCTGTGCCCTCAGCCTTGCCGTTCCCTAACCCTAACCCTAGCCCGGAAGGGAAACCCGCCGGCAGCCCCACACCTTAGCCTCCGCCGTACCCTCATCCTAGTCCGTACGCGGACACTGACCCGCGCGTCCGCACGTGCCGCGACCCTAGCACGTGTCCGGACCCTCACCTGTGCCCTCAGCCTTGCCGTTCCCTAACCCTAACCCTAGCCCGGAACGGAAACCCGCCGGCAGCCCCAAACCTTAGCCTCCACCGTACCCTCATCCTAATCCGTACGCGGACACTGACCCGCGCGTCCGCACGTGCCCCGACCCTAGCACGTGTCCATGCCCTCAGCCTTGCCGTTCCCTAACCCTAACCCTAGCCCGGAAGAGAAACCCGCCGGCAGCCCCACACCTTAGCCTCCGCCGTACCCTCATCCTAATCCGTACGCGGACACTGACCCGCGCGTCCGCACGTGCCCCGACCCTAGCACGTGTCCGCACCCTCACCTGTGCCCTCAGCCTTGCCGTTCCCTAAGCCTAACCCTAGCCCGGAACGGAAACCCAGCGGCAGCCCCACACCTTAGCCTCCGCCGTACCCTCATCCTAATCCGTACGCGGACACTGACCCGCGCGTCCGCACGTGCCCAGACCCTAGCACGTGCCCGCACCCTCACCTGTGCCCTCAGCCTTGCCGTTCCCTAACCCTAACCCTAGCCCGGAAAGGAAACCCGCCGGCAGACCCACACCTTAGCCTCCGCCGTACCCTCATCCTAATCCGTACGCGGACACTGACCCACGCGTCCGCACGTGCCCCGACCCTAGCACGTGTCCGCACCCTCACCTGTGCCTTCAGACTTGCCGTTCCCTAACCCTAACCCTAGCCCGGAAGGGAAACCCGCCGGCAGCCCCACACCTTAGGCTCCGCCGTACCCTCATCCTAATCCGTACGCGTACACTGACCCGCGCGTCCGCAAGTGCCCCGACCCTAGCACGTGTCCGCACCCTCACCTGTGCCCTCAGCCTTGCCGTTCCCTAACCCTAACCCTAGCCCGGAAGGGAAACCCGCCGGCAGCCCCACACCTTAGCCTCCGCCGTACCCTCATCCTAATCTGTACGCGGACAATGACCCGCGCGTCCGCACGTGCCCCGACCCTAGCACGTGTCCGCACCCTCACCTGTGCCCTCAGCCTTGCCGTTCCCTAACCCTAACCCTAGCCCGGAAGGGAAACCAGCCGGCAGCCCCACACCTTAGCCTCCGCCGTACCCTCATCCTAATCCGTACGCGGACACTGACCCACGCGTCCGCACGTGCCCCGACCCTCGCACGTTTCCGCACCCTCACCTGTGCCCTCAGCCTTGCCGTTCCCTAACCCTAACCCTAGCCCGGAACGGAAACCCGCCGGCAGCCCCACACCTTAGCCTCCGCCGTACCCTGATCCTAATCCATACGTGGACACTGACCCGCGCGTCCGCACGTGCCCCGACCCTAGCACGTGTCCGCACCCTCACCTGTGCCCTCAGCCTTGCCGTTCCCTAACCCTAACCCTAGCCCGGAACGGAAACCCGCCGGCAGCCCCACACCTTAGCCTCCGCCGTACCCTCATCCTAATCCGTACGCGGACACTGACCCGCGCGTCCGCACGTGCCCCGACCCTAGCACGTGTCCGCACCCTCACCTGTGCCCTCAGCCTGGCCGTTCCCTAACCCTAACCCTAGCCCGGAAGGGAAAACCGCCGGCAGCCCCACACCTTAGCCTCCGCCGTACCCTCATCCTAATCCGTACGCGGACACTGACCAGCGCGTCCGCACGTGCCCCGACCCTAGCACGTGTCCGCACCCTCACCTGTGCCCTCAGCCTTGCCGTTCCCTAACCCTAACCCTAGCCCGGAAGGGAAACCCGCCGGCAGCCCCACACCTTAGCCTCCGCCGTACCCTCATCCTAATCCGTACGCGGACACTGTCCCGCGCGTCCGCACGTGCCCCGACCCTAGCACGTGTCCGCACCCTCACCTGTGCCCTCAGCCTTGCCGTTCCCTAACCCTAACCCTAGCCCGGAAGGGAAACCCGCCGGCAGCCCCACACCTTAGCCTCCGCTGTACCCTCATCCTAATCCGTACGCGGACACTGACCCGCGCGTCCGCACCTGCCCCGACCCTAGCACGTGTCCACACCCTCACCTGTGCCCTCAGCCTTGCCGTTCCCTAACCCTAACCCTAGCCCGGAACGGAAACCCGCCGGCAGCCCCACACCTTAGCCTCCGCCGTACCCTCATCCTAATCTGTACGCGGACACTGACCCGCGCGTCCGCACGTGCCCCGACCCTAGCACGTGTCCGCACCCTCACCTGTGCCTTCAGACTTGCCGTTCCCTAACCCTAACCCTAGCCCGGAAGGGAAACCCGCCGGCAGCCCCACACCTTAGCCTCCGCCGTACCCTCATCCTAATCCGTACGCGGACACTGACCCGCGCGTCCGCACGTGCCCCGACCCTAGCACGTGTCCGCATCCTCACCTGTGCCCTCAGCCTTGCCGTTCCCTAACCCTAACCCTAGCCCGGAAGGGAAACCAGCCGGCAGCCCCACACCTTAGCCTCCGCCGTACCCTCATCCTAATCCGTACGCGGACACTGACCCGCGCGTCCGCACGTGCCCCGATCCTAGCACGTGTCCGCACCCTCACCTGTGCCCTCAGCCTTGCCGTTCCCTAACCCTAACCCTAGCCCGGAACGGAAACCCGCCGGCAAACCCACACCTTAGCCTCCGCCGTACCCTCATCCTAATCCATACGTGGACACTGACCCGCGCGTCCGCACGTGCCCCGACCCTAGCACGTGTCCGCACCCTCACCTGTGCCCTCAGCCTTGCCGTTCCCTAACCCTAACCCTAGCCCGGAACGGAAACCCGCCGGCAGCCCCACACCTTAGCCTCCGCCGTACCCTCATCCTAATCCGTACGCGGACACTGACCCGCGCGTCCGCACGTGCCCCGACCCTAGCACGTGTCCGCACCCTCACCTGTGCCCTCAGCCTGGCCGTTCCCTAACCCTAACCCTAGCCCGGAAGGGAAACCCGCCGGCAGCCCCACACCTTAGCCTCCGCCGTACCCTCATCCTAATCCGTACGCGGACACTGACCAGCGCGTCCGCACGTGCCACGACCCTAGCACGTGTCCGCACCCTCACCTGTGCCCTCAGCCTTGCCGTTCCCTAACCCTAACCCTAGCCCGGAAGGGAAACCCGCCGGCAGCCCCACACCTTAGCCTCCGCCGTACCCTCATCCTAATCCGTACGCGGACACTGACCCGCGCGTCCGCACGTGCCCCAACCCTAGCACGTGTCCGCACCCTCACCTGTGCCCTCAGCCTTGCCGTTCCCTAACCCTAACCCTAGCCCGGAACGGAAACCCGCCGGCAGCCCCACACCTTAGCCTCCGCCGTACCCTCATCCTAATCCGTACGCGGACACTGACCCGCGCGTCCGCACGTGCCCCGAACCTAGCCCGTGTCCGCACCCTCACCTGTGCCCTCAGCCTTGCCGTTCCCTAACCCTAACCCTAGCCCGGAAGGGAAACCCGCCGGCAGCCCCACACCTTAGCCTCCGCCGTACCCTCATCCTAATCCGTACGCGGACACTGACCCGCGCGTCCGCACGTGCCGCGACCCTAGCACGTGTCCGGACCCTCACCTGTGCCCTCAGCCTTGCCGTTCCCTAACCCTAACCCTAGCCCGGAACGGAAACCCGCCGGCAGCCCCACACCTTAGCCTCCACCGTACCCTCCTCCTAATCCATACGCGGACACTGACCCGTGCGTCCGCACGTGCCCCGACCCTAGCACGTGTCCGTGCCCTCAGCCTTGCCGTTCCCTAACCCTAACCGTAGCCCGGAACGGAAACCCGCCGGCAGCCCCACGCCTTAGCCTCCGCCGTACCCTCATCCTAATCCGTACGCGGACACTGACCAGCGCGTCCGCACGTGCCGCGACCCTAGCACGTGTCCGCACCCTCACCTGTGCCCTCAGCCTTGCCGTTCCCTAACCCTAACCCTAGCCCGGAACGGAAACCCGCCGGCAGCCCCACACCTTAGCCTCCGCCGTACCCTCATCCTAAACCGTACGCGGACACTGACCCGCGCGTCCGCACGTGCCCCGACCCTAGCACGTGTCCGCACCCTCACCTGTGCCCTCAGCCTTGCCGTTCCCTAACCCTAACCCTAGCCCGGAACGGAAACCCGCCGGCAGACCCACACCTTAGCCTCCGCCGTACCCTCATCCTAATCCGTACGCGGACACTGACCCGCGCGTCCGCACGTGCCCCGACCCTAGCACGTGTCCGCACCCTCACCTGTGCCCTCAGCCTGGCCGTTCCCTAACCCTAACCCTAGCCCGGAAGGGAAAACCGCCGGCAGCCCCACACCTTAGCCTCCGCCGTACCCTCATCCTAATCCGTACGCGGACACTGACCCGCGCGTCCGCACGTGCCCCGACCCTAGCACGTGTCCGCACCCTCACCTGTGCCCTCAGCCTTGCCGTTCCCTAACCCTAACCCTAGCCCGGAAGGGAAACCCGCCGGCAGCCCCACACCTTAGCCCCCGCCGTACCCTCATCCTAATCCGTACGCGGACACTGACCCGCGCGTCCGCACGTGCCCCGACCCTAGCACGTGTCCGCATCCTCACCTGTGCCCTCAGCCTTGCCGTTCCCTAACCCTAACCCTAGCCCGGAAGGGAAACCAGCCGGCAGCCCCACACCTTAGCCTCCGCCGTACCCTCATCCTAATCCGTACGCGGACACTGACCCGCGCGTCCGCACGTGCCCCGACCCTAGCACGTGTCCGCACCCTCACCTGTGCCCTCAGCCTTGCCGTTCCCTAACCCTAACCCTAGCCCGGAACGGAAACCCGCCGGCAGCCCCACACCTTAGCCTCCGCTGTACCCTCATCCTAATCCGTACGCGGACACTGACCCTCGCGTCCGCACCTGCCCCGACCCTAGCACGTGTCCACACCCTCACCTGTGCCCTCAGCCTTGCCGTTCCCTAACCCTAACCCTAGCCCGGAACGGAAACCCGCCGGCAGCCCCACACCTTAGCCTCCGCCGTACCCTCATCCTAATCCGTACGCGGACACTGACCCGCGCGTCCGCACGTGCCCCGACCCTAGCACGTGTCCGCACCCTCACCTGTGCCTTCAGACTTGCCGTTCCCTAACCCTAACCCTAGCCCGGAAGGGAAACCCGCCGGCAGCCTCACACCTTAGCCTCCGCCGTACCCTCATCCTAATCCGTACGCGGACACTGACCCGCGCGTCCGCACGTGCCCCGACCCTAGCACGTGTCCGCATCCTCACCTGTGCCCTCAGCCTTGCCGTTCCCTAACCCTAACCCTAGCCCTGAAGGGAAACCAGCCGGCAGCCCCACACCTTAGCCTCCGCCGTACCCTCATCCTAATCCGTACGCGGACACTGACCCGCGCGTCCGCACGTGCCCCGACCCTAGCACGTGTCCGCACCCTCACCTGTGCCCTCAGCCTTGCCGTTCCCTAACCCTAACCCTAGCCCGGAACGGAAACCCGCCGGCAAACCCACACCTTAGCCTCCGCCGTACCCTCATCCTAATCCATACGTGGACACTGACCCGCGCGTCCGCACGTGCCCCGACCCTAGCACGTGTCCGCACCCTCACCTGTGCCCTCAGCCTTGCCGTTCCCTAACCCTAACCCTAGCCCGGAACGGAAACCCGCCGGCAGCCCCACACCTTAGCCTCCGCCGTACCCTCATCCTAATCCGTACGCGGACACTGACCCGCGCGTCCGCACGTGCCCCGACCCTAGCACGTGTCCGCACCCTCACCTGTGCCCTCAGCCTGGCCGTTCCCTAACCCTAACCCTAGCCCGGAAGGGAAACCCGCCGGCAGCCCCACACCTTAGCCTCCGCCGTACCCTCATCCTAATCCGTACGCGGACACTGACCAGCGCGTCCGCACGTGCCACGACCCTAGCACGTGTCCGCACCCTCACCTGTGCCCTCAGCCTTGCCGTTCCCTAACCCTAACCCTAGCCCGGAAGGGAAACCCGCCGGCAGCCCCACACCTTAGCCTCCGCCGTACCCTCATCCTAATCCGTACGTGGACACTGACCCGCGCGTCCGCACGTGCCCCAACCCTAGCACGTGTCCGCACCCTCACCTGTGCCCTCAGCCTTGCCGTTCCCTAACCCTAACCCTAGCCCGGAACGGAAACCCGCCGGCAGCCCCACACCTTAGCCTCCGCCGTACCCTCATCCTAATCCGTACGCGGACACTGACCCGCGCGTCCGCACGTGCCCCGAACCTAGCCCGTGTCCGCACCCTCACCTGTGCCCTCAGCCTTGCCGTTCCCTAACCCTAACCCTAGCCCGGAAGGGAAACCCGCCGGCAGCCCCACACCTTAGCCTCCGCCGTACCCTCATCGTAATCCGTACGCGGACACTGACCCGCGCGTCCGCACGTGCCGCGACCCTAGCACGTGTCCGGACCCTCACCTGTGCCCTCAGCCTTGCCGTTCCCTAACCCTAACCCTAGCCCGGAACGGAAACCCGCCGGCAGCCCCACACCTTAGCCTCCACCGTACCCTCATCCTAATCCATACGCGGACACTGACCCGCGCGTCCGCACGTGCCCCGACCCTAGCACGTGTCCGTGCCCTCAGCCTTGCCGTTCCCTAACCCTAACCCTAGCCCGGAACGGAAACCCGCCGGCAGCCCCACACCTTAGCCTCCGCCGTACCCTCATCCTAATCCGTACGCGGACACTGACCCACGCGTCCGCACGTGCCCCGACCCTAGCACGTGTCCGCACCCTCACCTGTGCCTTCAGACTTGCCGTTCCCTAACCCTAACCCTAGCCCGGAAGGGAAACCCGCCGGCAGCCCCACACCTTAGCCTCCGCCGTACCCTCATCCTAATCCGTACGCGGACACTGACCCGCGCGTCCGCACGTGCCCCGACCCTAGCACGTGTCCGCACCCTCACCTGTGCCCTCAGCCTGGCCGTTCCCTAACCCTAACCCTAGCCCGGAAGGGAAACCCGCCGGCAGCCCCACACCTTAGCCTCCGCCGTACCCTCATCCTAATCCGTACGCGGACACTGACCAGCGCGTCCGCACGTGCCACGACCCTAGCACGTGTCCGCACCCTCACCTGTGCCCTCAGCCTTGCCGTTCCCTAACCCTAACCCTAGCCCGGAAGGGAAACCCGCCGGCAGCCCCACACCTTAGCCTCCGCCGTACCCTCATCCTAATCCGTACGCGGACACTGACCCGCGCGTCCGCACGTGCCCCAACCCTAGCACGTGTCCGCACCCTCACCTGGGCCCTCAGCCTTGCCGTTCCCTAACCCTAACCCTAGCCCGGAACGGAAACCCGCCGGCAGCCCCACACCTTAGCCTCCGCCGTACCCTCATCCTAATCCGTACGCGGACACTGACCCGCGCGTCCGCACGTGCCCCGAACCTAGCCCGTGTCCGCACCCTCACCTGTGCCCTCAGCCTTGCCGTTCCCTAACCCTAACCCTAGCCCGGAAGGGAAACCCGCCGGCAGCCCCACACCTTAGCCTCCGCCGTACCCTCATCCTAATCCGTACGCGGACACTGACCCGCGCGTCCGCACGTGCCGCGACCCTAGCACGTGTCCGGACCCTCACCTGTGCCCTCAGCCTTGCCGTTCCCTAACCCTAACCCTAGCCCGGAACGGAAACCCGCCGGCAGCCCCACACCTTAGCCTCCACCGTACCCTCATCCTAATCCATACGCGGACACTGACCCGCGCGTCCGCACGTGCCCCGACCCTAGCACGTGTCCGTGCCCTCAGCCTTGCCGTTCCCTAACCCTAACCGTAGCCCGGAACGGAAACCCGCCGGCAGCCCCACGCCTTAGCCTCCGCCGTACCCTCATCCTAATCCGTACGCGGACACTGACCAGCGCGTCCGCACGTGCCGCGACCCTAGCACGTGTCCGCACCCTCACCTGTGCCCTCAGCCTTGCCGTTCCCTAACCCTAACCCTAGCCCGGAACGGAAACCCGCCGGCAGCCCCACACCTTAGCCTCCGCCGTACCCTCATCCTAAACCGTACGCGGACACTGACCCGCGCGTCCGCACGTGCCCCGACCCTAGCACGTGTCCGCACCCTCACCTGTGCCCTCAGCCTTGCCGTTCCCTAACCCTAACCCTAGCCCGGAACGGAAACCCGCCGGCAGACCCACACCTTAGCCTCCGCCGTACCCTCATCCTAATCCGTACGCGGACACTGACCCGCGCGTCCGCACGTGCCCCGACCCTAGCACGTGTCCGCACCCTCACCTGTGCCCTCAGCCTGGCCGTTCCCTAACCCTAACCCTAGCCCGGAAGGGAAAACCGCCGGCAGCCCCACACCTTAGCCTCCGCCGTACCCTCATCCTAATCCGTACGCGGACACTGACCCGCGCGTCCGCACGTGCCCCGACCCTAGCACGTGTCCGCACCCTCACCTGTGCCCTCAGCCTTGCCGTTCCCTAACCCTAACCCTAGCCCGGAAGGGAAACCCGCCGGCAGCCCCACACCTTAGCCCCCGCCGTACCCTCATCCTAATCCGTACGCGGACACTGACCCGCGCGTCCGCACGTGCCCCGACCCTAGCACGTGTCCGCATCCTCACCTGTGCCCTCAGCCTTGCCGTTCCCTAACCCTAACCCTAGCCCGGAAGGGAAACCCGCCGGCAGCCCCACACCTTAGCCTCCGCCGTACCCTCATCCTAATCCGTACGCGGACACTGACCCGCGCGTCCGCACGTGCCCCGACCCTAGCACGTGTCCGCACCCTCACCTGTGCCCTCAGCCTTGCCGTTCCCTAACCCTAACCCTAGCCCGGAACGGAAACCCGCCGGCAGCCCCACACCTTAGCCTCCGCTGTACCCTCATCCTAATCCGTACGCGGACACTGACCCGCGCGTCCGCACCTGCCCCGACCCTAGCACGTGTCCACACCCTCACCTGTGCCCTCAGCCTTGCCGTTCCCTAACCCTAACCCTAGCCCGGAACGGAAACCCGCCGGCAGCCCCACACCTTAGCCTCCGCCGTACCCTCATCCTAATCCGTACGCGGACACTGACCCGCGCGTCCGCACGTGCCCCGACCCTAGCACGTGTCCGCACCCTCACCTGTGCCTTCAGACTTGCCGTTCCCTAACCCTAACCCTAGCCCGGAAGGGAAACCCGCCGGCAGCCTCACACCTTAGCCTCCGCCGTACCCTCATCCTAATCCGTACGCGGACACTGACCCGCGCGTCCGCACGTGCCCCGACCCTAGCACGTGTCCGCATCCTCACCTGTGCCCTCAGCCTTGCCGTTCCCTAACCCTAACCCTAGCCCTGAAGGGAAACCAGCCGGCAGCCCCACACCTTAGCCTCCGCCGTACCCTCATCCTAATCCGTACGCGGACACTGACCCGCGCGTCCGCACGTGCCCCGACCCTAGCACGTGTCCGCACCCTCACCTGTGCCCTCAGCCTTGCCGTTCCCTAACCCTAACCCTAGCCCGGAACGGAAACCCGCCGGCAAACCCACACCTTAGCCTCCGCCGTACCCTCATCCTAATCCATACGTGGACACTGACCCGCGCGTCCGCACGTGCCCCGACCCTAGCACGTGTCCGCACCCTCACCTGTGCCCTCAGCCTTGCCGTTCCCTAACCCTAACCCTAGCCCGGAACGGAAACCCGCCGGCAGCCCCACACCTTAGCCTCCGCCGTACCCTCATCCTAATCCGTACGCGGACACTGACCCGCGCGTCCGCACGTGCCCCGACCCTAGCACGTGTCCGCACCCTCACCTGTGCCCTCAGCCTGGCCGTTCCCTAACCCTAACCCTAGCCCGGAAGGGAAACCCGCCGGCAGCCCCACACCTTAGCCTCCGCCGTACCCTCATCCTAATCCGTACGCGGACACTGACCAGCGCGTCCGCACGTGCCACGACCCTAGCACGTGTCCGCACCCTCACCTGTGCCCTCAGCCTTGCCGTTCCCTAACCCTAACCCTAGCCCGGAAGGGAAACCCGCCGGCAGCCCCACACCTTAGCCTCCGCCGTACCCTCATCCTAATCCGTACGCGGACACTGACCCGCGCGTCCGCACGTGCCCCAACCCTAGCACGTGTCCGCACCCTCACCTGTGCCCTCAGCCTTGCCGTTCCCTAACCCTAACCCTAGCCCGGAACGGAAACCCGCCGGCAGCCCCACACCTTAGCCTCCGCCGTACCCTCATCCTAATCCGTACGCGGACACTGACCCGCGCGTCCGCACGTGCCCCGAACCTAGCCCGTGTCCGCACCCTCACCTGTGCCCTCAGCCTTGCCGTTCCCTAACCCTAACCCTAGCCCGGAAGGGAAACCCGCCGGCAGCCCCACACCTTAGCCTCCGCCGTACCCTCATCGTAATCCGTACGCGAACACTGACCCGCGCGTCCGCACGTGCCGCGACCCTAGCACGTGTCCGGACCCTCACCTGTGCCCTCAGCCTTGCCGTTCCCTAACCCTAACCCTAGCCCGGAACGGAAACCCGCCGGCAGCCCCACACCTTAGCCTCCACCGTACCCTCATCCTAATCCATACGCGGACACTGACCCGCGCGTCCGCACGTGCCCCGACCCTAGCACGTGTCCGTGCCCTCAGCCTTGCCGTTCCCTAACCCTAACCGTAGCCCGGAACGGAAACCCGCCGGCAGCCCCACGCCTTAGCCTCCGCCGTACCCTCATCCTAATCCGTACGCGGACACTGACCAGCGCGTCCGCACGTGCCGCGACCCTAGCACGTGTCCGCACCCTCACCTGTGCCCTCAGCCTTGCCGTTCCCTAACCCTAACCCTAGCCCGGAACGGAAACCCGCCGGCAGCCCCACACCTTAGCCTCCGCCGTACCCACATCCTAAACCGTACGCGGACACTGACCCGCGCGTCCGCACGTGCCCCGACCCTAGCACGTGTCCGCACCCTCACCTGTGCCCTCAGCCTTGCCGTTCCCTAACCCTAACCCTAGCCCGGAACGGAAACCCGCCGGCAGACCCACACCTTATCCTCCGCCGTACCCTCATCCTAATCCATACGTGGACACTGACCCGCGCGTCTGCACGTGCCCCGGCCCTAGCACGTGTCCGCACCCTCACCTGTGCCCTCAGCCTTGCCGTTCCCTAACCCTAACCCTAGCCCGGAACGGAAACCCGCCGGCAGCCCCACACCTTAGCCTCCGCCGTACCCTCATCCTAATCCGTACGCGGACACTGACCAGCGCGTCCGCACGTGCCCCGACCCTAGCACGTGTCCGCACCCTCACCTGTGCCCTCAGCCTTGCCGTTCCCTAACCCTAACCCTAGCCCGGAAGGGAAACCCGCCGGCAGCCCCACACCTTAGCCTCCGCCGTACCCTCATCCTAATCCGTACGCGGACACTGACCCGCGCGTCCGCACGTGCCCCGACCCTAGCACGAGTCCGCACCCTCACCTGTGCCCTCAGCCTTGCCGTTCCCTAACCCTAACCCTAGCCCGGAAGGGAAACCCGCCGGCAGCCCCACACCTTAGCCTCCGCCGTACCCTCATCCTAATACGTACGCGGACACTGACCCGCGCGTCCGCACGTGCCCCGACCCTAGCACGTGTCCGCACCCTCACCTGTGCCCTCAGCCTTGCCGTTCCCTAACCCTAACCCTAGCCCGGAAGGGAAACCCGCCGGCAGCCCCACACCTTAGCCTCCGCCGTACCCTCATCCTAATCCGTACGCGGACACTGACCCGCGCGTCCGCACGTGCCCCGACCCTAGCACGTGTCCGCACCCTCACCTGTGCCCTCAGCCTTGCCGTTCCCTAACCCTAACCCTAGCCCGGAACGGAAACCCGCCGGCAGCCCCACACCTTAGCCTCCGCCGTACCCTCATCCTAATCCGTACGCGGACACTGACCCGCGCGTCCGCACGTGCCCCGACCCTAGCACGTGTCCGCACCCTCACCTGTGCCTTCAGACTTGCCGTTCCCTAACCCTAACCCTAGCCCGGAAGGGAAACCCGCCGGCAGCCCCACACCTTAGCCTCCGCCGTACCCTCATCCTAATCCGTACGCGGACACTGACCCGCGCGTCCGCACGTGCCCCGACCCTAGCACGTGTCCGCACCCTCACCTGTGCCCTCAGCCTTGCCGTTCCCTAACCCTAACCCTAGCCCGGAATGGAAACCCGCCGGCAGCCCCACACCTTAGCCTCCGCCGTACCCTCATCCTAATCTGTACGCGGACACTGACCCGCGCGTCCGCACGTGCCCCGACCCCTAGCACGTGTCCGCACCCTCACCTGTGCCCTCAGCCTTGCCGTTCCCTAACCCTAACCCTAGCCCGGAACGGAAACCCGCCGGCAGCCCCACACCATAGCCTCCGCCGTACCCTGATCCTAATCCGTACGCGGACACTGACCCGCGCGTCCGCACGTGCCGCGACCCTAGCACGTGTCCGCACCCTCACCTGTGCCCTCAGCCTTGCCGTTCCCTAACCCTAACCCTAGCCCGGAACGGAAACCCGCCGGCAGCCCCACACCTTAGCCTCCGCCGTACCCTCATCCTAATCCGTACGCGGACACTGACCCGCGCGTCCGTACGTGCCCCGACCCTAGCACGTGTCCGCACCCTCACCTGTGCCCTCAGCCTTGCCGTTCCCTAACCCTAACCCTAGCCCGGAACGGAAACCCGCCGGCAGCCCCACACCTTAGCCTCCGCCGTACCCACATCCTAATCCGTACGCGGACACTGACCCGCGCGTCCGCATGTTCCCCGACCCTAGCACGTGTCCGCACCCTCACCTGTGCCCTCAGCCTTGCCGTTCCCTAACCCTAACCCTAGCCCGGAAGGGAAACCCGCCGGCAGCCCCACACTTTAGCCTCCGCAGTACCCTCATCCTAATCCGTACGCGGACACTGACCCGCGCGTCCGCACGTGCCCCGACCCTAGCACGTGTCCGCACCCTCACCTGTGCCCTCAGCCTTGCCGTTCCCTAACCCTAACCCTAGCCCGGAAGGGAAACCCGCCGGCAGCCCCACACCTTAGCCTCTGCCGTACCCTCATCCTAATCCGTACGCGGACACTGACCCGCGCGTCCGCACGTGCCCCGACCCTAGCACGTGTCCGCACCCTCACCTGTGCCCTCAGCCTTGCCGTTCCCTAACCCTAACCCTAGCCCGGAAGGGAAACCCGCCGGCAGCCCCACACCTTAGCCTCCGCCGTACCCTCATCCTAATCCGTACGCGGACACTGACCCGCGCGTCCGCACGTGCCCCGACCCTAGCACGTGTCCGCACCCTCACCTGTGCCCTCAGCCTTGCCGTTCCCTAACCCTAACCCTAGCCCGGAACGGAAACCCGCCGGCAGCCCCACACCTTAGACTCCGCCGTACCCTCATCCTAATCCGTACGCGGACACTGACCCGCGCGTCCGCACGTGCCCCGACCCTAGCACGTGTCCGCACCCTCACCTGTGCCCTCAGCCTTGCCGTTCCCTAACCCTAACCCTAGCCCAGAAGGGAAACCCGCCGGCAGCCCCACACCTTAGCCTCCGCCGTACCCTCATCCTAATCCGTACGCGGACACTGACCCGCGCGTCCGCATGTGCCCCGACCCTAGCACGTGTCCGCACCCTCACCTGTGCCTTCACCCTTGCCGTTCCCTAACCCTAACCCTAGCCCGGAAGGGAAACCCGCCGGCAGCCCCACACCTTAGCCTCCGCCTTACCCTCATCCTAATCTGTACGCGGACACTGACCCGCGCGTCCGCACATGCCCCGACCCTAGCACGTGTCCGCACCCTCACCTGTGCCCTCAGCCTTGCCGTTCCCTAACCCTAACCCTAGCCCGGAAGGGAAACCCGCCGGCAGCCCCACACCTTAGCCTCCGCCGTACCCTCATCCTAATCCGTACGCGGACACTGACCCGCGCGTCCGCACGTGCCCCGACCCTAGCACGTGTCCGCACCCTCACCTGTGCCCTCAGCCTTGCCGTTCCCTAACACTAACCCTAGCCCGGAAGGGAAACCCGCCGGCAGCCCCACACCTTAGCCTCCGCCGTACCCTCATCCTAATCCGTACGCGGACACTGACCCGCACGTCCGCACGTGCCCCGACCCTAGCACGTGTCCGCACCCTCACCTGTGCCCTCAGCCTTGCCGTTCCCTAACCCTAACCCTAGCCCGGAAGGGAATCCCGCCGGCAACCCCACACCTTAGCCTCCGCCGTACCCTCATCCTAATCCGTACGCGGACACTGACCCGCGCGTCCGCACGTGCCCCGACCCTAGCACGTGTCCGCACCCTCACCTGTGCCCTCAGCCTTGCCGTTACCTAACCCTAACCCTAGTCCGGAACGGAAACCCGCCGGCAGCCCCACACCTTAGCCTCCGCCGTACCCTCATCCTAATCCGTACGCGGACACTGACCCGCGCGTCCGCACGTGCCCCGACCCTAGCACGTGTCCGCACCCTCACCTGTGCCCTCAGCCTTGCCGTTCCCTAACCCTAACCCTAGCCCGGAAGGGAAACCCGCCGGCAGCCCCACACCTTAGCCTCCGCCGTACCCTCATCCTAGTCCGTACGCGGACACTGACCCGCGCGTCCACACGTGCCCCGACCCTAGCACGTGTCCGCACCCTCACCTGTGCCCTCAGCCTTGCCGTTCCCTAACCCTAACCCTAGCCCGGAAGGGAAACCCGCCGGCAGCCCCACACCTTAGCCTCCGCCGTACCCTCATCCTAATCCGTACGCGGACACTGACCCGCGCGTCCGCACGTGCCCCGACCCTAGCACGTGTCCGCACCCTCACCTGTGCCTTCAGACTTGCCGTTCCCTAACCCTAACCCTAGCCCGGAAGGGAAACCCGCCGGCAGCCCCACACCTTAGCCTCGGCCGTACCCTCATCCTAATCCGTACGCGGACACTGACCCGCGCGTCCGCACGTGCCCCGACCCTAGCACGTGTCCGCACCCTCACCTGTGCCCTCAGCCTTGCCGTTCCCTAACCCTAACCCTAGCCCGGAATGGAAACCCGCCGGCAGCCCCACACCTTAGCCTCCGCCGTACCCTCATCCTAATCTGTACGCGGACACTGACCCGCGCGTCCGCACGTGCCCCGACCCTAGCACGTGTCCGCACCCTCACCTGTGCCCTCAGCCTTGCCGTTCCCTAACCCTAACCCTAGCCCGGAACGGAAACCCGCCGGCAGCCCCACACCTTAGCCTCCGCCGTACCCTGATCCTAATCCGTACGCGGACACTGACCCGCGCGTCCGCACGTGCCGCGACCCTAGCACGTGTCCGCACCCTCACCTGTGCCCTCAGCCTTGCCGTTCCCTAACCCTAACCCTAGCCCGGAACGGAAACCCGCCGGCAGCCCCACACCTTAGCCTCCGCCGTACCCTCATCCTAATCCGTACGCGGACACTGACCCGCGCGTCCGTACGTGCCCCGACCCTAGCACGTGTCCGCACCCTCACCTGTGCCCTCAGCCTTGCCGTTCCCTAACCCTAACCCTAGCCCGGAACGGAAACCCGCCGGCAGCCCCACACCTTAGCCTCCGCCGTACCCACATCCTAATCCGTACGCGGACACTGACCCGCGCGTCCGCATGTTCCCCGACCCTAGCACGTGTCCGCACCCTCACCTGTGCCCTCAGCCTTGCCGTTCCCTAACCCTAACCCTAGCCCGGAAGGGAAACCCGCCGGCAGCCCCACACTTTAGCCTCCGCAGTACCCTCATCCTAATCCGTACGCGGACACTGACCCGCGCGTCCGCACGTGCCCCGACCCTAGCACGTGTCCGCACCCTCACCTGTGCCCTCAGCCTTGCCGTTCCCTAACCCTAACCCTAGCCCGGAAGGGAAACCCGCCGGCAGCCCCACACCTTAGCCTCTGCCGTACCCTCATCCTAATCCGTACGCGGACACTGACCCGCGCGTCCGCACGTGCCCCGACCCTAGCACGTGTCCGCACCCTCACCTGTGCCCTCAGCCTTGCCGTTCCCTAACCCTAACCCTAGCCCGGAAGGGAAACCCGCCGGCAGCCCCACACCTTAGCCTCCGCCGTACCCTCATCCTAATCCGTACGCGGACACTGACCCGCGCGTCCGCACGTGCCCCGACCCTAGCACGTGTCCGCACCCTCACCTGTGCCCTCAGCCTTGCCGTTCCCTAACCCTAACCCTAGCCCGGAACGGAAACCCGCCGGCAGCCCCACACCTTAGACTCCGCCGTACCCTCATCCTAATCCGTACGCGGACACTGACCCGCGCGTCCGCACGTGCCCCGACCCTAGCACGTGTCCGCACCCTCACCTGTGCCCTCAGCCTTGCCGTTCCCTAACCCTAACCCTAGCCCAGAAGGGAAACCCGCCGGCAGCCCCACACCTTAGCCTCCGCCGTACCCTCATCCTAATCCGTACGCGGACACTGACCCGCGCGTCCGCATGTGCCCCGACCCTAGCACGTGTCCGCACCCTCACCTGTGCCTTCACCCTTGCCGTTCCCTAACCCTAACCCTAGCCCGGAAGGGAAACCCGCCGGCAGCCCCACACCTTAGCCTCCGCCGTACCCTCATCCTAATCCGTACGCGGACACTGACCCGCGCGTCCGCACGTGCCCCGACCCTAGCACGTGTCCGCACCCTCACCTGTGCCCTCAGCCTTGCCGTTCCCTAACCCTAACCCTAGCCCGGAAGGGAAACCCGCCGGCAGCCCCACACCTTAGCCTCCGCCGTACCCTCATCCTAATCCGTACGCGGACACTGACCCGCGGGTCCGCACGTGCCCCGACCCTAGCACGTGTCCGCACCCTCACCTGTGCCCTCAGCCTTGCCGTTACCTAACCCTAACCCTAGTCCGGAACGGAAACCCGCCGGCAGCCCCACACCTTAGCCTCCGCCGTACCCTCATCCTAATCCGTACGCGGACACTGACCCACGCGTCCGCACGTGCCCCGACCCTAGCACGTGTCCGCACCCTCACCTGTGCCCTCAGCCTTGCCGTTCCCTAACCCTAACCCTAGCCCGGAAGGGAAACCCGCCGGCAGCCCCACACCTTAGCCTCCGCCGTACCCTCTTCCTAGTCCGTACGCGGACACTGACCCGCGCGTCCGCACGTGCCGCGACCCTAGCACGTGTCCGGACCCTCACCTGTGCCCTCAGCCTTGCCGTTCCCTAACCCTAACCCTAGCCCGGAACGGAAACCCGCCGGCAGCCCCAAACCTTAGCCTCCACCGTACCCTCATCCTAATCCGTACGCGGACACTGACCCGCGCGTCCGCACGTGCCCCGACCCTAGCACGTGTCCGTGCCCTCAGCCTTGCCGTTCCCTAACCCTAACCCTAGCCCGGAAGAGAAACCCGCCGGCAGCCCCACACCTTAGCCTCCGCCGTACCCTCATCCTAATCCGTACGCGGACACTGACCCGCGCGTCCGCACGTGCCCCGACCCTAGCACGTGTCCGCACCCTCACCTGTGCCCTCAGCCTTGCCGTTCCCTAAGCCTAACCCTAGCCCGGAACGGAAACCCACCGGCAGCCCCACACCTTAGCCTCCGCCGTACCCTCATCCTAATCCGTACGCGGACACTGACCCGCGCGTCCGCACGTGCCCAGACCCTAGCACGTGCCCGCACCCTCACCTGTTCCCTCAGCCTTGCCGTTCCCTAACCCTAACCATAGCCCGGAAAGGAAACCCGCCGGCAGACCCACACCTTAGCCTCCGCCGTACCCTCATCCTAATCCGTACGCGGACACTGACCCACGCGTCCGCACGTGCCCCGACCCTAGCACGTGTCCGCACCCTCACCTGTGCCTTCAGTTTTGCCGTTCCCTAACCCTAACCCTAGCCCGGAAGGGAAACCCGCCGGCAGCCCCACACCTTAGGCTCCGCCGTACCCTCATCCTAATCCGTACGCGTACACTGACCCGCGCGTCCGCACGTGCCCCGACCCTAGCACGTGTCCGCACCCTCACCTGTGCCCTCAGCCTTGCCGTTCCCTAACCCTAACCCTAGCCCGGAAGGGAAACCCGCCGGCAGCCCCACACCTTAGCCTCCGCCGTACCCTCATCCTAATCTGTACGCGGACAATGACCCGCGCGTCCGCACGTGCCCCGACCCTAGCACGTGTCCGCACCCTCACCTGTGCCCTCAGCCTTGCCGTTCCCTAACCCTAACCCTAGCCCGGAAGGGAAACCAGCCGGCAGCCCCACACCTTAGCCTCCGCCGTACCCTCATCCTAATCCGTACGCGGACACTGACCCACGCGTCCGCACGTGCCCCGACCCTAGCACGTTTCCGCACCCTCACCTGTGCCCTCAGCCTTGCCGTTCCCTAACCCTAACCCTAGCCCGGAACGGAAACCCGCCGGCAGCCCCACACCTTAGCCTCCGCCGTACCCTGATCCTAATCCATACGTGGACACTGACCCGCGCGTCCGCACGTGCCCCGACCCTAGCACGTGTCCGCACCCTCACCTGTGCCCTCAGCCTTGCCGTTCCCTAACCCTAACCCTAGCCCGGAACGGAAACCCGCCGGCAGCCCCACACCTTAGCCTCCGCCGTACCCTCATCCTAATCCGTACGCGGACACTGACCCGCGCGTCCGCACGTGCCCCGACCCTAGCACGTGTCCGCACCCTCACCTGTGCCCTCAGCCTGGCCGTTCCCTAACCCTAACCCTAGCCCGGAAGGGAAAACCTCCGGCAGCCCCACACCTTAGCCTCCGCCGTACCCTCATCCTAATCCGTACGCGGACACTGACCAGCGCGTCCGCACGTGCCCCGACCCTAGCACGTGTCCGCACCCTCACCTGTGCCCTCAGCCTTGCCGTTACCTAACCCTAACCCTAGTCCGGAACGGAAACCCGCCGGCAGCCCCACACCTTAGCCTCCGCCGTACCCTCATCCTAATCCGTACGCGGACACTGACCCGCGCGTCCGCACGTGCCCCGACCCTAGCACGTGTCCGCACCCTCACCTGTGCCCTCAGCCTTGCCGTTCCCTAACCCTAACCCTAGCCCGGAAGGGAAACCCGCCGGCAGCCCCACACCTTAGCCTCTGCCGTACCCTCTTCCTAGTCCGTACGCGGACACTGACCCGCGCGTCCGCACGTGCCGCGACCCTAGCACGTGTCCGGACCCTCACCTGTGCCCTCAGCCTTGCCGTTCCCTAACCCTAACCCTAGCCCGGAACGGAAACCCGCCGGCAGCCCCAAACCTTAGCCTCCACCGTACCCTCATCCTAATCCGTACGCGGACACTGACCCGCGCGTCCGCACGTGCCCCGACCCTAGCACGTGTCCGTGCCCTCAGCCTTGCCGTTCCCTAACCCTAACCCTAGCCCGGAAGAGAAACCCGCCGGCAGCCCCACACCTTAGCCTCCGCCGTACCCTCATCCTAATCCGTACGCGGACACTGACCCGCGCGTCCGCACGTGCCCCGACCCTAGCACGTGTCCGCACCCTCACCTGTGCCCTCAGCCTTGCCGTTCCCTAAGCCTAACCCTAGCCCGGAACGGAAACCCACCGGCAGCCCCACACCTTAGCCTCCGCCGTACCCTCATCCTAATCCGTACGCGGACACTGACCCGCGCGTCCGCACGTGCCCAGACCCTAGCACGTGCCCGCACCCTCACCTGTGCCCTCAGCCTTGCCGTTCCCTAACCCTAACCCTAGCCCGGAAAGGAAACCCGCCGGCAGACCCACACCTTAGCCTCCGCCGTACCCTCATCCTAATCCGTACGCGGACACTGACCCACGCGTCCGCACGTGCCCCGACCCTAGCACGTGTCCGCACCCTCACCTGTGCCTTCAGACTTGCCGTTCCCTAACCCTAACCCTAGCCTGGAAGGGAAACCCGCCGGCAGCCCCACACCTTAGGCTCCGCCGTACCCTCATCCTAATCCGTACGCGTACACTGACCCGCGCGTCCGCACGTGCCCCGACCCTAGCACGTGTCCGCACCCTCACCTGTGCCCTCAGCCTTGCCGTTCCCTAACCCTAACCCTAGCCCGGAAGGGAAACCCGCCGGCAGCCCCACACCTTAGCCTCCGCCGTACCCTCATCCTAATCTGTACGCGGACAATGACCCGCGCGTCCGCACGTTCCCCGACCCTAGCACGTGTCCGCACCCTCACCTGTGCCCTCAGCCTTGCCGTTCCCTAACCCTAACCCTAGCCCGGAAGGGAAACCAGCCGGCAGCCCCACACCTTAGCCTCCGCCGTACCCTCATCCTAATCCGTACGCGGACACTGACCCACGCGTCCGCACGTGCCCCGACCCTAGCACGTTTCCGCACCCTCACCTGTGCCCTCAGCCTTGCCGTTCCCTAACCCTAACCCTAGCCCAGAACGGAAACCCGCCGGCAGCCCCACACCTTAGCCTCCGCCGTACCCTGATCCTAATCCATACGTGGACACTGACTCGCGCGTCCGCACGTGCCCCGACCCTAGCACGTGTCCGCACCCTCACCTGTGCCCTCAGCCTTGCCGTTCCCTAACCCTAACCCTAGCCCGGAACGGAAACCCGCCGGCAGCCCCACACCTTAGCCTCCGCCGTACCCTCATCCTAATCCGTACGCGGACACTGACCCGCGCGTCCGCACGTGCCCCGACCCTAGCACGTGTCCGCACCCTCACCTGTGCCCTCAGCCTGGCCGTTCCCTAACCCTAACCCTAGCCCGGAACGGAAAACCTCCGGCAGCCCCACACCTTAGCCTCCGCCGTACCCTCATCCTAATCCGTACGCGGACACTGACCAGCGCGTCCGCACGTGCCCCGACCCTAGCACGTGTCCGCACCCTCACCTGTGCCCTCAGCCTTGCCGTTCCCTAACCCTAACCCTAGCCCGGAAGGGAAACCCGCCGGCAGCCCCACACCTTAGCCTCCGCCGTACCCTCATCCTAATCCGTACGCGGACACTGAGCCGCGCGTCCGCACGTGCCCCGACCCTAGCACGTGTCCGCACCCTCACCTGTGCCCTCAGCCTTGCCGTTCCCTAACCCTAACCCTAGCCCGGAAGGGAAACCCGCCGGCAGCCCCACACCTTAGCCTCCGCCGTACCCTCATCCTAATCCGTACGCGGACACTGACCCGCGCGTCCGCACGTGCCCCGACCGTAGCACGTGTCCGCACCCTCACCTGTGCCCTCAGCCTTGCCGTTCCCTAACCCTAACCCTAGCCCGGAAGGGAAACCCGCCGGCAGCCCCACACCTTAGCCTCCGCTGTACCCTCATCCTAATCCGTACGCGGACACTGACCCGCGCGTCCGCACCTGCCCCGACCCTAGCACGTGTCCACACCCTCACCTGTGCCCACAGCCTTGCCGTTCCCTAACCCTAACCCTAGCCCGGAACGGAAACCCGCCGGCAGCCCCACACCTTAGCCTCCGCCGTACCCTCATCCTAATCCGTACGCGGACACTGACCCGCGCGTCCGCACGTGCCCCGACCCTAGCACGTGTCCGCACCCTCACCTGTGCCTTCAGACTTGCCGTTCCCTAACCCTAACCCTAGCCCGGAAGGGAAACCCGCCGGCAGCCCCACACCTTAGCCTCCGCCGTACCCTCATCCTAATCCGTACGCGGACACTGACCCGCGCATCCGCACGTGCCCCGACCCTAGCACGTGTCCGCATCCTCACCTGTGCCCTCAGCCTTGCCGTTCGCTAACCCTAACCCTAGCCCGGAAGGGAAACCAGCCGGCAGCCCCACACCTTAGCCTCCGCCGTACCCTCATCCTAATCCGTACGCGGACACTGACCCGCGCGTCCGCACGTGCCCCGACCCTAGCACGTGTCCGCACCCTCACCTGTGCCCTCAGCCTTGCCGTTCCCTAACCCTAACCCTAGCCCGGAACGGAAACCCGCCGGCAAACCCACACCTTAGCCTCCGCCGTACCCTCATCCTAATCCATACGTGGACACTGACCCGCGCGTCCGCACGTGCCCCGACCCTAGCACGTGTCCGCACCCTCACCTGTGCCCTCAGCCTTGCCGTTCCCTAACCCTAACCCTAGCCCGGAACGGAAACCCGCCGGCAGCCCCACACCTTAGCCTCCGCCGTACCCTCATCCTAATCCGTACGCGGACACTGACCCGCGCGTCCGCACGTGCCCCGACCCTAGCACGTGTCCGCACCCTCACCTGTGCCCTCAGCCTGGCCGTTCCCTAACCCTAACCCTAGCCCGGAAGGGAAACCCGCCGGCAGCCCCACACCTTAGCCTCCGCCGTACCCTCATCCTAATCCGTACGCGGACACTGACCAGCGCGTCCGCACGTGCCACGACCCTAGCACGTGTCCGCACCCTCACCTGTGCCCTCAGCCTTGCCGTTCCCTAACCCTAACCCTAGCCCGGAAGGGAAACCCGTCGGCAGCCCCACACCTTAGCCTCCGCCGTACCCTCATCCTAATCCGTACGCGGACACTGACCCGCGCGTCCGCACGTGCCCCGAAACTAGCACGTGTCCGCACCCTCACCTGGGCCCTCAGCCTTGCCGTTCCCTAACCCTAACCCTAGCCCGGAACGGAAACCCGCCGGCAGCCCCACACCTTAGCCTCCGCCGTACCCTCATCCTAATCCGTACGCGGACACTGACCCGCGCGTCCGCACGTGCCCCGAACCTAGCCCGTGTCCGCACCCTCACCTGTGCCCTCAGCCTTGCCGTTCCCTAACCCTAACCCTAGCCCGGAAGGGAAACCCGCCGGCAGCCCCACACCTTAGCCTCCGCCGTACCCTCATCCTAATCCGTACGCGGACACTGACCCGCGCGTCCGCACGTGCCGCGACCCTAGCACGTGTCCGGACCCTCACCTGTGCCCTCAGCCTTGCCGTTCCCTAACCCTAACCCTAGCCCGGAACGGAAACCCGCCGGCAGCCCCACACCTTAGCCTCCACCGTACCCTCCTCCTAATCCATACGCGGACACTGACCCGCGCGTCCGCACGTGCCCCGACCCTAGCACGTGTCCGTGCCCTCAGCCTTGCCGTTCCCTAACCCTAACCGTAGCCCGGAACGGAAACCCGCCGGAAGCCCCACGCCTTAGCCTCCGCCGTACCCTCATCCTAATCCGTACGCGGACACTGACCAGCGCGTCCGCACGTGCCCCGACCCTAGCACGTGTCCGCACCCTCACCTGTGCCCTCAGCCTTGCCGTTCCCTAACCCTAACCCTAGCCCGGAACGGAAACCCGCCGGCAGCCCCACACCTTAGCCTCCGCCGTACCCTCATCCTAAACCGTACGCGGACACTGACCCGCGCGTCCGCACGTGCCCCGACCCTAGCACATGTCCGCACCCTCACCTGTGCCCTCAGCCTTGCCGTTCCCTAACCCTAACCCTAGCCCGGAACGGAAACCCGCCGGCCGACCCACACCTTAGCCTCCGCCGTACCCTCATCCTAATCCGTACGCGGACACTGACCCGCGCGTCCGCACGTGCCCCGACCCTAGCACGTGTCCGCACCCTCACCTGTGCCCTCAGCCTGGCCGTTCCCTAACCCTAACCCTAGCCCGGAAGGGAAACCCGCCGGCAGCCCCACACCTTAGCCTCCGCCGTACCCTCATCCTAATCCGTACGCGGACACTGACCAGCGCGTCCGCACGTGCCCCGACCCTAGCACGTGTCCGCACCCTCACCTGTGCCCTCAGCCTTGCCGTTCCCTAACCCTAACCCTAGCCCGGAAGGGAAACCCGCCGGCAGCCCCACACCTTAGCCTCCGCCGTACCCTCATCCTAATCCGTACGCGGACACTGACCCGCGCGTCCGCACGTGCCCCGACCCTAGCACGTGTCCGCACCCTCACCTGTGCCCTCAGCCTTGCCGTTCCCTAACCCTAACCCTAGCCCGGAAGGGAAACCCGCCGGCAGCCCCACACCTTAGCCTCCGCCGTACCCTCATCCTAATCCGTACGCGGACACTGACCCGCGCGTCCGCACGTGCCCCGACCCTAGCACGTGTCCGCACCCTCACCTGTGCCCTCAGCCTTGCCGTTCCCTAACCCTAACCCTAGCCCGGAAGGGAAACCCGCCGGCAGCCCCACACCTTAGCCTCCGCCGTACCCTCATCCTAATCCGTACGCGGACACTGACCCGCGCGTCCGCACGTGCCCCGACCCTAGCACGTGTCCGCACCCTCACCTGTGCCCTCAGCCTTGCCGTTCCCTAACCCTAACCCTAGCCCGGAACGGAAACCCGCCGGCAGCCCCACACCTTAGCCTCCGCCGTACCCTCATCCTAATCCGTACGCGGACACTGACCCGCGCGTCCGCACGTGCCCCGACCCTAGCACGTGTCCGCACCCTCACCTGTGCCTTCAGACTTGCCGTTCCCTAACCCTAACCCTAGCCCGGAAGGGAAACCCGCCGGCAGCCCCACACCTTAGCCTCCGCCGTACCCTCATCCTAATCCGTACGCGGACACTGACCCGCGCGTCCGCACGTGCCCCGACCCTAGCACGTGTCCGAATCCTCACCTGTGCCCTCAGCCTTGCCGTTCCCTAACCCTAACCCTAGCCCGGAAGGGAAACCAGCCGGCAGCCCCACACCTTAGCCTCCGCCGTACCCTCATCCTAATCCGTACGCGGACACTGACCCGCGCGTCCGCACGTGCCCCGACCCTAGCACGTGTCCGCACCCTCACCTGTGCCCTCAGCTTTGCCGTTCCCTAACCCTAACCCTAGCCCGAAACGGAAACCCGCCGGCAAACCCACACCTTAGCCTCCGCCGTACCCTCATCCTAATCCATACGTGGACACTGACCCGCGCGTCCGCACGTGCCCCGACCCTAGCACGTGTCCGCACCCTCACCTGTGCCCTCAGCCTTGCCGTTCCCTAACCCTAACCCTAGCCCGGAAGGGAAACCCGCCGGCAGCCCCACACCTTAGCCTCCGCCGTACCCTCATCCTAATCCGTACGCGGACACTGACCCGCGCGTCCGCACGTGCCCCGACCCTAGCACGTGTCCGCACCCTCACCTGTGCCCTCAGCCTGGCCGTTCCCTAACCCTAACCCTAGCCCGGAAGGGAAACCCGCCGGCAGCCCCACACCTTAACCTCCGCCGTACCCTCATCCTAATCCGTACGCGGACACTGACCCGCGCGTCCGCACGTGCCCCGACCCTAGCACGTGTCCGTGCCCTCAGCCTTGCCGTTCCCTAACCCTAACCGTAGCCCGGAACTGAAACCCGCCGGCAGCCCCACGCCTTAGCCTCCGCCGTACCCTCATCCTAATCCGTACGCGGACACTGACCAGCGCGTCCGCACGTGCCGCGACCCTAGCACGTGTCCGCAACCTCACCTGTGCCCTCAGCCTTGCCGTTCCCTAACCCTAACCCTAGCCCGGAACGGAAACCCGCCGGCAGCCCCACACCTTAGCCTCCGCCGTACCCACATCCTAAACCGTACGCGGACACTGACCCACGCGTCCGCACGTGCCCCGACCCTAGCACGTGTCCGCACCCTCACCTGTGCCCTCAGCCTTGCCGTTCCCTAACCCTAACCCTAGCCCGGAACGGAAACCCGCCGGCAGACCCACACCTTAGCCTCCGCCGTACCCTCATCCTAATCCATACGTGGACACTGACCCGCGCGTCTGCACGTGCCCCGACCCTAGCACGTGTCCGCACCCTCACCTGTGCCCTCAGCCTTGCCGTTCCCTAACCCTAACCCTAGCCCGGAAGGGAAACCCGCCGGCAGCCCCACACCTTAGCCTCCGCCGTACCCTCATCCTAATCCGTACGCGGACACTGACCCGCGCGTCCGCACGTGCCCCGACCCTAGCACGTGTCCGCATCCTCACCTGTGCCCTCAGCCTTGCCGTTCCCTAACCCTAACCCTAGCCCGGAAGGGAAACCAGCCGGCAGCCCCACACCTTAGCCTCCGCCGTACCCTCATCCTAATCCGTACGCGGACACTGACCCGCGCGTCCGCACGTGCCCCGACCCTACCACGTGTCCGCACCCTCACCTGTGCCCTCAGCCTTGCCGTTCCCTAACCCTAACCCTAGCCCGGAACGGAAACCCGCCGGCAAACCCACACCTTAGCCTCCGCCGTTCCCTCATCCTAATCCATACGTGGACACTGACCCGCGCGTCCGCACGTGCCCCGACCCTAGCACGTGTCCGCACCCTCACCTGTGCCCTCAGCCTTGCCGTTCCCTAACCCTAACCCTAGCCCGGAACGGAAACCCGCCGGCAGCCCCACACCTTAGCCTCCGCCGTACCCTCATCCTAATCCGTACGCGGACACTGACCCGCGCGTCCGCACGTGCCCCGACCCTAGCACGTGTCCGCACCCTCACCTGTGCCCTCAGCCTGGCCGTTCCCTAACCCTAACCCTAGCCCGGAAGGGAAACCCGCCGGCAGCCCCACACCTTAGCCTCCGCCGTACCCTCATCCTAATCCGTAAGCGGACACTGACCAGCGCGTCCGCACGTGCCACGACCCTAGCACGTGTCCGCACCCTCACCTGTGCCCTCAGCCTTGCCGTTCCCTAACCCTAACCCTAGCCCGGAAGGGAAACCCGCCGGCAGCCCCACACCTTAGCCTCCGCCGTACCCTCATCCTAATCCGTACGCGGACACTGACCCGCGCGTCCGCACGTGCCCCAACCCTAGCACGTGTCCGCACCCTCACCTGTGCCCTCAGCCTTGCCGTTCCCTAACCATAACCCTAGCCCGGAAGGGAAACCCGCCGGCAGCCCCACACCTTAGCCTCCGCCGTACCCTCATCCTAATCCGTACGCGGACACTGACCCGCGCGTCCGCACGTGCCCCGAACCTAGCCCGTGTCCGCACCCTCACCTGTGCCCTCAGCCTTGCCGTTCCCTAACCCTAACCCTAGCCCGGAAGGGAAACCCGCCGGCAGCCCCACACCTTAGCCTCCGCCGTACCCTCATCCTAATCCGTACGCGGACACTGACCCGCGCGTCCGCACGTGCCGCGACCCTAGCACGTGTCCGGACCCTCACCTGTGCCCTCAGCCTTGCCGTTCCCTAACCCTAACCCTAGCCCGGAACGGAAACCCGCCGGCAGCCCCACACCTTAGCCTCCACCGTACCCTCATCCTAATCCATACGCGGACACTGACCCGCGCGTCCGCAAGTGCCCCGACCCTAGCACGTGTCCGTGCCCTCAGCCTTGCCGTTCCCTAACCCTAACCGTAGCCCGGAACGGAAACCCGCCGGCAGCCCCACGCCTTAGCCTCCGCCGTACCCTCATCCTAATCCGTACGCGGACACTGACCAGCGCGTCCGCACGTGCCGCGACCCTAGCACGTGTCCGCACCCTCACCTGTGCCCTCAGCCTTGCCGTTCCCTAACCCTAACCCTAGCCCGGAACGGAAACCCGCCGGCAGCCCCACACCTTAGCCTCCGCCGTACCCTCATCCTAAACTGTACGAGGACACTGACCCGCGCGTCCGCACGTGCCCCGACCCTAGCACGTGTCCGCACCCTCACCTGTGCCCTCAGCCTTGCCGTTCCCTAACCCTAACCCTAGCCCGGAACGGAAACCCGCCGGCAGACCCACACCTTAGCCTCCGCCGTACCCTCATCCTAATCCATACGTGGACACTGACCCGCGCGTCTGCACGTGCCCCGACCCTAGCACGTGTCCGCACCCTCACCTGTGCCCTCAGCCTTGCCGTTCCCTAACCCTAACCCTAGCCCGGAACGGAAACCCGCCGGCAGCCCCACACCTTAGGCTCCGCCGTACCCTCATCCTAATCCGTACGCGGACACTGACCCGCGCGTCCGCACGTGCCCCGACCCTAGCACGTGTCCGCACCCTCACCTGTGCCCTCAGCCTGGCCGTTCCCTAACCCTAACCCTATCCCGGAAGGGAAACCCGCCGGCAGCCCCACACCTTAGCCTCCGCCGTACCCTCATCCTAATCCGTACGCGGACACTGACCAGCGCGTCCGCACGTGCCCCGACCCTAGCACGTGTCCGCACCCTCACCTGTGCCCTCAGCCTTGCCGTTCCCTAACCCTAACCCTAGCCCGGAAGGGAAACCCGCCGGCAGCCCCACACCTTAGCCTCCGCCGTACCCTCATCCTAATCCGTACGCGGACACTGACCCGCGCGTCCGCACGTGCCCCAACCCTAGCACGTGTCCGCACCCTCACCTGTGCCCTCAGCCTTGCCGTTCCCTAACCCTAACCCTAGCCCGGAAGGGAAACCCGCCGGCAGCCCCACACCTTAGCCTCCGCCGTACCCTCATCCTAATCCGTACGCGGACACTGACCCGCGCGTCCGCACGTGCCCCGAACCTAGCCCGTGTCCGCACCCTCACCTGTGCCCTCAGCCTTGCCGTTCCCTAACCCTAACCCTAGCCCGGAAGGGAAACCCGCCGGCAGCCCCACACCTTAGCCTCCGCCGTACCCTCATCCTAATCCGTACGCGGACACTGACCCGCGCGTCCGCACGTGCCGCGGCCCTAGCACGTGTCCGGACCCTCACCTGTGCCCTCAGCCTTGCCGTTCCCTAACCCTAACCCTAGCCCGGAACGGAAACCCGCCGGCAGCCCCACACCTTAGCCTCCACCGTACCCTCATCCTAATCCATACGCGGACACTGACCCGCGCGTCCGCACGTGCCCCGACCCTAGCACGTGTCCGTGCCCTCAGCCTTGCCGTTCCCTAACCCTAACCGTAGCCCGGAACGGAAACCCGCCGGCAGCCCCACGCCTTAGCCTCCGCCGTACCCTCATCCTAATCCGTACGCGGACACTGACCAGCGCGTCCGCACGTGCCGCGACCCTAGCACGTGTCCGCACCCTCACCTGTGCCCTCAGCCTTGCCGTTCCCTAACCCTAACCCTAGCCCGGAACGGAAACCCGCCGGCAGCCCCACACCTTAGCCTCCGCCGTACCCACATCCTAAACCGTACGCGGACACTGACCCGCGCGTCCGCACGTGCCCCGACCCTAGCACGTGTCCGCACCCTCACCTGTGCCCTCAGCCTTGCCGTTCCCTAACCCTAACCCTAGCCCGGAACGGAAACCCGCCGGCAGACCCACACCTTAGCCTCCGCCGTACCCTCATCCTAATCCATACGTGGACACTGACCCGCGCGTCTGCACGTGCCCCGACCCTAGCACGTGTCCGCACCCTCACCTGTGCCCTCAGCCTTGCCGTTCCCTAACCCTAACCCTAGCCCGGAAGGGAAACCCGCCGGCAGCCCCACACCTTAGCCTCCGCCGTACCCTCATCCTAATCCGTACGCGGACACTGACCCGCGCGTCCGCACGTGCCCCGACCCTAGCACGTGTCCGCATCCTCACCTGTGCCCTCAGCCTTGCCGTTCCCTAACCCTAACCCTAGCCCGGAAGGGAAACCAGCCGGCAGCCCCACACCTTAGCCTCCGCCGTACCCTCATCCTAATCCGTACGCGGACACTGACCCGCGCGTCCGCACGTGCCCCGACCCTACCACGTGTCCGCACCCTCACCTGTGCCCTCAGCCTTGCCGTTCCCTAACCCTAACCCTAGCCCGGAACGGAAACCCGCCGGCAAACCCACACCTTAGCCTCCGCCGTTCCCTCATCCTAATCCATACGTGGACACTGACCCGCGCGTCCGCACGTGCCCCGACCCTAGCACGTGTCCGCACCCTCACCTGTGCCCTCAGCCTTGCCGTTCCCTAACCCTAACCCTAGCCCGGAACGGAAACCCGCCGGCAGCCCCACACCTTAGCCTCCGCCGTACCCTCATCCTAATCCGTACGCGGACACTGACCCGCGCGTCCGCACGTGCCCCGACCCTAGCACGTGTCCGCACCCTCACCTGTGCCCTCAGCCTGGCCGTTCCCTAACCCTAACCCTAGCCCGGAAGGGAAACCCGCCGGCAGCCCCACACCTTAGCCTCCGCCGTACCCTCATCCTAATCCGTAAGCGGACACTGACCAGCGCGTCCGCACGTGCCACGACCCTAGCACGTGTCCGCACCCTCACCTGTGCCCTCAGCCTTGCCGTTCCCTAACCCTAACCCTAGCCCGGAAGGGAAACCCGCCGGCAGCCCCACACCTTAGCCTCCGCCGTACCCTCATCCTAATCCGTACGCGGACACTGACCCGCGCGTCCGCACGTGCCCCAACCCTAGCACGTGTCCGCACCCTCACCTGTGCCCTCAGCCTTGCCGTTCCCTAACCCTAACCCTAGCCCGGAAGGGAAACCCGCCGGCAGGCCCACACCTTAGCCTCCGCCGTACCCTCATCCTAATCCGTACGCGGACACTGACCCGCGCGTCCGCACGTGCCCCGAACCTAGCCCGTGTCCGCACCCTCACCTGTGCCCTCAGCCTTGCCGTTCCCTAACCCTAACCCTAGCCCGGAAGGGAAACCCGCCGGCAGCCCCACACCTTAGCCTCCGCCGTACCCTCATCCTAATCCGTACGCGGACACTGACCCGCGCGTCCGCACGTGCCGCGACCCTAGCACGTGTCCGGACCCTCACCTGTGCCCTCAGCCTTGCCGTTCCCTAACCCTAACCCTAGCCCGGAACGGAAACCCGCCGGCAGCCCCACACCTTAGCCTCCACCGTACCCTCATCCTAATCCATACGCGGACACTGACCCGCGCGTCCGCAAGTGCCCCGACCCTAGCACGTGTCCGTGCCCTCAGCCTTGCCGTTCCCTAACCCTAACCGTAGCCCGGAACGGAAACCTGCCGGCAGCCCCACGCCTTAGCCTCCGCCGTACCCTCATCCTAATCCGTACGCGGACACTGACCAGCGCGTCCGCACGTGCCGCGACCCTAGCACGTGTCCGCACCCTCACCTGTGCCCTCAGCCTTGCCGTTCCCTAACCCTAACCCTAGCCCGGAACGGAAACCCGCCGGCAGCCCCACACCTTAGCCTCCGCCGTACCCTCATCCTAAACTGTACGCGGACACTGACCCGCGCGTCCGCACGTGCCCCGACCCTAGCACGTGTCCGCACCCTCACCTGTGCCCTCAGCCTTGCCGTTCCCTAACCCTAACCCTAGCCCGGAACGGAAACCCGCCGGCAGACCCACACCTTAGCCTCCGCCGTACCCTCATCCTAATCCATACGTGGACACTGACCCGCGCGTCTGCACGTGCCCCGACCCTAGCACGTGTCCGCACCCTCACCTGTGCCCTCAGCCTTGCCGTTCCCTAACCCTAACCCTAGCCCGGAACGGAAACCCGCCGGCAGCCCCACACCTTAGGCTCCGCCGTACCCTCATCCTAATCCGTACGCGGACACTGACCCGCGCGTCCGCACGTGCCCCGACCCTAGCACGTGTCCGCACCCTCACCTGTGCCCTCAGCCTGGCCGTTCCCTAACCCTAACCCTATCCCGGAAGGGAAACCCGCCGGCAGCCCCACACCTTAGCCTCCGCCGTACCCTCATCCTAATCCGTACGCGGACACTGACCAGCGCGTCCGCACGTGCCCCGACCCTAGCACGTGTCCGCACCCTCACCTGTGCCCTCAGCCTTGCCGTTCCCTAACCCTAACCCTAGCCCGGAAGGGAAACCCGCCGGCAGCCCCACACCTTAGCCTCCGCCGTACCCTCATCCTAATCCGTACGCGGACACTGACCCGCGCGTCCGCACGTGCCCCGAACCTAGCCCGTGTCCGCACCCTCACCTGTGCCCTCAGCCTTGCCGTTCCCTAACCCTAACCCTAGCCCGGAAGGGAAACCCGCCGGCAGCCCCACACCTTAGCCTCTGCCGTACCCTCATCCTAATCCGTACGCGGACACTGACCCGCGCGTCCGCACGTGCCGCGACCCTAGCACGTGTCCGGACCCTCACCTGTGCCCTCAGCCTTGCCGTTCCCTAACCCTAACCCTAGCCCGGAACGGAAACCCGCCGGCAGCCCCACACCTTAGCCTCCACCGTACCCTCCTCCTAATCCATACGCGGACACTGACCCGCGCGTCCGCACGTGCCCCGACCCTAGCACGTGTCCGTGCCCTCAGCCTTGCCGTTCCCTAACCCTAACCGTAGCCCGGAACGGAAACCCGCCGGCAGCCCCACGCCTTAGCCTCCGCTGTACCCTCATCCTAATCCGTACGCGGACACTGACCCGCGCGTCCGCACCTGCCCCGACCCTAGCACGTGTCCACACCCTCACCTGTGCCCTCAGCCTTGCCGTTCCCTAACCCTAACCCTAGCCCGGAAGGGAAACCCGCCGGCAGCCCCACACCTTAGCCTCCGCCGTACCCTCATCCTAATCCGTACGCGGACACTGACCCGCGCGTCCGCACGTGCCCCGACCCTAGCACGTGTCCGCACCCTCACCTGTGCCTTCAGACTTGCCGTTCCCTAACCCTAACCCTAGCCCGGAAGGGAAACCCGCCGGCAGCCCCACACCTTAGCCTCCGCCGTACCCTCATCCTAATCCGTACGCGGACACTGACCCGCGCGTCCGCACGTGCCCCGACCCTAGCACGTGTCCGCATCCTCACCTGTGCCCTCAGCCTTGCCGTTCCCTAACCCTAACCCTAGCCCGGAAGGATAACCAGCCGGCAGCCCCACACCTTAGCCTCCGCCGTACCCTCATCCTAATCCGTACGCGGACACTGACCCGCGCGTCCGCACGTGCCCCGACCCTAGCACGTGTCCGCACCCTCACCTGTGCCCTCAGCCTTGCCGTTTCCTAACCCTAACCCTAGCCCGGAACGGAAACCCGCCGGCAGCCCCACACCTTAGCCTCCGCCGTACCCTCATCCTAATCCGTACGCGGACACTGACCCGCGCGTCCGCACGTGCCCCGACCCTAGCACGTGTCCGCACCCTCACCTGTGCCCTCAGCCTGGCCGTTCCCTAACCCTAACCCTAGCCCGGAAGGGAAACCCGCCGGCAGCCCCACACCTTAGCCTCCGCCGTACCCTCATCCTAATCCGTACGCGGACACTGACCAGCGCGTCCGCACGTGCCACGACCCTAGCACGTGTCCGCACCCTCACCTGTGCCCTCAGCCTTGCCGTTCCCTAACCCTAACCCTAGCCCGGAAGGGAAACCCGCCGGCAGCCCCACACCTTAGCCTCCGCCGTACCCTCATCATAATCCGTACGCGGACACTGACCCGCGCGTCCGCACGTGCCCCAACCCTAGCACGTGTCCGCACCCTCACCTGTGCCCTCAGCCTTGCCGTTCCCTAACCCTAACCCTAGCCCGGAACGGAAACCCGCCGGCAGCCCCACACCTTAGCCTCCGCCGTACCCTCATCCTAATCCGTACGCGGACACTGACCCGCGCGTCCGCACGTGCCCCGAACCTAGCCCGTGTCCGCACCCTCACCTGTGCCCTCAGCCTTGCCGTTCCCTAACCCTAACCCTAGCCCGGAAGGGAAACCCGCCGGCAGCCCCACACCTTAGCCTCCGCCGTACCCTCATCCTAATCCGTACGCGGACACTGACCCGCGCGTCCGCACGTGCCGCGACCCTAGCACGTGTCCGGACCCTCACCTGTGCCCTCAGCCTTGCCGTTCCCTAACCCTAACCCTAGCCCGGAACGGAAACCCGCCGGCAGCCCCACACCTTAGCCTCCACCGTACCCTCATCCTAATCCATACGCGGACACTGACCCGCGCGTCCGCACGTGCCCCGACCCTAGCACGTGTCCGTGCCCTCAGCCTTGCCGTTCCCTAACCCTAACCGTAGCCCTGAACGGAAACCCGCCGGCAGCCCCACGCCTTAGCCTCCGCCGTACCCTCATCCTAATCCGTACGCGGACACTGACCAGCGCGTCCGCACGTGCCGCGACCCTAGCACGTGTCCGCACCCTCACCTGTGCCCTCAGCCTTGCCGTTCCCTAACCCTAACCCTAGCCCGGAACGGAAACCCGCCGGCAGCCCCACACCTTAGCCTCCGCCGTACCCACATCCTAAACCGTACGCGGACACTGACCCGCGCGTCCGCACGTGCCCCGACCCTAGCACGTGTCCGCACCCTCACCTGTGCCCTCAGCCTTGCCGTTCCCTAACCCTAACCCTAGCCCGGAACGGAAACCCGCCGGCAGACCCACACCTTAGCCTCCGCCGTACCCTCATCCTAATCCATACGTGGACACTGACCCGCGCGTCTGCACGTGCCCCGACCCTAGCACGTGTCCGCACCCTCACCTGTGCCCTCAGCCTTGCCGTTCCCTAACCCTAACCCTAGCCCGGAAGGGAAACCCGCCGGCAGCCCCACACCTTAGCCTCCGCCGTACCCTCATCCTAATCCGTACGCGGACACTGACCCGCGCGTCCGCACGTGCCCCGACCCTAGCACGTGTCCGCATCCTCACCTGTGCCCTCAGCCTTGCCGTTCCCTAACCCTAACCCTAGCCCGGAAGGGAAACCAGCCGGCAGCCCCACACCTTAGCCTCCACCGTACCCTCATCCTAATCCGTACGCGGACACTGACCCGCGCGTCCGCACGTGCCCCGACCCTACCACGTGTCGGCACCCTCACCTGTGCCCTCAGCCTTGCCGTTCCCTAACCCTAACCCTAGCCCGGAACGGAAACCCGCCGGCAAACCCACACCTTAGCCTCCGCCGTTCCCTCATCCTAATCCATACGTGGACACTGACCCGCGCGTCCGCACGTTCCCCGACCCTAGCACGTGTCCGCACCCTCACCTGTGCCCTCAGCCTTGCCGTTCCCTAACCCTAACCCTAGCCCGGAACGGAAACCCGCCGGCAGCCCCACACCTTAGCCTCCGCCGTACCCTCATCCTAATCCGTACGCGGACACTGACCCGCGCGTCCGCACGTGCCCCGACCCTAGCACGTGTCCGCACCCTCACCTGTGCCCTCAGCCTGGCCGTTCCCTAACCCTAACCCTAGCCCGGAAGGGAAACCCGCCGGCAGCCCCACACCTTAGCCTCCGCCGTACCCTCATCCTAATCCGTAAGCGGACACTGACCAGCGCGTCCGCACGTGCCACGACCCTAGCACGTGTCCGCACCCTCACCTGTGCCCTCAGCCTTGCCGTTCCCTAACCCTAACCCTAGCCCGGAAGGGAAACCCGCCGGCAGCCCCACACCTTAGCCTCCGCCGTACCCTCATCCTAATCCGTACGCGGACACTGACCCGCGCGTCCGCACGTGCCCCAACCCTAGCACGTGTCCGCACCCTCACCTGTGCCCTCAGCCTTGCCGTTCCCTAACCCTAACCCTAGCCCGGAAGGGAAACCCGCCGGCAGCCCCACACCTTAGCCTCCGCCGTACCCTCATCCTAATCCGTACGCGGACACTGACCCGCGCGTCCGCACGTGCCCCGAACCTAGCCCGTGTCCGCACCCTCACCTGTGCCCTCAGCCTTGCCGTTCCCTAACCCTAACCCTAGCCCGGAAGGGAAACCCGCCGGCAGCCCCACACCTTAGCCTCCGCCGTACCCTCATCCTAATCCGTACGCGGACACTGACCCGCGCGTCCGCACGTGCCGCGACCCTAGCACGTGTCCGGACCCTCACCTGTGCCCTCAGCCTTGCCGTTCCCTAACCCTAACCCTAGCCCGGAACGGAAACCCGCCGGCAGCCCCACACCTTAGCCTCCACCGTACCCTCATCCTAATCCATACGCGGACACTGACCCGCGCGTCCGCACGTGCCCCGACCCTAGCACGTGTCCGTGCCCTCAGCCTTGCCGTTCCCTAACCCTAACCGTAGCCCGGAACGGAAACCCGCCGGCAGCCCCACGCCTTAGCCTCCGCCGTACCCTCATCCTAATCCGTACGCGGACACTGACCAGCGCGTCCGCACGTGCCGCGACCCTAGCACGTGTCCGCACCCTCACCTGTGCCCTCAGCCTTGCCGTTCCCTAACCCTAACCCTAGCCCGGAACGGAAACCCGCCGGCAGCCCCACACCTTAGCCTCCGCTGTACCCTCATCCTAAACCGTACGCGGACACTGACCCGCGCGTCCGCACGTGCCCCGACCCTAGCACGTGTCCGCACCCTCACCTGTGCCCTCAGCCTTGCCGTTCCCTAACCCTAACCCTAGCCCGGAACGGAAACCCGCCGGCAGACCCACACCTTAGCCTCCGCCGTACCCTCATCCTAATCCATACGTGGACACTGACCCGCGCGTCTGCACGTGCCCCGACCCTAGCACGTGTCCGCACCCTCACCTGTGCCCTCAGCCTTGCCGTTCCCTAACCCTAACCCTAGCCCGGAACGGAAACCCGCCGGCAGCCCCACACCTTAGGCTCCGCCGTACCCTCATCCTAATCCGTACGCGGACACTGACCCGCGCGTCCGCACGTGCCCCGACCCTAGCACGTGTCCGCACCCTCACCTGTGCCCTCAGCCTGGCCGTTCCCTAACCCTAACCCTATCCCGGAAGGGAAACCCGCCGGCAGCCCCACACCTTAGCCTCCGCCGTACCCTCATCCTAATCCGTACGCGGACACTGACTAGCGCGTCCGCACGTGCCCCGACCCTAGCACGTGTCCGCACCCTCACCTGTGCCCTCAGCCTTGCCGTTCCCTAACCCTAACCCTAGCCCGGAAGGGAAACCCGCCGGCAGCCCCACACCTTAGCCTCCGCCGTACCCTCATCCTAATCCGTACGCGGACACTGACCCGCGCGTCCGCACGTGCCGCGACCCTAGCACGTGTCCGGACCCTCACCTGTGCCCTCAGCCTTGCCGTTCCCTAACCCTAACCCTAGCCCGGAACGGAAACCCGCCGGCAGCCCCACACCTTAGCCTCCACCGTACCCTCCTCCTAATCCATACGCGGACACTGACCCGCGCGTCCGCACGTGCCCCGACCCTAGCACGTGTCCGCACCCTCACCTGTGCCCTCAGCCTGGCCGTTCCCTAACCCTAACCCTATCCCGGAAGGGAAACCCGCCGGCAGCCCCACACCTTAGCCTCCGCCGTACCCTCATCCTAATCCGTACGCGGACACTGACCCGCGCGTCCGCACGTGCCCCGACCCTAGCACGTGTCCGCACCCTCACCTGTGCCCTCAGCCTTGCCGTTCCCTAACCCTAACCCTAGCCCGGAAGGGAAACCCGCCGGCAGCCCCACACCTTAGCCTCCGCCGTACCCTCATCCTAATCCGTACGCGGACACTGACCCGCGCGTCCGCACGTGCCCCGACCCTAGCACGTGTCCGCACCCTCACCTGTGCCCTCAGCCTTGCCGTTCCCTAACCCTAACCCTAGCCCGGAAGGGAAACCCGCCGGCAGCCCCACACCTTAGCCTCCGCTGTACCCTCATCCTAATCCGTACGCGGACACTGACCCGCGCGTCCGCACCTGCCCCGACCCTAGCACGTGTCCACACCCTCACCTGTGCCCTCAGCCTTGCCGTTCCCTAACCCTAACCCTAGCCCGGAACGGAAACCCGCCGGCAGCCCCACACCTTAGCCTCCGCCGTACCCTCATCCTAATCCGTACGCGGACACTGACCCGCGCGTCCGCACGTGCCCCGACCCTAGCACGTGTCCGCACCCTCACCTGTGCCTTCAGACTTGCCGTTCCCTAACCCTAACCCTAGCCCGGAAGGGAAACCCGCCGGCAGCCCCACACCTTAGCCTCCGCCGTACCCTCATCCTAATCCGTACGCGGACACTGACCCGCGCGTCCGCACATGCCCCGACCCTAGCACGTGTCCGCATCCTCACCTGTGCCCTCAGCCTTGCCGTTCCCTAACCCTAACCCTAGCCCGGAAGGGAAACCAGCCGGCAGCCCCACACCTTAGCCTCCGCCGTACCCTCATCCTAATCCGTACGCGGACACTGACCCGCGCGTCCGCACGTGCCCCGACCCTACCACGTGTCCGCACCCTCACCTGTGCCCTCAGCCTTGCCGTTCCCTAACCCTAACCCTAGCCCGGAACGGAAACCCGCCGGCAAACCCACACCTTAGCCTCCGCCGTACCCTCATCCTAATCCATACGTGGACACTGACCCGCGCGTCCGCACGTGCCCCGACCCTAGCACGTGTCCGCACCCTCACCTGTGCCCTCAGCCTTGCCGTTCCCTAACCCTAACCCTAGCCCGGAACGGAAACCCGCCGGCAGCCCCACACCTTAGCCTCCGCCGTACCCTCATCCTAATCCGTACGCGGACACTGACCCGCGCGTCCGCACGTGCCCCGACCCTAGCACGTGTCCGCACCCTCACCTGTGCCCTCAGCCTGGCCGTTCCCTAACCCTAACCCTAGCCCGGAAGGGAAACCCGCCGGCAGCCCCACACCTTAGCCTCCGCCGTACCCTCATCCTAATCCGTACGCGGACACTGACCAGCGCGTCCGCACGTGCCACGACCCTAGCACGTGTCCGCACCCTCACCTGTGCCCTCAGCCTTGCCGTTCCCTAACCCTAACCCTAGCCCGGAAGGGAAACCCGCCGGCAGCCCCACACCTTAGCCTCCGCCGTACCCTCATCCTAATCCGTACGCGGACACTGAACCGCGCGTCCGCACGTGCCCCAACCCTAGCACGTGTCCGCACCCTCACCTGTGCCCTCAGCCTTGCCGTTCCCTAACCCTAACCCTAGCCCGGAACGGAAACCCGCCGGCAGCCCCACACCTTAGCCTCCGCCGTACACTCATACTAATCCGTACGCGGACACTGACCCGCGCGTCCGCACGTGCCCCGAACCTAGCCCGTGTCCGCACCCTCACCTGTGCCCTCAGCCTTGCCGTTCCCTAACCCTAACCCTAGCCCGGAAGGGAAACCCGCCGGCAGCCCCACACCTTAGCCTCCGCCGTACCATCATCCTAATCCGTACGCGGACACTGACCCGCGCGTCCGCACGTGCCGCGACCCTAGCACGTGTCCGGACCCTCACCTGTGCCCTCAGCCTTGCCGTTCCCTAACCCTAACCCTAGCCCGGAACGGAAACCCGCCGGCAGCCCCACACCTTAGCCTCCACCGTACCCTCATCCTAATCCATACGCGGACACTGACCCGCGCGTCCGCACGTGCCCCGACCCTAGCACGTGTCCGTGCCCTCAGCCTTGCCGTTCCCTAACCCTAACCGTAGCCCGGAACGGAAACCCGCCGGCAGCCCCACGCCTTAGCCTCCGCCGTACCCTCATCCTAATCCGTACGCGGACACTGACCAGCGCGTCCGCACGTGCCGCGACCCTAGCACGTGTCCGCACCCTCACCTGTGCCCTCAGCCTTGCCGTTCCCTAACCCTAACCCTAGCCCGGAACGGAAACCCGCCGGCAGCCCCACACCTTAGCCTCCGCCGTACCCACATCCTAAACCGTACGCGGACACTGACCCACGCGTCCGCACCTGCCCCGACCCTAGCACGTGTCCGCACCCTCACCTGTGCCCTCAGCCTTGCCGTTCCCTAACCCTAACCCTAGCCCGGAACGGAAACCCGCCGGCAGACCCACACCTTAGCCTCCGCCGTACCCTCATCCTAATCCATACGTGGACACTGACCCGCGCGTCTGCACGTGCCCCGACCCTAGCACGTGTCCGCACCCTCACCTGTGCCCTCAGCCTTGCCGTTCCCTAACCCTAACCCTAGCCCGGAAGGGAAACCCGCCGGCAGCCCCACACCTTAGCCTCCGCCGTACCCTCATCCTAATCCGTACGCGGACACTGACCCGCGCGTCCGCACGTGCCCCGACCCTAGCACGTGTCCGCATCCTCACCTGTGCCCTCAGCCTTGCCGTTCCCTAACCCTAACCCTAGCCCGGAAGGGAAACCAGCCGGCAGCCCCACACCTTAGCCTCCGCCGTACCCTCATCCTAATCCGTACGCGGACACTGACCCGCGCGTCCGCACGTGCCCCGACCCTACCACGTGTCCGCACCCTCACCTGTGCCCTCAGCCTTGCCGTTCCCTAACCCTAACCCTAGCCCGGAACGGAAACCCGCCGGCAAACCCACACCTTAGCCTCCGCCGTTCCCTCATCCTAATCCATACGTGGACACTGACCCGCGCGTCCGCAGGTGCCCCGACCCTAGCACGTGTCCGCACCCTCACCTGTGCCCTCAGCCTTGCCGTTCCCTAACCCTAACCCTAGCCCGGAACGGAAACCCGCCGGCAGCCCCACACCTTAGCCTCCGCCGTACCCTCATCCTAATCCGTACGCGGACACTGACCCGCGCGTCCGCACGTGCCCCGACCCTAGCACGTGTCCGCACCCTCACCTGTGCCCTCAGCCTGGCCGTTCCCTAACCCTAACCCTAGCCCGGAAGGGAAACCCGCCGGCAGCCCCACACCTTAGCCTCCGCCGTACCCTCATCCTAATCCGTAAGCGGACACTGACCAGCGCGTCCGCACGTGCCACGACCCTAGCACGTGTCCGCACCCTCACCTGTGCCCTCAGCCTTGCCGTTCCCTAACCCTAACCCTAGCCCGGAAGGGAAACCCGCCGGCAGCCCCACACCTTAGCCTCCGCCGTACCCTCATCCTAATCCATACGCGGACACTGACCCGCGCGTCCGCACGTGCCCCAACCCTAGCACGTGTCCGCACCCTCACCTGTGCCCTCAGCCTTGCCGTTCCCTAACCCTAACCCTAGCCCGGAAGGGAAACCCGCCGGCAGCCCCACACCTTAGCCTCCGCCGTACCCTCATCCTAATCCGTACGCGGACACTGACCCGCGCGTCCGCACGTGCCCCGAACCTAGCCTGTGTCCGCACCCTCACCTGTGCCCTCAGCCTTGCCGTTCCCTAACCCTAACCCTAGCCCGGAAGGGAAACCCGCCGGCAGCCCCACACCTTAGCCTCCGCCGTACCCTCATCCTAATCCGTACGCGGACACTGACCCGCGCGTCCGCACGTGCCGCGACCCTAGCACGTGTCCGGACCCTCACCTGTGCCCTCAGCCTTGCCGTTCCCTAACCCTAACCCTAGCCCGGAACGGAAACCCGCCGGCCGCCCCACACCTTAGCCTCCACCGTACCCTCATCCTAATCCATACGCGGACACTGACCCGCGCGTCCGCACGTGCCCCGACCCTAGCACGTGTCCGTGCCCTCAGCCTTGCCGTTCCCTAACCCTAACCGTAGCCCGGAACGGAAACCCGCCGGCAGCCCCACGCCTTAGCCTCCGCCGTACCCTCATCCTAATCCGTACGCGGACACTGACCAGCGCGTCCGCACGTGCCGCGACCCTAGCACGTGTCCGCACCCTCACCTGTGCCCTCAGCCTTGCCGTTCCCTAACCCTAACCCTAGCCCGGAACGGAAACCCGCCGGCAGCCCCACACCTTAGCCTCCGCCGTACCCTCATCCTAAACCGTACGCGGACACTGACCCGCGCGTCCGCACGTGCCCCGACCCTAGCACGTGTCCGCACCCTCACCTGTGCCCTCAGCCTTGCCGTTCCCTAACCCTAACCCTAGCCCGGAACGGAAACCCGCCGGCAGACCCACACCTTAGCCTCCGCCGTACCCTCATCCTAATCCATACGTGGACACTGACCCGCGCGTCTGCACGTGCCCCGACCCTAGCACGTGTCCGCACCCTCACCTGTGCCCTCAGCCTTGCCATTCCCTAACCCTAACCCTAGCCCGGAACGGAAACCCGCCGGCAGCCCCACACCTTAGGCTCCGCCGTACCCTCATCCTAATCCGTACGCGGACACTGACCCGCGCGTCCGCACGTGCCCCGACCCTAGCACGTGTCCGCACCCTCACCTGTGCCCTCAGCCTGGCCGTTCCCTAACCCTAACCCTATCCCGGAAGGGAAACCCGCCGGCAGCCCCACACCTTAGCCTCCGCCGTACCCTCATCCTAATCCGTACGCGGACACTGACCAGCGCGTCCGCACGTGCCCCGACCCTAGCACGTGTCCGCACCCTCACCTGTGCCCTCAGCCTTGCCGTTCCCTAACCCTAACCCTAGCCCGGAAGGGAAACCCGCCGGCAGCCCCACACCTTAGCCTCCGCCGTACCCTCATCCTAATCCGTACGCGGACACTGACCCGCGCGTCCGCACGTGCCCCGACCCTAGCACGAGTCCGCACCCTCACCTGTGCCCTCAGCCTTGCCGTTCCCTAACCCTAACCCTAGCCCGGAAGGGAAACCCCCCGGCAGCCCCACACCTTAGCCTCCGCCGTACCCTCATCCTAATCCGTACGCGGACACTGACCCGCGCGTCCGCACGTGCCCCGACCCTAGCACGTGTCCGCACCCTCACCTGTGCCCTCAGCCTTGCCGTTCCCTAACCCTAACCCTAGCCCGGAAGGGAAACCCGCCGGCAGCCCCACACCTTAGCCTCCGCCGTACCCTCATCCTAATCCGTACGCGGACACTGACCCGCGCGTCCGCACGTGCCCCGACACTAGCACGTGTCCGCACCCTCACCTGTGCCCTCAGCCTTGCCGTTCCCTAACCCTAACCCTAGCCCGGAACGGAAACCCGCCGGCAGCCCCACACCTTAGCCTCCGCCGTACCCTCATCCTAATCCGTACGCGGACACTGACCCGCGCGTCCGCACGTGCCCCGACCCTAGCACGTGTCCGCACCCTCACCTGTGCCTTCAGACTTGCCGTTCCCTAACCCTAACCCTAGCCCGGAAGGGAAACCCGCCGGCAGCCCCACACCTTAGCCTCCTCCGTACCCTCATCCTAATCCATACGCGGACACTGACCCGCGCGTCCGCACGTGCCCCGACCCTAGCACGTGTCCGCACCCTCACCTGTGCCCTCAGCCTTGCCGTTCCCTAACCCTAACCCTAGCCCGGAATGGAAACCCGCCGGCAGCCCCACACCTTAGCCTCCGCCGTACCCTCATCCTAATCTGTACGCGGACACTGACCCGCGCGTCCGCACGTGCCCCGACCCTAGCACGTGTCCGCACCCTCACCTGTGCCCTCAGCCTTCCCGTTCCCTAACCCTAACCCTAGCCCGGAAGGGAAACCAGCCGGCAGCCCCACACCTTAGCCTCCGCCGTACCCTCATCCTAAACCGTACGCGGACACTGACCCGCGCGTCCGCACGTGCCCCGACCCTAGCACGTGTCCGCACCCTCACCTGTGCCCTCAGCCTTGGCGTTCCCTAACCCTAACCCTAGCCCGGAAGGGAAACCCGCCGGCAGCCCCACACCTTAGCCTCCGCCGTACCCTCATCCTAATCCGTACGCGGACACTGACCCGCGCGTCCGCACGTGCCGCAACCCTAGCACGTGTCCGCGCCCTCACCTGTGCCCTCAGCCTTGCCGTTCCCTAACCCTATCCCTAGCCCGGAAGGGAAACCCGCCGGCAGCCCCACACCTTAGCCTCCGCCGTACCCTCATCCTAATCCGTACGCGGACACTGACCCGCGCGTCCGCACGTGCCCCGACACTAGCACGTGTCCGCACCCTCACCTGTGCCCTCAGCCTTGCCGTTCCCTAACCCTAACCCTAGCCCGGAAGGGAAACCCGCCGGCAGCCCCACACCTGAGCCTCCGCTGTACCCTCATCGTAATCCGTACGCGGACACTGACCCGCGCGTCCGCACGTGCCCCGACCCTAGCACGTGTCCGCACCCTCACCTGTGCCCTCAGCCTTGCCGTTCCCAAACCCTAACCCTAGCCCGGAAGGGAATCCCGCCGGCAGCCCCACACCTTAGCCTCCGCCGTACCCTCATCATAATCCGTACGCGGACACTGACCCGCGCGTCCGCACGTGCCCCGACCCTAGCACGTGTCCGCACCCTCACCTGTGCCCTCAGCCTTGCCGTTCCCTAACCCTAACCCTAGCCGGGAACGGAAACCCGCCGGCAGCCCCACACCTTAGCCTCCGCCGTACCCTCATCCTAATCCGTACGCGGACACTGACCCGCGCGTCCGCACGTGCCCCGACCCTAGCACGTGTCCGCACCCTCACCTGTGCCCTCAGCCTTGCCGTTCCCTAACCCTAACCCTAGCCCGGAACGGAAACCCGCCGGCAGCCCCACACCTTAGCCTCCGCCGTACCCTGATCCTAATCCGTACGCGGACACTGACCCGCGCGTCCGCACGTGCCGCGACCCTAGCACGTGTCCGCACCCTCACCTGTGCCCTCAGCCTTGCCGTTCCCTAACCCTAACCCTAGCCCGGAACGGAAACCCGCCGGCAGCCCCACACCTTAGCCTCCGCCGTACCCTCATCCTAATCCGTACGCGGACACTGACCCGCGCGTCCGCACGTGCCCCGACCCTAGCACGTGTCCGCACCCTCACCTGTGCCCTCAGCCTTGCCGTTCCCTAACCCTAACCCTAGCCCGGAAGGGAAACCCGCCGGCAGCCCCACACCTTAGCCTCCGCCGTACCCACATCCTAATCCGTACGCGGACACTGACCCGCGCGTCCGCATGTGCCCCGACCCTAGCACGTGTCCGCACCCTCACCTGTGCCCTCAGCCTTGCCGTTCCCTAACCCTAACCCTAGCCCGGAAGGGAAACCCGCCGGCAGCCCCACACTTTAGCCTCAGCCGTACACTCATCCTAATCCGTACGCGGACACTGACCCGCGCGTCCGCACGTGCCCCGACCCTAGCACGTGTCCGCACCCTCACCTGTGCCCTCAGCCTTGCCGTTCCCTAACCCTAACCCTAGCCCGGAAGGGAAACCCGCCGGCAGCCCCACACCTTAGACTCCGCCGTACACTCATCCTAATCCGTACGCGGACACTGACCCGCGCGTCCGCACGTGCCCCGACCCTAGCACGTGTCCGCACCCTCACCTGTGCCCTCAGCCTTGCCGTTCCCTAACCCTAACCCTAGCCCGGAAGGGAAACCCGCCGGCAGCCCCACACCTTAGCCTCCGCCGTACCCTCATCCTAATCCATACGCGGACACTGACCCGCGCGTCCGCACGTGCCCCGACCCTAGCACGTGTCCGCACCCTCACCTGTGCCCTCAGCCTTGCCGTTCCCTAACCCTAACCCTAGCCCGGAACGGAAACCCGCCGGCAGCCCCACACCTTAGACTCCGCCGTACCCTCATCCTAATCCGTACGCGGACACTGACCCGCGCGTCCGCACGTGCCCCGACCCTAGCACGTGTCCGCACCCTCACCTGTGCCCTCAGCCTTGCCGTTCCCTAACCCTAACCCTAGCCCGGAAGGGAAACCCGCCGGCAGCCCCACACCTTAGCCTCCGCCGTACCCTCATCCTAATCCGTACGCGGACACTGACCCGCGCGTCCGCACGTGCCCCGACCCTAGCACGTGTCCGCACCCTCACCTGTTCCCTCAGCCTTGCCGTTCCCTAACCCTAACCCTAGCCCGGAAGGGAAACCCGCCGGCAGCCCCACACCTTAGCCTCCGCCGTACCCTCATCCTAATCCGTACGCGGACACTGACCCGCGCGTCCGCACGTGCCCCGACCCTAGCACGTGTCCGCACCCTCACCTGTGCCATCAGCCTTGCCGTTCCCTAACCCTAACCCTAGCCCGGAACGGAAACCCGCCGGCAGCCCCACACCTTAGACTCCGCCGTACCCTCATCCTAATCCGTACGCGGACACTGACCCGCGCGTCCGCACGTGCCCCGACCCTAGCACGTGTCCGCACCCTCACCTGTGCCCTCAGCCTTGCCGTTCCCTAACCCTAACCCTAGCCCGGAAGGGAAACCCGCCGGCAGCCCCACACCTTAGCCTCCGCCGTACCCTCATCCTAATCCGTACGCGGACACTGACCCGCGCGTCCGCACGTGCCCCGACCCTAGCACGTGTCCGCACCCTCACCTGTGCCCTCAGCCTTGCCGTTCCCTAACCCTAACCCTAGCCCGGAAGGGAAACCCGCCGGCAGCCCCACACCTTAGCCTCCGCCGTACCCTCATCCTAATCCGTACGCGGACACTGACCCGCACGTCCGCACGTGCCCCGACCCTAGCACGTGTCCGCACCCTCACCTGTGCCCTCAGCCTTGCCGTTCCCTAACCCTAACCCTAGCCCGGAAGGGAAACCCGCCGGCAGCCCCACACCTTAGCCTCCGCCGTACCCTCATCCTAATCCGTACGCGGACACTGACCCGCGCGTCCGCACGTGCCCCGACCCTAGCACGTGTCCGCACCCTCACCTGTGCCCTCAGCCTTGCCGTTACCTAACCCTAACCCTAGTCCGGAACGGAAACCCGCCGGCAGCCCCACACCTTAGCCTCCGCCGTACCCTCATCCTAATCCGTACGCGGACACTGACCCGCGCGTCCGCACGTGCCCCGACCCTAGCACGTGTCCGCACCCTCACCTGTGCCCTCAGCCTTGCCGTTCCCTAACCCTAACCCTAGCCCGGAAGGGAAACCCGCCGGCAGCCCCACACCTTAGCCTCCGCCGTACCCTCATCCTAGTCCGTACGCGGACACTGACCCGCGCGTCCGCACGTGCCGCGACCCTAGCACGTGTCCGGACCCTCACCTGTGCCCTCAGCCTTGCCGTTCCCTAACCCTAACCCTAGCCCGGAACGGAAACCCGCCGGCAGCCCCAAACCTTAGCCTCCACCGTACCCTCATCCTAATCCGTACGCGGACACTGACCCGCGCGTCCGCACGTGCCCCGACCCTAGCACGTGTCCATGCCCTCAGCCTTGCCGTTCCCTAACCCTAACCCTAGCCCGGAAGAGAAACCCGCCGGCAGCCCCACACCTTAGCCTCCGCCGTACCCTCATCCTAATCCGTACGCGGACACTGACCCGCGCGTCCGCACGTGCCCCGACCCTAGCACGTGTCCGCACCCTCACCTGTGCCCTCAGCCTTGCCGTTCCCTAAGCCTAACCCTAGCCCGGAACGGAAACCCAGCGGCAGCCCCACACCTTAGCCTCCGCCGTACCCTCATCCTAATCCGTACGCGGACACTGACCCGCGCGTCCGCACGTGCCCAGACCCTAGCACGTGCCCGCACCCTCACCTGTGCCCTCAGCCTTGCCGTTCCCTAACCCTAACCCTAGCCCGGAAAGGAAACCCGCCGGCAGACCCACACCTTAGCCTCCGCCGTACCCTCATCCTAATCCGTACGCGGACACTGACCCACGCGTCCGCACGTGCCCCGACCCTAGCACGTGTCCGCACCCTCACCTGTGCCTTCAGACTTGCCGTTCCCTAACCCTAACCCTAGCCCGGAAGGGAAACCCGCCGGCAGCCCCACACCTTAGGCTCCGCCGTACCCTCATCCTAATCCGTACGCGTACACTGACCCGCGCGTCCGCAAGTGCCCCGACCCTAGCACGTGTCCGCACCCTCACCTGTGCCCTCAGCCTTGCCGTTCCCTAACCCTAACCCTAGCCCGGAAGGGAAACCCGCCGGCAGCCCCACACCTTAGCCTCCGCCGTACCCTCATCCTAATCTGTACGCGGACAATGACCCGCGCGTCCGCACGTGCCCCGACCCTAGCACGTGTCCGCACCCTCACCTGTGCCCTCAGCCTTGCCGTTCCCTAACCCTAACCCTAGCCCGGAAGGGAAACCAGCCGGCAGCCCCACACCTTAGCCTCCGCCGTACCCTCATCCTAATCCGTACGCGGACACTGACCCACGCGTCCGCACGTGCCCCGACCCTCGCACGTTTCCGCACCCTCACCTGTGCCCTCAGCCTTGCCGTTCCCTAACCCTAACCCTAGCCCAGAACGGAAACCCGCCGGCAGCCCCACACCTTAGCCTCCGCCGTACCCTGATCCTAATCCATACGTGGACACTGACCCGCGCGTCCGCACGTGCCCCGACCCTAGCACGTGTCCGCACCCTCACCTGTGCCCTCAGCCTTGCCGTTCCCTAACCCTAACCCTAGCCCGGAACGGAAACCCGCCGGCAGCCCCACACCTTAGCCTCCGCCGTACCCTGATCCTAATCCATACGTGGACACTGACCCGCGCGTCCGCACGTGCCCCGACCCTAGCACGTGTCCGCACCCTCACCTGTCCTCAGCCTGGCCGTTCCCCTAACCCTAACCCTAGCCCGGAAGGGAAAACCGCCGGCAGCCCCACACCTTAGCCTCCGCCGTACCCTCATCCTAATCCGTACGCGGACACTGACCAGCGCGTCCGCACGTGCCCCGACCCTAGCACGTGTCCGCACCCTCACCCTGTGCCCTCAGCCTTGCCGTTCCCTAACCCTAACCCTAGCCCGGAAGGGAAACCCGCCGGCAGCCCCACACCTTAGCCTCCGCCGTACCCTCATCCTAATCCGTACGCGGACACTGTCCCGCGCGTCCGCACGTGCCCCGACCCTAGCACTGTGTCCGCACCCTCACCTGTGCCCCTCAGCCTTGCCGTTCCCTAACCCTAACCCTAGCCCGGAAGGGAAACCCGCCGGCAGCCCCACACCCTTAGCCTCCGCTGTACCCTCATCCTAATCCGTACGCGGACACTGACCCGCGCTGTCCGCACCTGCCCCGACCCTAGCACGTGTCCACACCCTCACCTGTGCCCTCAGCCTTGCCGTTCCCTAACCCTAACCCTAGCCCGGAACGGAAACCCGCCGGCAGCCCACACCTTAGCCTCCGCCGTACCCTCATCCTAATCTGTACGCGGACACTGACCCGCGCGTCCGCACGTGCCCCGACCCTAGCACGTGTCCGCCACCCTCACCTGTGCCTTCAGACTTGCCGTTCCCTAACCCTAACCCTAGCCCAGGAGGAAACCCGCCGGCAGCCCCACACCTTAGCCTCCGCCGTACCCTCATCCTAATCCGTACGCGGACACTGACCCGCGCGTCCGCACGTGCCCCGACCCTAGCACGTGTCCGCATCCTCACCTGTGCCCTCAGCCTTGCCGTTCCCTAACCCTAACCCTAGCCCGGAAGGGAAACCAGCCGGCAGCCCCACACCTTAGCCTCCGCCGTACCCTCATCCTAATCCGTACGCGGACACTGACCCGCGCGTCCGCACGTGCCCCGATCCTAGCACGTGTCCGCACCCTCACCTGTGCCCTCAGCCTTGCCGTTCCCTAACCCTAACCCTAGCCCGGAACGGAAACCCGCCGGCAAACCCACACCTTAGCCTCCGCCGTACCCTCATCCTAATCCATACGTGGACACTGACCCGCGCGTCCGCACGTGCCCCGACCCTAGCACGTGTCCGCACCCTCACCTGTGCCCTCAGCCTTGCCGTTCCCTAACCCTAACCCTAGCCCGGAACGGAAACCCGCCGGCAGCCCCACACCTTAGCCTCCGCCGTACCCTCATCCTAATCCGTACGCGGACACTGACCCGCGCGTCCGCACGTGCCCCGACCCTAGCACGTGTCCGCACCCTCACCTGTGCCCTCAGCCTGGCCGTTCCCTAACCCTAACCCTAGCCCGGAAGGGAAACCCGCCGGCAGCCCCACACCTTAGCCTCCGCCGTACCCTCATCCTAATCCGTACGCGGACACTGACCAGCGCGTCCGCACGTGCCACGACCCTAGCACGTGTCCGCACCCTCACCTGTGCCCTCAGCCTTGCCGTTCCCTAACCCTAACCCTAGCCCGGAAGGGAAACCCGCCGGCAGCCCCACACCTTAGCCTCCGCCGTACCCTCATCCTAATCCGTACGCGGACACTGACCCGCGCGTCCGCACGTGCCCCAACCCTAGCACGTGTCCGCACCCTCACCTGTGCCCTCAGCCCTTGCCGTTCCCTAACCCTAACCCTAGCCCGGAACGGAAACCCGCCGGCAGCCCCACACCTTAGCCTCCGCCGTACCCTCATCCTAATCCGTACGCGGACACTGACCCGCGCGTCCGCACGTGCCCCGAACCTAGCCCGTGTCCGCACCCTCACCTGTGCCCTCAGCCTTGCCGTTCCCTAACCCTAACCCTAGCCCGGAAGGGAAACCCGCCGGCAGCCCCACACCTTAGCCTCCGCCGTACCCTCATCCTAATCCGTACGCGGACACTGACCCGCGCGTCCGCACGTGCCGCGACCCTAGCACGTGTCCGGACCCTCACCTGTGCCCTCAGCCTTGCCGTTCCCTAACCCTAACCCTAGCCCGGAACGGAAACCCGCCGGCAGCCCCACACCTTAGCCTCCACCGTACCCTCCTCCTAATCCATACGCGGACACTGACCCGTGCGTCCGCACGTGCCCCGACCCTAGCACGTGTCCGTGCCCTCAGCCTTGCCGTTCCCTAACCCTAAACCGTAGCCCGGAACGGAAACCCGCCGGCAGCCCCACGCCTTAGCCTCCGCCGTACCCTCATCCTAATCCGTTACGCGGACACTGACCAGCGCGTCCGCAACGTGCCGCGACCCTAGCACGTGTCCGCACCCTCACCTGTGCCCTCAGCCTTGCCGTTCCCTAACCCTAACCCTAGCCCGGAACGGAAACCCGCCGGCAGCCCCACACCTTAGCCTCCGCCGTACCCTCATCCTAAACCGTACGCGGACACTGACCCGCGCGTCCGCACGTGCCCCGACCCTAGCACGTGTCCGCACCCTCACCTGTGCCCTCAGCCTTGCCGTTCCCTAACCCTAACCCTAGCCCGGAACGGAAACCCGCCGGCAGACCCACACCTTAGCCTCCGCCGTACCCTCATCCTAATCCGTACGCGGACACTGACCCGCGCGTCCGCACGTGCCCCGACCCTAGCACGTGTCCGCACCCTCACCTGTGCCCTCAGCCTGGCCGTTCCCTAACCCTAACCCTAGCCCGGAAGGGAAAACCGCCGGCAGCCCCCACACCTTAGCCTCCGCCGTACCCTCATCCTAATCCGTACGCGGACACTGACCCGCGCGTCCGCACGTGCCCCGACCCTAGCACGTGTCCGCACCCTCACCTGTGCCCTCAGCCTTGCCGTTCCCTAACCCTAACCCTAGCCCGGAAGGGAAACCCGCCGGCAGCCCCACACCTTAGCCCCCGCCGTACCCTCATCCTAATCCGTACGCGGACACTGACCCGCGCGTCCGCACGTGCCCCGACCCTAGCACGTGTCCGCATCCTCACCTGTGCCCTCAGCCTTGCCGTTCCCTAACCCTAACCCTAGCCCGGAAGGGAAACCCGCCGGCAGCCCCACACCTTAGCCTCCGCCGTACCCTCATCGTAATCCGTACGCGGACACTGACCCGCGCGTCCGCACGTGCCGCGACCCTAGCACGTGTCCGGACCCTCACCTGTGCCCTCAGCCTTGCCGTTCCCTAACCCTAACCCTAGCCCGGAACGGAAACCCGCCGGCAGCCCCACACCTTAGCCTCCACCGTACCCTCATCCTAATCCATACGCGGACACTGACCCGCGCGTCCGCACGTGCCCCGACCCTAGCACGTGTCCGTGCCCTCAGCCTTGCCGTTCCCTAACCCTAACCCTAGCCCGGAACGGAAACCCGCCGGCAGCCCCACACCTTAGCCTCCGCCGTACCCTCATCCTAATCCGTACGCGGACACTGACCCGCGCGTCCGCACGTGCCCCGACCCTAGCACGTGTCCGCACCCTCACCTGTGCCTTCAGACTTGCCGTTCCCTAACCCTAACCCTAGCCCGGAAGGGAAACCCGCCGGCAGCCCCACACCTTAGCCTCCGCCGTACCCTCATCCTAATCCGTACGCGGACACTGACCCGCGCGTCCGCACGTGCCCCGACCCTAGCACGTGTCCGCACCCTCACCTGTGCCCTCAGCCTGGCCGTTCCCTAACCCTAACCCTAGCCCGGAAGGGAAACCCGCCGGCAGCCCCACACCTTAGCCTCCGCCGTACCCTCATCCTAATCCGTACGCGGACACTGACCAGCGCGTCCGCACGTGCCACGACCCTAGCACGTGTCCGCACCCTCACCTGTGCCCTCAGCCTTGCCGTTCCCTAACCCTAACCCTAGCCCGGAAGGGAAACCCGCCGGCAGCCCCACACCTTAGCCTCCGCCGTACCCTCATCCTAATCCGTACGCGGACACTGACCCGCGCGTCCGCACGTGCCGCAACCCTAGCACGTGTCCGCGCCCTCACCTGTGCCCTCAGCCTTGCCGTTCCCTAACCCTATCCCTAGCCCGGAAGGGAAACCCGCCGGCAGCCCCACACCTTAGCCTCCGCCGTACCCTCATCCTAATCCGTACGCGGACACTGACCCGCGCGTCCGCACGTGCCCCGACACTAGCACGTGTCCGCACCCTCACCTGTGCCCTCAGCCTTGCCGTTCCCTAACCCTAACCCTAGCCCGGAAGGGAAACCCGCCGGCAGCCCCACACCTGAGCCTCCGCTGTACCCTCATCGTAATCCGTACGCGGACACTGACCCGCGCGTCCGCACGTGCCCCGACCCTAGCACGTGTCCGCACCCTCACCTGTGCCCTCAGCCTTGCCGTTCCCAAACCCTAACCCTAGCCCGGAAGGGAATCCCGCCGGCAGCCCCACACCTTAGCCTCCGCCGTACCCTCATCATAATCCGTACGCGGACACTGACCCGCGCGTCCGCACGTGCCCCGACCCTAGCACGTGTCCGCACCCTCACCTGTGCCCTCAGCCTTGCCGTTCCCTAACCCTAACCCTAGCCGGGAACGGAAACCCGCCGGCAGCCCCACACCTTAGCCTCCGCCGTACCCTCATCCTAATCCGTACGCGGACACTGACCCGCGCGTCCGCACGTGCCCCGACCCTAGCACGTGTCCGCACCCTCACCTGTGCCCTCAGCCTTGCCGTTCCCTAACCCTAACCCTAGCCCGGAACGGAAACCCGCCGGCAGCCCCACACCTTAGCCTCCGCCGTACCCTGATCCTAATCCGTACGCGGACACTGACCCGCGCGTCCGCACGTGCCGCGACCCTAGCACGTGTCCGCACCCTCACCTGTGCCCTCAGCCTTGCCGTTCCCTAACCCTAACCCTAGCCCGGAACGGAAACCCGCCGGCAGCCCCACACCTTAGCCTCCGCCGTACCCTCATCCTAATCCGTACGCGGACACTGACCCGCGCGTCCGCACGTGCCCCGACCCTAGCACGTGTCCGCACCCTCACCTGTGCCCTCAGCCTTGCCGTTCCCTAACCCTAACCCTAGCCCGGAAGGGAAACCCGCCGGCAGCCCCACACCTTAGCCTCCGCCGTACCCACATCCTAATCCGTACGCGGACACTGACCCGCGCGTCCGCATGTGCCCCGACCCTAGCACGTGTCCGCACCCTCACCTGTGCCCTCAGCCTTGCCGTTCCCTAACCCTAACCCTAGCCCGGAAGGGAAACCCGCCGGCAGCCCCACACTTTAGCCTCAGCCGTACCCTCATCCTAATCCGTACGCGGACACTGACCCGCGCGTCCGCACGTGCCCCGACCCTAGCACGTGTCCGCACCCTCACCTGTGCCCTCAGCCTTGCCGTTCCCTAACCCTAACCCTAGCCCGGAAGGGAAACCCGCCGGCAGCCCCACACCTTAGCCTCCGCCGTACACTCATCCTAATCCGTACGCGGACACTGACCCGCGCGTCCGCACGTGCCCCGACCCTAGCACGTGTCCGCACCCTCACCTGTGCCCTCAGCCTTGCCGTTCCCTAACCCTAACCCTAGCCCGGAAGGGAAACCCGCCGGCAGCCCCACACCTTAGCCTCCGCCGTACCCTCATCCTAATCCATACGCGGACACTGACCCGCGTGTCCGCACGTGCCCCGACCCTAGCACGTGTCCGCACCCTCACCTGTGCCCTCAGCCTTGCCGTTCCCTAACCCTAACCCTAGCCCGGAACGGAAACCCGCCGGCAGCCCCACACCTTAGACTCCGCCGTACCCTCATCCTAATCCGTACGCGGACACTGACCCGCGCGTCCGCACGTGCCCCGACCCTAGCACGTGTCCGCACCCTCACCTGTGCCCTCAGCCTTGCCGTTCCCTAACCCTAACCCTAGCCCGGAAGGGAAACCCGCCGGCAGCCCCACACCTTAGCCTCCGCCGTACCCTCATCCTAATCCGTACGCGGACACTGACCCGCGCGTCCGCACGTGCCCCGACCCTAGCACGTGTCCGCACCCTCACCTGTTCCCTCAGCCTTGCCGTTCCCTAACCCTAACCCTAGCCCGGAAGGGAAACCCGCCGGCAGCCCCACACCTTAGCCTCCGCCGTACCCTCATCCTAATCCGTACGCGGACACTGACCCGCGCGTCCGCACGTGCCCCGACCCTAGCACGTGTCCGCACCCTCACCTGTGCCCTCAGCCTTGCCGTTCCCTAACCCTAACCCTAGCCCGGAACGGAAACCCGCCGGCAGCCCCACACCTTAGACTCCGCCGTACCCTCATCCTAATCCGTACGCGGACACTGACCCGCGCGTCCGCACGTGCCCCGACCCTAGCACGTGTCCGCACCCTCACCTGTGCCCTCAGCCTTGCCGTTCCCTAACCCTAACCCTAGCCCGGAAGGGAAACCCGCCGGCAGCCCCACACCTTAGCCTCCGCCGTACCCTCATCCTAATCCGTACGCGGACACTGACCCGCGCGTCCGCACGTGCCCCGACCCTAGCACGTGTCCGCACCCTCACCTGTGCCCTCAGCCTTGCCGTTCCCTAACCCTAACCCTAGCCCGGAAGGGAAACCCGCCGGCAGCCCCACACCTTAGCCTCCGCCGTACCCTCATCCTAATCCGTACGCGGACACTGACCCGCACGTCCGCACGTGCCCCGACCCTAGCACGTGTCCGCACCCTCACCTGTGCCCTCAGCCTTGCCGTTCCCTAACCCTAACCCTAGCCCGGAAGGGAAACCCGCCGGCAGCCCCACACCTTAGCCTCCGCCGTACCCTCATCCTAATCCGTACGCGGACACTGACCCGCGCGTCCGCACGTGCCCCGACCCTAGCACGTGTCCGCACCCTCACCTGTGCCCTCAGCCTTGCCGTTACCTAACCCTAACCCTAGTCCGGAACGGAAACCCGCCGGCAGCCCCACACCTTAGCCTCCGCCGTACCCTCATCCTAATCCGTACGCGGACACTGACCCGCGCGTCCGCACGTGCCCCGACCCTAGCACGTGTCCGCACCCTCACCTGTGCCCTCAGCCTTGCCGTTCCCTAACCCTAACCCTAGCCCGGAAGGGAAACCCGCCGGCAGCCCCACACCTTAGCCTCCGCCGTACCCTCATCCTAGTCCGTACGCGGACACTGACCCGCGCGTCCGCACGTGCCGCGACCCTAGCACGTGTCCGGACCCTCACCTGTGCCCTCAGCCTTGCCGTTCCCTAACCCTAACCCTAGCCCGGAACGGAAACCCGCCGGCAGCCCCAAACCTTAGCCTCCACCGTACCCTCATCCTAATCCGTACGCGGACACTGACCCGCGCGTCCGCACGTGCCCCGACCCTAGCACGTGTCCATGCCCTCAGCCTTGCCGTTCCCTAACCCTAACCCTAGCCCGGAAGAGAAACCCGCCGGCAGCCCCACACCTTAGCCTCCGCCGTACCCTCATCCTAATCCGTACGCGGACACTGACCCGCGCGTCCGCACGTGCCCCGACCCTAGCACGTGTCCGCACCCTCACCTGTGCCCTCAGCCTTGCCGTTCCCTAAGCCTAACCCTAGCCCGGAACGGAAACCCAGCGGCAGCCCCACACCTTAGCCTCCGCCGTACCCTCATCCTAATCCGTACGCGGACACTGACCCGCGCGTCCGCACGTGCCCAGACCCTAGCACGTGCCCGCACCCTCACCTGTGCCCTCAGCCTTGCCGTTCCCTAACCCTAACCCTAGCCCGGAAAGGAAACCCGCCGGCAGACCCACACCTTAGCCTCCGCCGTACCCTCATCCTAATCCGTACGCGGACACTGACCCACGCGTCCGCACGTGCCCCGACCCTAGCACGTGTCCGCACCCTCACCTGTGCCTTCAGACTTGCCGTTCCCTAACCCTAACCCTAGCCCGGAAGGGAAACCCGCCGGCAGCCCCACACCTTAGGCTCCGCCGTACCCTCATCCTAATCCGTACGCGTACACTGACCCGCGCGTCCGCAAGTGCCCCGACCCTAGCACGTGTCCGCACCCTCACCTGTGCCCTCAGCCTTGCCGTTCCCTAACCCTAACCCTAGCCCGGAAGGGAAACCCGCCGGCAGCCCCACACCTTAGCCTCCGCCGTACCCTCATCCTAATCTGTACGCGGACAATGACCCGCGCGTCCGCACGTGCCCCGACCCTAGCACGTGTCCGCACCCTCACCTGTGCCCTCAGCCTTGCCGTTCCCTAACCCTAACCCTAGCCCGGAAGGGAAACCAGCCGGCAGCCCCACACCTTAGCCTCCGCCGTACCCTCATCCTAATCCGTACGCGGACACTGACCCACGCGTCCGCACGTGCCCCGACCCTCGCACGTTTCCGCACCCTCACCTGTGCCCTCAGCCTTGCCGTTCCCTAACCCTAACCCTAGCCCGGAACGGAAACCCGCCGGCAGCCCCACACCTTAGCCTCCGCCGTACCCTGATCCTAATCCATACGTGGACACTGACCCGCGCGTCCGCACGTGCCCCGACCCTAGCACGTGTCCGCACCCTCACCTGTGCCCTCAGCCTTGCCGTTCCCTAACCCTAACCCTAGCCCGGAACGGAAACCCGCCGGCAGCCCCACACCTTAGCCTCCGCCGTACCCTCATCCTAATCCGTACGCGGACACTGACCCGCGCGTCCGCACGTGCCCCGACCCTAGCACGTGTCCGCACCCTCACCTGTGCCCTCAGCCTGGCCGTTCCCTAACCCTAACCCTAGCCCGGAAGGGAAAACCGCCGGCAGCCCCACACCTTAGCCTCCGCCGTACCCTCATCCTAATCCGTACGCGGACACTGACCAGCGCGTCCGCACGTGCCCCGACCCTAGCACGTGTCCGCACCCTCACCTGTGCCCTCAGCCTTGCCGTTCCCTAACCCTAACCCTAGCCCGGAAGGGAAACCCGCCGGCAGCCCCACACCTTAGCCTCCGCCGTACCCTCATCCTAATCCGTACGCGGACACTGTCCCGCGCGTCCGCACGTGCCCCGACCCTAGCACGTGTCCGCACCCTCACCTGTGCCCTCAGCCTTGCCGTTCCCTAACCCTAACCCTAGCCCGGAAGGGAAACCCGCCGGCAGCCCCACACCTTAGCCTCCGCTGTACCCTCATCCTAATCCGTACGCGGACACTGACCCGCGCGTCCGCACCTGCCCCGACCCTAGCACGTGTCCACACCCTCACCTGTGCCCTCAGCCTTGCCGTTCCCTAACCCTAACCCTAGCCCGGAACGGAAACCCGCCGGCAGCCCCACACCTTAGCCTCCGCCGTACCCTCATCCTAATCTGTACGCGGACACTGACCCGCGCGTCCGCACGTGCCCCGACCCTAGCACGTGTCCGCACCCTCACCTGTGCCTTCAGACTTGCCGTTCCCTAACCCTAACCCTAGCCCGGAAGGGAAACCCGCCGGCAGCCCCACACCTTAGCCTCCGCCGTACCCTCATCCTAATCCGTACGCGGACACTGACCCGCGCGTCCGCACGTGCCCCGACCCTAGCACGTGTCCGCATCCTCACCTGTGCCCTCAGCCTTGCCGTTCCCTAACCCTAACCCTAGCCCGGAAGGGAAACCAGCCGGCAGCCCCACACCTTAGCCTCCGCCGTACCCTCATCCTAATCCGTACGCGGACACTGACCCGCGCGTCCGCACGTGCCCCGATCCTAGCACGTGTCCGCACCCTCACCTGTGCCCTCAGCCTTGCCGTTCCCTAACCCTAACCCTAGCCCGGAACGGAAACCCGCCGGCAAACCCACACCTTAGCCTCCGCCGTACCCTCATCCTAATCCATACGTGGACACTGACCCGCGCGTCCGCACGTGCCCCGACCCTAGCACGTGTCCGCACCCTCACCTGTGCCCTCAGCCTTGCCGTTCCCTAACCCTAACCCTAGCCCGGAACGGAAACCCGCCGGCAGCCCCACACCTTAGCCTCCGCCGTACCCTCATCCTAATCCGTACGCGGACACTGACCCGCGCGTCCGCACGTGCCCCGACCCTAGCACGTGTCCGCACCCTCACCTGTGCCCTCAGCCTGGCCGTTCCCTAACCCTAACCCTAGCCCGGAAGGGAAACCCGCCGGCAGCCCCACACCTTAGCCTCCGCCGTACCCTCATCCTAATCCGTACGCGGACACTGACCAGCGCGTCCGCACGTGCCACGACCCTAGCACGTGTCCGCACCCTCACCTGTGCCCTCAGCCTTGCCGTTCCCTAACCCTAACCCTAGCCCGGAAGGGAAACCCGCCGGCAGCCCCACACCTTAGCCTCCGCCGTACCCTCATCCTAATCCGTACGCGGACACTGACCCGCGCGTCCGCACGTGCCCCAACCCTAGCACGTGTCCGCACCCTCACCTGTGCCCTCAGCCTTGCCGTTCCCTAACCCTAACCCTAGCCCGGAACGGAAACCCGCCGGCAGCCCCACACCTTAGCCTCCGCCGTACCCTCATCCTAATCCGTACGCGGACACTGACCCGCGCGTCCGCACGTGCCCCGAACCTAGCCCGTGTCCGCACCCTCACCTGTGCCCTCAGCCTTGCCGTTCCCTAACCCTAACCCTAGCCCGGAAGGGAAACCCGCCGGCAGCCCCACACCTTAGCCTCCGCCGTACCCTCATCCTAATCCGTACGCGGACACTGACCCGCGCGTCCGCACGTGCCGCGACCCTAGCACGTGTCCGGACCCTCACCTGTGCCCTCAGCCTTGCCGTTCCCTAACCCTAACCCTAGCCCGGAACGGAAACCCGCCGGCAGCCCCACACCTTAGCCTCCACCGTACCCTCCTCCTAATCCATACGCGGACACTGACCCGTGCGTCCGCACGTGCCCCGACCCTAGCACGTGTCCGTGCCCTCAGCCTTGCCGTTCCCTAACCCTAACCGTAGCCCGGAACGGAAACCCGCCGGCAGCCCCACGCCTTAGCCTCCGCCGTACCCTCATCCTAATCCGTACGCGGACACTGACCAGCGCGTCCGCACGTGCCGCGACCCTAGCACGTGTCCGCACCCTCACCTGTGCCCTCAGCCTTGCCGTTCCCTAACCCTAACCCTAGCCCGGAACGGAAACCCGCCGGCAGCCCCACACCTTAGCCTCCGCCGTACCCTCATCCTAAACCGTACGCGGACACTGACCCGCGCGTCCGCACGTGCCCCGACCCTAGCACGTGTCCGCACCCTCACCTGTGCCCTCAGCCTTGCCGTTCCCTAACCCTAACCCTAGCCCGGAACGGAAACCCGCCGGCAGACCCACACCTTAGCCTCCGCCGTACCCTCATCCTAATCCGTACGCGGACACTGACCCGCGCGTCCGCACGTGCCCCGACCCTAGCACGTGTCCGCACCCTCACCTGTGCCCTCAGCCTGGCCGTTCCCTAACCCTAACCCTAGCCCGGAAGGGAAAACCGCCGGCAGCCCCACACCTTAGCCTCCGCCGTACCCTCATCCTAATCCGTACGCGGACACTGACCCGCGCGTCCGCACGTGCCCCGACCCTAGCACGTGTCCGCACCCTCACCTGTGCCCTCAGCCTTGCCGTTCCCTAACCCTAACCCTAGCCCGGAAGGGAAACCCGCCGGCAGCCCCACACCTTAGCCCCCGCCGTACCCTCATCCTAATCCGTACGCGGACACTGACCCGCGCGTCCGCACGTGCCCCGACCCTAGCACGTGTCCGCATCCTCACCTGTGCCCTCAGCCTTGCCGTTCCCTAACCCTAACCCTAGCCCGGAAGGGAAACCCGCCGGCAGCCCCACACCTTAGCCTCCGCCGTACCCTCATCCTAATCCGTACGCGGACACTGACCCGCGCGTCCGCACGTGCCCCGACCCTAGCACGTGTCCGCACCCTCACCTGTGCCCTCAGCCTTGCCGTTCCCTAACCCTAACCCTAGCCCGGAACGGAAACCCGCCGGCAGCCCCACACCTTAGCCTCCGCTGTACCCTCATCCTAATCCGTACGCGGACACTGACCCTCGCGTCCGCACCTGCCCCGACCCTAGCACGTGTCCACACCCTCACCTGTGCCCTCAGCCTTGCCGTTCCCTAACCCTAACCCTAGCCCGGAACGGAAACCCGCCGGCAGCCCCACACCTTAGCCTCCGCCGTACCCTCATCCTAATCCGTACGCGGACACTGACCCGCGCGTCCGCACGTGCCCCGACCCTAGCACGTGTCCGCACCCTCACCTGTGCCTTCAGACTTGCCGTTCCCTAACCCTAACCCTAGCCCGGAAGGGAAACCCGCCGGCAGCCTCACACCTTAGCCTCCGCCGTACCCTCATCCTAATCCGTACGCGGACACTGACCCGCGCGTCCGCACGTGCCCCGACCCTAGCACGTGTCCGCATCCTCACCTGTGCCCTCAGCCTTGCCGTTCCCTAACCCTAACCCTAGCCCTGAAGGGAAACCAGCCGGCAGCCCCACACCTTAGCCTCCGCCGTACCCTCATCCTAATCCGTACGCGGACACTGACCCGCGCGTCCGCACGTGCCCCGACCCTAGCACGTGTCCGCACCCTCACCTGTGCCCTCAGCCTTGCCGTTCCCTAACCCTAACCCTAGCCCGGAACGGAAACCCGCCGGCAAACCCACACCTTAGCCTCCGCCGTACCCTCATCCTAATCCATACGTGGACACTGACCCGCGCGTCCGCACGTGCCCCGACCCTAGCACGTGTCCGCACCCTCACCTGTGCCCTCAGCCTTGCCGTTCCCTAACCCTAACCCTAGCCCGGAACGGAAACCCGCCGGCAGCCCCACACCTTAGCCTCCGCCGTACCCTCATCCTAATCCGTACGCGGACACTGACCCGCGCGTCCGCACGTGCCCCGACCCTAGCACGTGTCCGCACCCTCACCTGTGCCCTCAGCCTGGCCGTTCCCTAACCCTAACCCTAGCCCGGAAGGGAAACCCGCCGGCAGCCCCACACCTTAGCCTCCGCCGTACCCTCATCCTAATCCGTACGCGGACACTGACCAGCGCGTCCGCACGTGCCACGACCCTAGCACGTGTCCGCACCCTCACCTGTGCCCTCAGCCTTGCCGTTCCCTAACCCTAACCCTAGCCCGGAAGGGAAACCCGCCGGCAGCCCCACACCTTAGCCTCCGCCGTACCCTCATCCTAATCCGTACGTGGACACTGACCCGCGCGTCCGCACGTGCCCCAACCCTAGCACGTGTCCGCACCCTCACCTGTGCCCTCAGCCTTGCCGTTCCCTAACCCTAACCCTAGCCCGGAACGGAAACCCGCCGGCAGCCCCACACCTTAGCCTCCGCCGTACCCTCATCCTAATCCGTACGCGGACACTGACCCGCGCGTCCGCACGTGCCCCGAACCTAGCCCGTGTCCGCACCCTCACCTGTGCCCTCAGCCTTGCCGTTCCCTAACCCTAACCCTAGCCCGGAAGGGAAACCCGCCGGCAGCCCCACACCTTAGCCTCCGCCGTACCCTCATCGTAATCCGTACGCGGACACTGACCCGCGCGTCCGCACGTGCCGCGACCCTAGCACGTGTCCGGACCCTCACCTGTGCCCTCAGCCTTGCCGTTCCCTAACCCTAACCCTAGCCCGGAACGGAAACCCGCCGGCAGCCCCACACCTTAGCCTCCACCGTACCCTCATCCTAATCCATACGCGGACACTGACCCGCGCGTCCGCACGTGCCCCGACCCTAGCACGTGTCCGTGCCCTCAGCCTTGCCGTTCCCTAACCCTAACCCTAGCCCGGAACGGAAACCCGCCGGCAGCCCCACACCTTAGCCTCCGCCGTACCCTCATCCTAATCCGTACGCGGACACTGACCCACGCGTCCGCACGTGCCCCGACCCTAGCACGTGTCCGCACCCTCACCTGTGCCTTCAGACTTGCCGTTCCCTAACCCTAACCCTAGCCCGGAAGGGAAACCCGCCGGCAGCCCCACACCTTAGCCTCCGCCGTACCCTCATCCTAATCCGTACGCGGACACTGACCCGCGCGTCCGCACGTGCCCCGACCCTAGCACGTGTCCGCACCCTCACCTGTGCCCTCAGCCTGGCCGTTCCCTAACCCTAACCCTAGCCCGGAAGGGAAACCCGCCGGCAGCCCCACACCTTAGCCTCCGCCGTACCCTCATCCTAATCCGTACGCGGACACTGACCAGCGCGTCCGCACGTGCCACGACCCTAGCACGTGTCCGCACCCTCACCTGTGCCCTCAGCCTTGCCGTTCCCTAACCCTAACCCTAGCCCGGAAGGGAAACCCGCCGGCAGCCCCACACCTTAGCCTCCGCCGTACCCTCATCCTAATCCGTACGCGGACACTGACCCGCGCGTCCGCACGTGCCCCAACCCTAGCACGTGTCCGCACCCTCACCTGGGCCCTCAGCCTTGCCGTTCCCTAACCCTAACCCTAGCCCGGAACGGAAACCCGCCGGCAGCCCCACACCTTAGCCTCCGCCGTACCCTCATCCTAATCCGTACGCGGACACTGACCCGCGCGTCCGCACGTGCCCCGAACCTAGCCCGTGTCCGCACCCTCACCTGTGCCCTCAGCCTTGCCGTTCCCTAACCCTAACCCTAGCCCGGAAGGGAAACCCGCCGGCAGCCCCACACCTTAGCCTCCGCCGTACCCTCATCCTAATCCGTACGCGGACACTGACCCGCGCGTCCGCACGTGCCGCGACCCTAGCACGTGTCCGGACCCTCACCTGTGCCCTCAGCCTTGCCGTTCCCTAACCCTAACCCTAGCCCGGAACGGAAACCCGCCGGCAGCCCCACACCTTAGCCTCCACCGTACCCTCATCCTAATCCATACGCGGACACTGACCCGCGCGTCCGCACGTGCCCCGACCCTAGCACGTGTCCGTGCCCTCAGCCTTGCCGTTCCCTAACCCTAACCGTAGCCCGGAACGGAAACCCGCCGGCAGCCCCACGCCTTAGCCTCCGCCGTACCCTCATCCTAATCCGTACGCGGACACTGACCAGCGCGTCCGCACGTGCCGCGACCCTAGCACGTGTCCGCACCCTCACCTGTGCCCTCAGCCTTGCCGTTCCCTAACCCTAACCCTAGCCCGGAACGGAAACGCGCCGGCAGCCCCACACCTTAGCCTCCGCCGTACCCTCATCCTAAACCGTACGCGGACACTGACCCGCGCGTCCGCACGTGCCCCGACCCTAGCACGTGTCCGCACCCTCACCTGTGCCCTCAGCCTTGCCGTTCCCTAACCCTAACCCTAGCCCGGAACGGAAACCCGCCGGCAGACCCACACCTTAGCCTCCGCCGTACCCTCATCCTAATCCGTACGCGGACACTGACCCGCGCGTCCGCACGTGCCCCGACCCTAGCACGTGTCCGCACCCTCACCTGTGCCCTCAGCCTGGCCGTTCCCTAACCCTAACCCTAGCCCGGAAGGGAAAACCGCCGGCAGCCCCACACCTTAGCCTCCGCCGTACCCTCATCCTAATCCGTACGCGGACACTGACCCGCGCGTCCGCACGTGCCCCGACCCTAGCACGTGTCCGCACCCTCACCTGTGCCCTCAGCCTTGCCGTTCCCTAACCCTAACCCTAGCCCGGAAGGGAAACCCGCCGGCAGCCCCACACCTTAGCCCCCGCCGTACCCTCATCCTAATCCGTACGCGGACACTGACCCGCGCGTCCGCACGTGCCCCGACCCTAGCACGTGTCCGCATCCTCACCTGTGCCCTCAGCCTTGCCGTTCCCTAACCCTAACCCTAGCCCGGAAGGGAAACCCGCCGGCAGCCCCACACCTTAGCCTCCGCCGTACCCTCATCCTAATCCGTACGCGGACACTGACCCGCGCGTCCGCACGTGCCCCGACCCTAGCACGTGTCCGCACCCTCACCTGTGCCCTCAGCCTTGCCGTTCCCTAACCCTAACCCTAGCCCGGAACGGAAACCCGCCGGCAGCCCCACACCTTAGCCTCCGCTGTACCCTCATCCTAATCCGTACGCGGACACTGACCCGCGCGTCCGCACCTGCCCCGACCCTAGCACGTGTCCACACCCTCACCTGTGCCCTCAGCCTTGCCGTTCCCTAACCCTAACCCTAGCCCGGAACGGAAACCCGCCGGCAGCCCCACACCTTAGCCTCCGCCGTACCCTCATCCTAATCCGTACGCGGACACTGACCCGCGCGTCCGCACGTGCCCCGACCCTAGCACGTGTCCGCACCCTCACCTGTGCCTTCAGACTTGCCGTTCCCTAACCCTAACCCTAGCCCGGAAGGGAAACCCGCCGGCAGCCTCACACCTTAGCCTCCGCCGTACCCTCATCCTAATCCGTACGCGGACACTGACCCGCGCGTCCGCACGTGCCCCGACCCTAGCACGTGTCCGCATCCTCACCTGTGCCCTCAGCCTTGCCGTTCCCTAACCCTAACCCTAGCCCTGAAGGGAAACCAGCCGGCAGCCCCACACCTTAGCCTCCGCCGTACCCTCATCCTAATCCGTACGCGGACACTGACCCGCGCGTCCGCACGTGCCCCGACCCTAGCACGTGTCCGCACCCTCACCTGTGCCCTCAGCCTTGCCGTTCCCTAACCCTAACCCTAGCCCGGAACGGAAACCCGCCGGCAAACCCACACCTTAGCCTCCGCCGTACCCTCATCCTAATCCATACGTGGACACTGACCCGCGCGTCCGCACGTGCCCCGACCCTAGCACGTGTCCGCACCCTCACCTGTGCCCTCAGCCTTGCCGTTCCCTAACCCTAACCCTAGCCCGGAACGGAAACCCGCCGGCAGCCCCACACCTTAGCCTCCGCCGTACCCTCATCCTAATCCGTACGCGGACACTGACCTGCGCGTCCGCACGTGCCCCGACCCTAGCACGTGTCCGCACCCTCACCTGTGCCCTCAGCCTGGCCGTTCCCTAACCCTAACCCTAGCCCGGAAGGGAAACCCGCCGGCAGCCCCACACCTTAGCCTCCGCCGTACCCTCATCCTAATCCGTACGCGGACACTGACCAGCGCGTCCGCACGTGCCACGACCCTAGCACGTGTCCGCACCCTCACCTGTGCCCTCAGCCTTGCCGTTCCCTAACCCTAACCCTAGCCCGGAAGGGAAACCCGCCGGCAGCCCCACACCTTAGCCTCCGCCGTACCCTCATCCTAATCCGTACGCGGACACTGACCCGCGCGTCCGCACGTGCCCCAACCCTAGCACGTGTCCGCACCCTCACCTGTGCCCTCAGCCTTGCCGTTCCCTAACCCTAACCCTAGCCCGGAACGGAAACCCGCCGGCAGCCCCACACCTTAGCCTCCGCCGTACCCTCATCCTAATCCGTACGCGGACACTGACCCGCGCGTCCGCACGTGCCCCGAACCTAGCCCGTGTCCGCACCCTCACCTGTGCCCTCAGCCTTGCCGTTCCCTAACCCTAACCCTAGCCCGGAAGGGAAACCCGCCGGCAGCCCCACACCTTAGCCTCCGCCGTACCCTCATCGTAATCCGTACGCGGACACTGACCCGCGCGTCCGCACGTGCCGCGACCCTAGCACGTGTCCGGACCCTCACCTGTGCCCTCAGCCTTGCCGTTCCCTAACCCTAACCCTAGCCCGGAACGGAAACCCGCCGGCAGCCCCACACCTTAGCCTCCACCGTACCCTCATCCTAATCCATACGCGGACACTGACCCGCGCGTCCGCACGTGCCCCGACCCTAGCACGTGTCCGTGCCCTCAGCCTTGCCGTTCCCTAACCCTAACCGTAGCCCGGAACGGAAACCCGCCGGCAGCCCCACGCCTTAGCCTCCGCCGTACCCTCATCCTAATCCGTACGCGGACACTGACCAGCGCGTCCGCACGTGCCGCGACCCTAGCACGTGTCCGCACCCTCACCTGTGCCCTCAGCCTTGCCGTTCCCTAACCCTAACCCTAGCCCGGAACGGAAACCCGCCGGCAGCCCCACACCTTAGCCTCCGCCGTACCCACATCCTAAACCGTACGCGGACACTGACCCGCGCGTCCGCACGTGCCCCGACCCTAGCACGTGTCCGCACCCTCACCTGTGCCCTCAGCCTTGCCGTTCCCTAACCCTAACCCTAGCCCGGAACGGAAACCCGCCGGCAGACCCACACCTTATCCTCCGCCGTACCCTCATCCTAATCCATACGTGGACACTGACCCGCGCGTCTGCACGTGCCCCGGCCCTAGCACGTGTCCGCACCCTCACCTGTGCCCTCAGCCTTGCCGTTCCCTAACCCTAACCCTAGCCCGGAACGGAAACCCGCCGGCAGCCCCACACCTTAGCCTCCGCCGTACCCTCATCCTAATCCGTACGCGGACACTGACCAGCGCGTCCGCACGTGCCCCGACCCTAGCACGTGTCCGCACCCTCACCTGTGCCCTCAGCCTTGCCGTTCCCTAACCCTAACCCTAGCCCGGAAGGGAAACCCGCCGGCAGCCCCACACCTTAGCCTCCGCCGTACCCTCATCCTAATCCGTACGCGGACACTGACCCGCGCGTCCGCACGTGCCCCGACCCTAGCACGAGTCCGCACCCTCACCTGTGCCCTCAGCCTTGCCGTTCCCTAACCCTAACCCTAGCCCGGAAGGGAAACCCGCCGGCAGCCCCACACCTTAGCCTCCGCCGTACCCTCATCCTAATACGTACGCGGACACTGACCCGCGCGTCCGCACGTGCCCCGACCCTAGCACGTGTCCGCACCCTCACCTGTGCCCTCAGCCTTGCCGTTCCCTAACCCTAACCCTAGCCCGGAAGGGAAACCCGCCGGCAGCCCCACACCTTAGCCTCCGCCGTACCCTCATCCTAATCCGTACGCGGACACTGACCCGCGCGTCCGCACGTGCCCCGACCCTAGCACGTGTCCGCACCCTCACCTTTGCCCTCAGCCTTGCCGTTCCCTAACCCTAACCCTAGCCCGGAACGGAAACCCGCCGGCAGCCCCACACCTTAGCCTCCGCCGTACCCTCATCCTAATCCGTACGCGGACACTGACCCGCGCGTCCGCACGTGCCCCGACCCTAGCACGTGTCCGCACCCTCACCTGTGCCTTCAGACTTGCCGTTCCCTAACCCTAACCCTAGCCCGGAAGGGAAACCCGCCGGCAGCCCCACACCTTAGCCTCCGCCGTACCCTCATCCTAATCCGTACGCGGACACTGACCCGCGCGTCCGCACGTGCCCCGACCCTAGCACGTGTCCGCACCCTCACCTGTGCCCTCAGCCTTGCCGTTCCCTAACCCTAACCCTAGCCCGGAATGGAAACCCGCCGGCAGCCCCACACCTTAGCCTCCGCCGTACCCTCATCCTAATCTGTACGCGGACACTGACCCGCGCGTCCGCACGTGCCCCGACCCTAGCACGTGTCCGCACCCTCACCTGTGCCCTCAGCCTTGCCGTTCCCTAACCCTAACCCTAGCCCGGAACGGAAACCCGCCGGCAGCCCCACACCATAGCCTCCGCCGTACCCTGATCCTAATCCGTACGCGGACACTGACCCGCGCGTCCGCACGTGCCGCGACCCTAGCACGTGTCCGCACCCTCACCTGTGCCCTCAGCCTTGCCGTTCCCTAACCCTAACCCTAGCCCGGAACGGAAACCCGCCGGCAGCCCCACACCTTAGCCTCCGCCGTACCCTCATCCTAATCCGTACGCGGACACTGACCCGCGCGTCCGTACGTGCCCCGACCCTAGCACGTGTCCGCACCCTCACCTGTGCCCTCAGCCTTGCCGTTCCCTAACCCTAACCCTAGCCCGGAACGGAAACCCGCCGGCAGCCCCACACCTTAGCCTCCGCCGTACCCACATCCTAATCCGTACGCGGACACTGACCCGCGCGTCCGCATGTTCCCCGACCCTAGCACGTGTCCGCACCCTCACCTGTGCCCTCAGCCTTGCCGTTCCCTAACCCTAACCCTAGCCCGGAAGGGAAACCCGCCGGCAGCCCCACACTTTAGCCTCCGCAGTACCCTCATCCTAATCCGTACGCGGACACTGACCCGCGCGTCCGCACGTGCCCCGACCCTAGCACGTGTCCGCACCCTCACCTGTGCCCTCAGCCTTGCCGTTCCCTAACCCTAACCCTAGCCCGGAAGGGAAACCCGCCGGCAGCCCCACACCTTAGCCTCTGCCGTACCCTCATCCTAATCCGTACGCGGACACTGACCCGCGCGTCCGCACGTGCCCCGACCCTAGCACGTGTCCGCACCCTCACCTGTGCCCTCAGCCTTGCCGTTCCCTAACCCTAACCCTAGCCCGGAAGGGAAACCCGCCGGCAGCCCCACACCTTAGCCTCCGCCGTACCCTCATCCTAATCCGTACGCGGACACTGACCCGCGCGTCCGCACGTGCCCCGACCCTAGCACGTGTCCGCACCCTCACCTGTGCCCTCAGCCTTGCCGTTCCCTAACCCTAACCCTAGCCCGGAACGGAAACCCGCCGGCAGCCCCACACCTTAGACTCCGCCGTACCCTCATCCTAATCCGTACGCGGACACTGACCCGCGCGTCCGCACGTGCCCCGACCCTAGCACGTGTCCGCACCCTCACCTGTGCCCTCAGCCTTGCCGTTCCCTAACCCTAACCCTAGCCCAGAAGGGAAACCCGCCGGCAGCCCCACACCTTAGCCTCCGCCGTACCCTCATCCTAATCCGTACGCGGACACTGACCCGCGCGTCCGCATGTGCCCCGACCCTAGCACGTGTCCGCACCCTCACCTGTGCCTTCACCCTTGCCGTTCCCTAACCCTAACCCTAGCCCGGAAGGGAAACCCGCCGGCAGCCCCACACCTTAGCCTCCGCCTTACCCTCATCCTAATCTGTACGCGGACACTGACCCGCGCGTCCGCACATGCCCCGACCCTAGCACGTGTCCGCACCCTCACCTGTGCCCTCAGCCTTGCCGTTCCCTAACCCTAACCCTAGCCCGGAAGGGAAACCCGCCGGCAGCCCCACACCTTAGCCTCCGCCGTACCCTCATCCTAATCCGTACGCGGACACTGACCCGCGCGTCCGCACGTGCCCCGACCCTAGCACGTGTCCGCACCCTCACCTGTGCCCTCAGCCTTGCCGTTCCCTAACACTAACCCTAGCCCGGAAGGGAAACCCGCCGGCAGCCCCACACCTTAGCCTCCGCCGTACCCTCATCCTAATCCGTACGCGGACACTGACCCGCACGTCCGCACGTGCCCCGACCCTAGCACGTGTCCGCACCCTCACCTGTGCCCTCAGCCTTGCCGTTCCCTAACCCTAACCCTAGCCCGGAAGGGAATCCCGCCGGCAGCCCCACACCTTAGCCTCCGCCGTACCCTCATCCTAATCCGTACGCGGACACTGACCCGCGCGTCCGCACGTGCCCCGACCCTAGCACGTGTCCGCACCCTCACCTGTGCCCTCAGCCTTGCCGTTACCTAACCCTAACCCTAGTCCGGAACGGAAACCCGCCGGCAGCCCCACACCTTAGCCTCCGCCGTACCCTCATCCTAATCCGTACGCGGACACTGACCCGCGCGTCCGCACGTGCCCCGACCCTAGCACGTGTCCGCACCCTCACCTGTGCCCTCAGCCTTGCCGTTCCCTAACCCTAACCAGCCGGAACGGAAACCCGCCGGCAGACCCACACCTTAGCCTCCGCCGTACCCTCATCCTAATCCATACGTGGACACTGACCCGCGCGTCTGCACGTGCCCCGTCCCTAGCACGTGTCCGCACCCTCACCTGTGCCCTCAGCCTTGCCGTTCCCTAACCCTAACCCTAGCCCGGAACGGAAACCCGCCGGCAGCCCCACACCTTAGCCTCCGCCGTACCCTCATCCTAATCCGTACGCGGACACTGACCCGCGCGTCCGCACGTGCCCCGACCCTAGCACGTGTCCGCACCCTCACCTGTGCCCTCAGCCTGGCCGTTCCCTAACCCTAACCCTAGCCCGGAAGGGAAACCCGCCGGCAGCCCCACACCTTAGCCTCCGCCGTACCCTCATCCTAATCCGTACGCGGACACTGACCAGCGCGTCCGCACGTGCCCCGACCCTAGCACGTGTCCGCACCCTCACCTGTGCCCTCAGCCTTGCCGTTCCCTAACCCTAACCCTAGCCCGGAAGGGAAACCCGCCGGCAGCCCCACACCTTAGCCTCCGCCGTACCCTCATCCTAATCCGTACGCGGACACTGACCCACGCGTCCGCACGGGCCCCGACCCTAGCACGAGTCCGCACCCTCACCTGTGCCCTCAGCCTTGCCGTTCCCTAACCCTAACCCTAGCACGGAAGGGAAACCCGCCGGCAACCCCACCCCTTAGCCTCCGCCGTACCCTCATCCTAATCCGTACGCGGACACTGACCCGCGCGTCCGCACGTGCCCCGAACCTAGCACGTGTCCGCACCCTCACCTGTGCCCTCAGCCTTGCCGTTCCCTAACCCTAACCCTAGCCCGGAAGGGAAACCCGCCGGCAGCCCCACACCTTAGCCTCCGCCGTACCCTCATCCTAATCCGTACGCGGACACTGACCCGCGCGTCCGCACGTGCCCCGACCCTAGCACGTGTCCGCACCCTCACCTGTGCCCTCAGCCTTGCCGTTCCCTAACCCTAACCCTAGCCCGGAAGGGAAACCCGCCGGCAGCCCCACACCTTAGCCTCCGCCGTACCCTCATCCTAATCCGTACGCGGACACTGACCCGCGCGTCCGCACGTGCCCCGACCCTAGCACGTGTCCGCACCCTCACCTGTGCCCTCAGCCTTGCCGTTCCCTAACCCTAACCCTAGCCCGGAAGGGAAACCCGCCGGCAGCCCCACACCTTAGCCTCCGCCGTACCCTCATCCTAATCCGTACGCGGACACTGACCTGCACGTCCGCACGTGCCCCGACCCTAGCACGTGTCCGCACCCTCACCTGTGCCCTCAGCCTTGCCGTTCCCTAACCCTAACCCTAGCCCGGAAGGGAAACCCGCCGGCAGCCCCACACCTTAGCCTCCGCCGTACCCTCATCCTAATCCGTACGCGGACACTGACCCGCGCGTCCGCACGTGCCCCGACCCTAGCACGTGTCCGCACCCTCACCTGTGCCCTCAGCCTTGCCGTTCCCTAACCCTAACCCTAGCCCGGAACGGAAACCCGCCGGCAGCCCCACACCTTAGCCTCCGCCGTACCCTCATCCTAATCCGTACGCGGACACTGACCCGCGCGTCCGCACGTGCCCCGACCCTAGCACGTGTCCGCACCCTCACCTGTGCCCTCAGCCTTGCCGTTCCCTAACCCTAGCCGGAAGGGAAACCCGCCGTCAGCCCCACACCTTAGCCTCCGCCGTACCCTCATCCTAATCCGTACGCGGACACTGACCCGCGCGTCCGCACGTTCCCCGACCCTAGCACGTGTCCGCACCCTCACCTGTGCCCTCAGCCTTGCCGTTCCCTAACCCTAACCCTAGCCCGGAACGGAAACCCGCCGGCAGCCCCACACCTTAGCCTCCGCCGTACCCTCATCCTAATCCGTACGCGGACACTGACACGCGCGTCCGCACGTGCCCCGACCCTAGCACGTGTCCGCATCCTCACCTGTGCCCTCAGCCTTGCCGTTCCCTAACCCTAACCCTAGCCCGGAAGGGAAACCAGCCGGCAGCCCCACACCTTAGCCTCCGCCGTACCCTCATCCTAATCCGTACGCGGACACTGACCCGCGCGTCCGCACGTGCCCCGACCCTAGCACGTGTCCGCACCCTCACCTGTGCCCTCAGCCTTGCCGTTCCCTAACCCTAACCCTAGCCCGGAAGGGAAACCCGCCGGCAGCCCCACACCTTAGCCTCCGCCGTACCCTCATCCTAATCCGTACGCGGACACTGACCAGCGCGTCCGCACGTGCCACGACCCTAGCACGTGTCCGCACCCTCACCTGTGCCCTCAGCCTTGCCGTTCCCTAACCCTAACCCTAGCCCGGAAGGGAAACCCGCCGGCAGCCCCACACCTTAGCCTCCGCCGTACCCTCATCCTAATCCGTACGCGGACACTGACCCGCGCGTCCGCACGTGCCCCAACCCTAGCACGTGTCCGCACCCTCACCTGTGCCCTCAGCCTTGCCATTCCCTAACCCTAACCCTAGCCCGGAAGGGAAACCCGCCGGCAGCCCCACACCTTAGCCTCCGCCGTACCCTCATCCTAATCCGTACGCGGACACTGACCCGCGCGTCCGCACGTGCCCCGACCCTAGCACGTGTCCGCACCCTCACCTGTGCCCTCAGCCTTGCCGTTCCCTAACCCTAACCCTAGCCCGGAAGGGAAACCCGCCGGCAGCCCACACCTTAGCCTCCGCCGTACCCTCATCCTAATCCGTACGCGGACACTGACCCGCGCGTCCGCACGTGCCGCGACCCTAGCACGTGTCCGGACCCTCACCTGTGCCCTCAGCCTTGCCGTTCCCTAACCCTAACCCTAGCCCGGAACGGAAACCCGCCGGCAGCCCCACACCTTAGCCTCCACCGTACCCTCATCCTAATCCATACGCGGACACTGACCCACGCGTCCGCACGTGCCCCGACCCTAGCACGTGTCCGTGCCCTCAGCCTTGCCGTTCCCTAACCCTAACCGTAGCCGGAACGGAAACCCGCCGGCAGCCCCACGCCTTAGCCTCCGCCGTACCCTCATCCTAATCCGTACGCGGACACTGACCAGCGCGTCCGCACGTGCCGCGACCCTAGCACGTGTCCGCACCCTCACCTGTGCCCTCAGCCTTGCCGTTCCCTAACCCTAACCCTAGCCCGGAACGGAAACCCGCCGGCAGCCCCACACCTTAGCCTCCGCCGTACCCTCATCCTAAACCGTACGCGGACACAGACCCGCGCGTCCGCACGTGCCCCGACCCTAGCACATATCCGCACCCTCACCTGTGCCCTCAGCCTTGCCGTTCCCTAACCCTAACCCTAGCCCGGAACGGAAACCCGCCGGCAGACCCACACCTTAGCCTCCGCCGTACCCTCATCCTAATCCATACGTGGACACTGACCCGCGCGTCTGCACGTGCCCCGACCCTAGCACGTGTCCGCACCCTCACCTGTGCCCTCAGCCTTGCCGTTCCCTAACCCTAACCCTAGCCCGGAACGGAAACCCGCCGGCAGCCCCACACCTTAGCCTCCGCCGTACCCTCATCCTAATCCGTACGCGGACACTGACCCGCGCGTCCGCACGTGCCCCGACCCTAGCACGTGTCCGCACCCTCACCTGTGCCCTCAGCCTGGCCGTTCCCTAACCCTAACCCTAGCCCGGAAGGGAAACCCGCCGGCAGCCCCACACCTTAGCCTCCACCGTACCCTCATCCTAATCCGTACGCGGACACTGACCAGCGCGTCCGCACGTGCCCCGACCCTAGCACGTGTCCGCACCCTCACCTGTGCCCTCAGCCTTGCCGTTCCCTAACCCTAACCCTAGCCCGGAAGGGAAACCCGCCGGCAGCCCCACACCTTAGCCTCCGCCGTACCCTCATCCTAATCCGTACGCGGACACTGACCCACGCGTCCGCACGGGCCCCGACCCTAGCACGAGTCCGCACCCTCACCTGTGCCCTCAGCCTTGCCGTTCCCTAACCCTAACCCTAGCACGGAAGGGAAACCCGCCGGCAACCCCACCCCTTAGCCTCCGCCGTACCCTCATCCTAATCCGTACGCGGACACTGACCCGCGCGTCCGCACGTGCCCCGAACCTAGCACGTGTCCGCACCCTCACCTGTGCCCTCAGCCTTGCCGTTCCCTAACCCTAACCCTAGCCCGGAAGGGAAACCCGCCGGCAGCCCCACACCTTAGCCTCCGCCGTACCCTCATCCTAATCCGTACGCGGACACTGACCCGCGCGTCCGCACGTGCCCCGACCCTAGCACGTGTCCGCACCCTCACCTGTGCCCTCAGCCTTGCCGTTCCCTAACCCTAACCCTAGCCCGGAACGGAAACCCGCCGGCAGCCCCACACCTTAGCCTCCGCCGTACCCTCATCCTAATCCGTACGCGGACACTGACCCGCGCGTCCGCACGTGCCCCGACCCTAGCACGTGTCCGCACCCTCACCTGTGCCTTCAGACTTGCCGTTCCCTAACCCTAACCCTAGCCCGGAAGGGAAACCCGCCGGCAGGCCCACACCTTAGCCTCCGCCGTACTCTCATCCTAATCCGTACGCGGACACTGACCCGCGCGTCCGCACGTGCCCCGACCCTAGCACGTGTCCGCACCCTCACCTGTGCCCTCAGACTTGCCGTTCCCTAACCCTAACCCTAGCCCGGAATGGAAACCCGCCGGCAGCCCCACACCTTAGCCTCCGCCATACCCTCATCCTAATCTGTACGCGGACACTGACCCGCGCGTCCGCACGTGCCCCGACCCTAGCACGTGTCCGCACCCTCACCTGTGCCCTCAGCCTTCCCGTTCCCTAACCCTAACCCTAGCCCGGAAGGGAAACCAGCCGGCAGCCCCACACCTTAGCCTCCGCCGTACCCTCATCCTAATCCGTACGTGGACACTGACCCGCGCGTCCGCACGTGCCCTGACCCTAGCAAGTGTCCGCACCCTCACCTGTGCCCTCAGCCTTGCCGTTCCCTAACCCTAACCCTAGCCCGGAACGGAAACCCGCCGGCAAACCCACACCTTAGCCTCCGCCGTACCCTCATCCTAATCCATACGTGGACACTGACCCGCGCGTCTGCACGTGCCCCGACCCTAGCACGTGTCCGCACCCTCACCTGTGCCCTCAGCCTTGCCGTTCCCTAACCCTAACCCTAGCCCGCAACGGAAACCCGCCGGCAGCCCCACACCTTAGCCTCCGCCGTACCCTCATCCTAATCCGTACGCGGACACTGACCCGCGCGTCCGCACGTGCCCCGACTCTAGCACCTGTCCGCACCCTCACTTGTGCCCTCAGCCTTGCCGTTCCCTAACCCTAACCCTAGCCCGGAAGGGAAACCCGCCGGCAGCCCCACACCTTAGCCTCCGCCGTACCCTCATCCTAATCCGTACGCGGACACTGACCCGCGCGTCCGCACGTGCCCCGACCCTAGCACGTGTCCGCACCCTCACCTGTGCCCTCAGCCTTGCCGTTCCCTAACCCTAACCCTAGCCCGGAAGGGAAACCCGCCGGCAGCCCCACACCTTAGCCTCCGCCGTACCCTCATCCTAATCCGTACGCGGACACTGACCAGCGCGTCCGCACGTGCCGCGACCCTAGCACGTGTCCGGACCCTCACCTGTGCCCTCAGCCTTGCCGTTCCCTAACCCTAACCCTAGCCCGGAACGGAAATCCGCCGGCAGCCCCACACCTTAGCCTCCACCGTACCCTCATCCTAATCCGTACGCGGACACTGACCCGCGCGTCCGCACGTGCCCCGACCCTAGCACGTCTCCGTGCCCTCAGCCTTGCCGTTCCCTAACCCTAACCGTAGCCCGGAACGGAAACCCGCCGGCAGCCCCACGCCTTAGCCTCCGCCGTACCCTCATCCTAATCCGTACGCGGACACTGACCCGCGCGTCCGCACGTGCCGCGACCCTAGCACGTGTCCGCACCCTCACCTGTGCCCTCAGCCTTGCCGTTCCCTAACCCTAACCCTAGCCCGGAACGGAAACCCGCCGGCAGCCCCACACCTTAGCCTCCGCCGTACCCTCATCCTAATCCGTACGCGGACACTGACCCGCGCGTCCGCACGTGCCCCGACCCTAGCACGTGTCCGCACCCTCACCTGTGCCCTCAGCCTTGCCGTTCCCTAACCCTAACCCTAGCCCGGAACGGAAACCCGCCGGCAGCCCCACACCTTAGCCTCCGCCGTACCCTCATCCTAATCCGTACACGGACACTGACCCGCGCGTCCGCACGTGCCGCGACCCTAGCACGTGTCCGCACCCTCACCTGTGCCCTCAGCCTTGCCGTTCCCTAACCCTAACCGTAGCCCGGAAGGGAAACCCGCCGGCAGCCCCACACCTTAGCCTCCGCCGTACCCTCATCCTAATCCATACGCGGACACTGACCCGCGCGTCCGCACGTGCCCCGACCCTATCACGTGTCCGCACCCCCACCTGTGCCCTCAGCCTTGCCGTTCCCTAACCCTAACCCTAGCCCGGAAGGGAAACCCGCCGGCAGCCCCACACCTTAGCCTCCGCCGTACCCTCATCCTAATCCGTACGCGGACACTGACCCGCGCGTCCGCACGTGCCCCGACCCTAGCACGTATCCGCACCCTCACCTGTGCCCTCAGCCTTGCCGTTCCCTAACCCTAACCCTAGCCCGGAACGGAAACCCGCCGGCAGCCCCACACCTTAGCCTCCGCCGTACCCTCATCCTAATCCGTACGCGGACACTGACCCGCGCGTCCGCACGTGCCCCGACCCTAGCACGTGTCCGCACCCTCACCTGTGCCCTCAGCCTTGCCGTTCCCTAACCCTAACCTAGCCCGGAACGGAAACCCGCCGGCAGCCCCACACCTTAGCCTCCGCCGTACCCTCATCCTAATCCGTACGCGGACACTGACCCGCGCGTCCACACGTGCCCCGACCCTAGCACGTGTCCGCACCCTCACCTGTGCCCTCAGCCTTGCCGTTCCCTAACCCTAACCCTAGCCCAGAAGGGAAACCCGCCGGCAGCCCCACACCTTAGCCTCCGCCGTACCCTCATCCTAATCCGTACGCGGACACTGACCCGCGCGTCCGCACGTGCCCCGACCCTAGCACGTGTCCGCACCCTCATCTGTGCCTTCAGCCTTGCCGTTCCCTAACCCTAACCCTAGCCCGGAAGGGAAACCCGCCGGCAGCCCCACACCTTAGCCTCCGCCGTACCCTCATCCTAATCCGTACGCGGACACTGACCCGCGCGTCCGCACGTGCCCCGACCCTAGCACGTGTCCGCACCCTCACCTGTGCCCTCAGCCTTGCCGTTCCCTATCCCTAACCCTAGCCTGGAAGGGAAACCCGCCGGCAGCCCCACACCTTAGCCTCCGCCGTACCCTCATCCTAATCCGTACGCGGACACTGACCCGCGCGTCCGCACGTGCCCCGACCCTAGCACGTTTCCGCACCCTCACCTGTGCCCTCAGCCTTGCCGTTCCCTAACCCTAACCCTAGCCCGGAACGGAAACCCGCCGGCAGCCCCACACCTTAGCCTCCGCCGTACCCTCATCCTAATCCGTACGCGGACACTGACCCGCGCGTCCGCACGTGCCCCGACACTAGCACGTGTCCGTGCCCTCAGCCTTGCCGTTCCCTAACCCTAACCCTAGCCCAGAACGGAAACCCGCCGGCAGCCCCACACCTTAGCCTCCGCCGTACCCTCATCCTAATCCGTACGCGGACACTGACCTGCGCGTCCGCACGTGCCGCAACCCTAGCACGTGTCCGCACCCTCACCTGTGCCCTCAGCCTTGCCGTTCCCTAACCCTAACCCTAGCCCGGAAGGGAAACCCGCCGGCAGCCCCACACCTTAGCCTCCGCCGTACCCTCATCCTAATCCGTACGCGGACACTGACCAGCGCGTCCGCACGTGCCGCAACCCTAGCACGTGTCCTCACCCTCACCTGTGCCCTCAGCCTTGCCGTTCCCTAACCCTAACCCTAGCCCGGAAGGGAAACCCGCCGGCAGCCCCACACCTTAGCCTCCGCCGTACCCTCATCCTAATCCGTACGCGGACACTGTCCCGCGCGTCCGCACGTGCCCCGACCCTAGCACGTGTCCGCACCCTCACCTGTGCCCTCAGCCTTGCCGTTCCCTAACCCTAACCCTAGCCCGGAAGGGAAACCCGCCGGCAGCCCCACACCTGAGCCTCCGCTGTACCCTCATCGTAATCCGTACGCGGACACTGACACGCGCGTCCGCACGTGCCCCGACCCTAGCACGTGTCCGCACCCTCACCTGTGCCCTCAGCCTTGCCGTTCCCTAACCCTAACCCTAGCCCGGAAGGGAATCCCGCCGGCAGCCCCACACCTTAGCCTCCGCCGTACCCTCATCCTAATCCGTACGCGGACACTGACCCGCGCGTCCGCACGTGCCCCGACCCTAGCACGTGTCCGCACCCTCACCTGTGCCCTCAGCCTTGCCGTTCCCTAACCCTAACCCTAGCCGGGAACGGAAACCCGCCGGCAGCCCCACACCTTAGCCTCCGCCGTACCCTCATCCTAATCCGTACGCGGACACTGACCCGCGCGTCCGCACGTGCCCTGACCCTAGCACGTGTCCGCACCCTCACCTGTGCCCTCAGCCTTGCCGTTCCCTAACCCTAACCCTAGCCCGGAAGGTAAACCCGCCGGCAGCCCCACACCTTAGCCTCCGCCGTACCCTCATCCTAATCCGTACGCGGACACTGACCCGCGCGTCCGCACGTGCCCCGACCCTAGCACGTGTCCGCACCCTCACCTGTGCCCTCAGCCTTGCCGTTCCCTAACCCTAACCCTAGCCCGGAAGGGAAACCCGCCGGCAGCCCCACACCTTAGCCTCCGCCGTACCCTCATCCTAATCCGTACGCGGACACTGACCCGCGCGTCCGCACGTGCCCCGACACTAGCACGTGTCCGTGCCCTCAGCCTTGCCGTTCCCTAACCCTAACCCTAGCCCGGAATGGAAACCCGCCGGCAGCCCCACACCTTAGCCTCCGCCGTACCCTCATCCTAATCCGTACGCGGACACTGACCCGCGCGTCCGCACGTGCCGCAAACCTAGCACGTGTCCGCACCCTCACCTGTGCCCTCAGCCTTGCCGTTCCCTAACCCTAACCCTAGCCCGGAAGGGAAACCCGCCGGCAGCCCCACACCTTAGCCTCCGCCGTACCCTCATCCTAATCCGTACGCGGACACTGACCCGCGCGTCCGCACGTGCCGCAACCCTAGCACGTGTCCGCACCCTCACCTGTGCCCTCAGCCTTGCCGTTCCCTAACCCTAACCCTAGCCCGGTCGGGAAACCCGCCGGCAGCCCCACACCTTAGCCTCCGCCGTACCCTCATCCTAATCCGTACGCGGACACTGACCCGCGCGTCCGCACGTGCCCCGACCCTAGCACGTGTCCGCACCCTCACCTGTGCCCTCAGCCTTGCCGTTCCCTAACCCTAACCCTAGCCCGGAAGGGAAACCCGCCGGCAGCCCCACACCTGAGCCTCCGCTGTACCCTCATCGTAATCCGTACGCGGACACTGACCCGCGCGTCCGCACGTGCCCCGACCCTAGCACGTGTCCGCACCCTCACCTGTGCCCTCAGCCTTGCCGTTCCCTAACACTAACCCTAGCCCGGAAGGGAATCCCGCCGGCAGCCCCACACCTTAGCCTCCGCCGTACCCTCATCCTAATCCGTACGCGGACACTGACCCGCGCGTCCGCACGTGCCCCGACCCTAGCACGTGTCCGCACCCTCACCTGTGCCCTCAGCCTTGCCGTTCCCTAACCCTAACCCTAGCCGGGAACGGAAACCCGCCGGCAGCCCCACACCTTAGCCTCCGCCGTACCCTCATCCTAATCCGTACGCGGACACTGACCCGCGCGTCCGCACGTGCCCCGACCCTAGCACGTGTCCGCACCCTCACCTGTGCCCTCAGCCTTGCCGTTCCCTAACCCTAACCCTAGCCCGGAACGGAAACCCGCCGGCAGACCCACACCTTAGCCTCCGCCGTACCCTCATCCTAATCCGTACGCGGTCACTGACACGCGCGTCCGCACGTGCCCCGACCCTAGCACGTGTCCGCACCCTCACCTGTGCCCTCAGCCTTGCCGTTCCCTAACCCTAACCCTAGCCCGGAACGGAAACCCGCCGGCAGCCCCACACCTTAGCCTCCGCCGTACCCTCATCCTAATCCGTACGCGGACACTGACCCGCGCGTCCGCACGTGCCCCGAACCTAGCACGTGTCTGCACCCTCACCTGTGCCCTCAGCCTTGCCGTTCCCTAACCCTAACCCTAGCCCGGAACGGAAACCCGCCGGCAGCCCCACACCTTAGACTCCGCCGTACCCTCATCCTAATCCGTACGTGGACACTGACCCGCGCGTCCGCATGTGCCCCGACCCTAGCACGTGTCCGCACCCTCACCTGTGCCCTCAGCCTTGCCGTTCCCTAACCCTAACCCTAGCCCGGAACGGAAACCCGCCGGCAGCCCCACACCTTAGCCTCCGCCGTACCCTCATCCTAATCCGTACGCGGACACTGACCCGCGCGTCCGCACGTGCCCCGACCCTAGCACGTGTCCGCACCCTCACCTGTGCCCTCAGCCTTGCCGTTCCCTAACCCTAACCCTAGCCCGGAACGGAAACCCGCCGGCAGCCCCACACCTTAGCCTCCGCCGTACCCTCATCCTAATCCGTACGCGGACACTGACCCGCGCGTCCGCACGTGCCCCGACCCTAGCACGTGTCCGCACCCTTACCTGTGCCTTCAGCCTTGCCGTTCCCTAACCCTAACCCTAGCCCGGAAGGGAAACCCGCCGGCAGCCCCACACCTTAGCCTCCGCCGTACCCTCATCCTAATCCGTACGCGGACACTGACCCGCGCGTCTGCACGTGCCCCGACCCTAGCACGTGTCCGCACCCTCACCTGTGCCCTCAGCCTTGCCGTTCCCTAACCCTAACCCTAGCCCAGAAGGGAAACCCGCCGGCAGCCCCACACCTTAGCCTCCGCCGTACCCTCATCCTAATCCGTACGCGGACACTGACCCGCGCGTCCGCACGTGCCCCGACCCTAGCACGTGTCCGCACCCTTACCTGTGCCTTCAGCCTTGCCGTTCCCTAACCCTAACCCTAGCCCGGAAGGGAAACCCGCCGGCAGCCCCACACCTTAGCCTCCGCCGTACCCTCATCCTAATCCGTACGCGGACACTGACCCGCGCGTCCGCACGTGCCCCGACCCTAGCACGTGTCCGCACCCTCACCTGTGCCCTCAGCCTTGCCGTTCCCTAACCCTAACCCTAGCCCGGAAGGGAAACCCGCCGGCAGCCCCACACCTTAGCCTCCGCCGTACCCTCATCCTAATCCGTACGCGGACACTGACCCGCGCGTCCGCACGTGCCCCGACCCTAGCACGTTTCCGCACCCTCACCTGTGCCCTCAGCGTTGCCGTTCCCTAACCCTAACCCTAGCCCAGAAGGGAAACCCGCCGGCAGCCCCACACCTTAGCCTCCGCCGTACCCTCATCCTAATCCGTACGCGGACACTGACCCGCGCGTCCGCACGTGCCCCGACACTAGCACGTGTCCGTGCCCTCAGCCTTGCCGTTCCCTAACCCTAACCCTAGCCCAGAACGGAAACCCGCCGGCAGCCCCACACCTTAGCCTCCGCCGTACCCTCATCCTAATCCGTACGCGGACACTGACCCGCGCGTCCGCACGTGCCGCAACCCTAGCACGTGTCCGCACCCTCACCTGTGCCCTCAGCCTTGCCGTTCCCTAACCCTAACCCTAGCCCGGAAGGGAAACCCGCCGGCAGCCCCACACCTTAGCCTCCGCCGTACCCTCATCCTAATCCGTACGCGGACACTGACCAGCGCGTCCGCACGTGCCGCAACCCTAGCACGTGTCCTCACCCTCACCTGTGCCCTCAGCCTTGCCGTTCCCTAACCCTAACCCTAGCCCGGAAGGGAAACCCGCCGGCAGCCCCACACCTTAGCCTCCGCCGTACCCTCATCCTAATCCGTACGCGGACACTGTCCCGCGCGTCCGCACGTGCCCCGACCCTAGCACGTGTCCGCACCCTCACCTGTGCCCTCAGCCTTGCCGTTCCCTAACCCTAACCCTAGCCCGGAAGGGAAACCCGCCGGCAGCCCCACACCTGAGCCTCCGCTGTACCCTCATCGTAATCCGTACGCGGACACTGACCCGCGCGTCCGCACGTGCCCCGACCCTAGCACGTGTCCGCACCCTCACCTGTGCCCTCAGCCTTGCCGTTCCCTAACCCTAACCCTAGCCCGGAAGGGAATCCCGCCGGCAGCCCCACACCTTAGCCTCCGCCGTACCCTCATCCTAATCCGTACGCGGACACTGACCCGCGCGTCCGCACGTGCCCCGACCCTAGCACGTGTCCGCACCCTCACCTGTGCCCTCAGCCTTGCCGTTCCCTAACCCTAACCCTAGCCGGGAACGGAAACCCGCCGGCAGCCCCACACCTTAGCCTCCGCCGTACCCTCATCCTAATCCGTACGCGGACACTGACACGCGCGTCCGCACGTGCCCCGACCCTAGCACGTGTCCGCACCCTCACCTGTGCCCTCAGCCTTGCCGTTCCCTAACCCTAACCCTAGCCCGGAAGGGAAACCCGCCGGCAGCCCCACACATTAGCCTCCGCCGTACCCTCATCCTAATCCGTACGCGGACACTGACCCGCGCGTCCGCACGTGCCCCGACCCTAGCACGTGTCCGCACCCTCACCTGTGCCCTCAGCCTTGCCGTTCCCTAACCCTAACCCTAGCCCGGAAGGGAAACCCGCCGGCAGCCCCACACCTTAGCCTCCGCCGTACCCTCATCCTAATCCGTACGCGGACACTGACCCGCGCGTCCGCACGTGCCCCGACACTAGCACGTGTCCGTGCCCTCAGCCTTGCCGTTCCCTAACCCTAACCCTAGCCCGGAACGGAAACCCGCCGGCAGCCCCACACCTTAGCCTCCGCCGTACCCTCATCCTAATCCGTACGCGGACACTGACCCGCGCGTCCGCACGTGCCGCAAACCTAGCACGTGTCCGCACCCTCACCTGTGCCCTCAGCCTTGCCGTTCCCTAACCCTAACCCTAGCCCGGAAGGGAAACCCGCCGGCAGCCCCACACCTTAGCCTCCGCCGTACCCTCATCCTAATCCGTACGCGGACACTGACCCGCGCGTCCGCACGTGCCGCAACCCTAGCACGTGTCCGCACCCTCACCTGTGCCCTCAGCCTTGCCGTTCCCTAACCCTAACCCTAGCCCAGTCGGGAAACCCGCCGGCAGCCCCACACCTTAGCCTCCGCCGTACCCTCATCCTAATCCGTACGCGGACACTGACCCGCGCGTCCGCACGTGCCCCGACCCTAGCACGTGTCCGCACCCTCACCTGTGCCCTCAGCCTTGCCGTTCCCTAACCCTAACCCTAGCCCGGAAGGGAAACCCGCCGGCAGCCCCACACCTGAGCCTCCGCGGTACCCTCATCGTAATCCGTACGCGGACACTGACCCGCGCGTCCGCACGTGCCCCGACCCTAGCACGTGTCCGCACCCTCACCTGTGCCCTCAGCCTTGCCGTTCCCTAACACTAACCCTAGCCCGGAAGGGAATCCCGCCGGCAGCCCCACACCTTAGCCTCCGCCGTACCCTCATCCTAATCCGTACGCGGACACTGACCCGCGCGTCCGCACGTGCCCCGACCCTAGCACGTGTCCGCACCCTCACCTGTGCCCTCAGCCTTGCCGTTCCCTAACCCTAACCCTAGCCGGGAACGGAAACCCGCCGGCAGCCCCACACCTTAGCCTCCGCCGTACCCTCATCCTAATCCGTACGCGGACACTGACCCGCGCGTCCGCACGTGCCCCGACCCTAGCACGTGTCCGCACCCTCACCTGTGCCCTCAGCCTTGCCGTTCCCTAACCCTAACCCTAGCCCGGAAGGGAAACCCGCCGGCAGCCCCACACCTTAGCCTCCGCCGTACCCTCATCGTAATCCGTACGCGGACACTGACACGCGCGTCCGCACGTGCCCCGACCCTAGCACGTGTCCGCACCCTCACCTGTGCCCTCAGCCTTGCCGTTCCCTAACCCTAACCCTAGCCCGGAACGGAAACCCGCCGGCAGCCCCACACCTTAGCCTCCGCCGTACCCTCATCCTAATCCGTACGCGGACACTGACCCGCGCGTCCGCACGTGCCCCGACCCTAGCACGTGTCTGCACCCTCACCTGTGCCCTCAGCCTTGCCGTTCCCTAACCCTAACCCTAGCCCGGAAGGGAAACCCGCCGGCAGCCCCACACCTTAGCCTCCGCCGTACCCTCATCCTAATCCGTACGCGGACACTGACCCGCGCGTCCGCATGTGCCCCGACCCTAGCACGTGTCCGCACCCTCACCTGTGCCCTCAGCCTTGCCGTTCCCTAACCCTAACCCTAGCTCGGAAGGGAAACCTGCCGGCAGCCCCACACTTTAGCCTCCGCCGTACCCTCATCCTAATCCGTACGCGGACACTGACCCGCGCGTCCGCACGTGCCCCGACCCTAGCATGTGTCCGTACCCTCACCTGTGCCCTCAGCCTTGCCGTTCCCTAACCCTAACCCTAGCCCGGAAGGGAAACCCGCCGGCAGCCCCACACCTTAGCCTCTGCCGTACCCTCATCCTAATCCGTACGCGGACACTGACCCGCGCGTCCGCACGTGCCCCGACCCTAGCACGTGTCCGCACCCTCACCTGTGCCCTCAGCCTTGCCGTTCCCTAACCCTAACCCTAGCCCGGAACGGAAACCCGCCGGCAGCCCCACACCTTAGCCTCCGCCGTACCCTCATCCTAATCCGTACGCGGACACTGACCCGCGCGTCCGCACGTGCCCCGACCCTAGCACGTGTCCGTACCCTTACCTGTGCCTTCAGCCTTGCCGTTCCCTAACCCTAACCCTAGCCCGGAAGGGAAACCCGCCGGCAGCCCCACACCTTAGCCTCCGCCGTACCCTCATCCTAATCCGTACGCGGACACTGACCCGCGCGTCTGCACGTGCCCCGACCCTAGCACGTGTCCGCACCCTCACCTGTGCCCTCACCCTTGCCGTTCCCTAACCCTAACCCTAGCCCAGAAGGGAAACCCGCCGGCAGCCCCACACCTTAGCCTCCGCCGTACCCTCATCCTAATCCGTACGCGGACACTGACCAGCGCGTCCGCACGTGCCCCGACCCTAGCACGTGTCCGCACCCTCACCTGTGCCTTCAGCCTTGCCGTTCCCTAACCCTAACCCTAGCCCGGAAGGGAAACCCGCCGGCAGCCCCACACCTTAGCCTCCGCCGTACCCTCATCCTAATCTGTACGGGGATACTGACCCGCGCGTCTGCACATGCCCCGACCCTAGCACGTGTCCGCACCCTCACCTGTGCCCTCAGCCTTGCCGTTCCCTAACCCTAACCCTAGCCCGGAAGGGAAACCCGCCGGCAGCCCCACACCTTAGCCTCCGCCGTACCCTCATCCTAATCCGTACGCGGACACTGACCCGCGCGTCCGCACGTGCCCCGACCCTATCACGTGTCCGCACCCTCACCTGTGCCCTCAGCCTTGCCGTTCCCTAACCCTAACCCTAGCCCGGAAGGGAAACCCGCCGGCAGCCCCACACCTTAGCCTCCGCCGTACCCTCATCCTAATCCGTACGCGGACACTGACCCGCGCGTCCGCACGTGCCCCGACCCTAGCACGTGTCCGCACCCTCACCTGTGCCCTCAGCCTTGCCGTTCCCTAACCCTAACCCTAGCCCAGAAGGGAAACCCGCCGGCAGCCCCACACCTTAGCCTCCGCCGTACCCTCATCCTAATCCGTACGCGGACACTGACCAGCGCGTCCGCACGTGCCCCGAACCTAGCACGTGTCCGCACCCTCACCTGTGCCTTCAGCCTTGCCGTTCCCTAACCCTAACCCTAGCCCGGAAGGGAAACCCGCCGGCAGCCCCACACCTTAGCCTCCGCCGTACCCTCATCCTAATCCGTACGCGGACACTGACCCGCGCGTCCGCATGTGCCCCGACCCTAGCACGTGTCCGCACCCTCACCTGTGCCCTCAGCCTTGCCGTTCCCTAACCCTAACCCTAGCTCGGAAGGGAAACCTGCCGGCAGCCCCACACTTTAGCCTCCGCCGTACCCTCATCCTAATCCGTACGCGGACACTGACCCGCGCGTCCGCACGTGCCCCGACCCTAGCATGTGTCCGTACCCTCACCTGTGCCCTCAGCCTTGCCGTTCCCTAACCCTAACCCTAGCCCGGAAGGGAAACCCGCCGGCAGCCCCACACCTTAGCCTCTGCCGTACCCTCATCCTAATCCGTACGCGGACACTGACCCGCGCGTCCGCACGTGCCCCGACCCTAGCACGTGTCCGCACCCTCACCTGTGCCCTCAGCCTTGCCGTTCCCTAACCCTAACCCTAGCCCGGAACGGAAACCCGCCGGCAGCCCCACACCTTAGCCTCCGCCGTACCCTCATCCTAATCCGTACGCGGACACTGACCCGCGCGTCCGCACGTGCCCCGACCCTAGCACGTGTCCGTACCCTTACCTGTGCCTTCAGCCTTGCCGTTCCCTAACCCTAACCCTAGCCCGGAAGGGAAACCCGCCGGCAGCCCCACACCTTAGCCTCCGCCGTACCCTCATCCTAATCCGTACGCGGACACTGACCCGCGCGTCTGCACGTGCCCCGACCCTAGCACGTGTCCGCACCCTCACCTGTGCCCTCAGCCTTGCCGTTCCCTAACCCTAACCCTAGCCCAGAAGGGAAACCCGCCGGCAGCCCCACACCTTAGCCTCCGCCGTACCCTCATCCTAATCCGTACGCGGACACTGACCAGCGCGTCCGCACGTGCCCCGACCCTAGGACGTGTCCGCACCCTCACCTGTGCCTTCAGCCTTGCCGTTCCCTAACCCTAACCCTAGCCCGGAAGGGAAACCCGCCGGCAGCCCCACACCTTAGCCTCCGCCGTACCCTCATCCTAATCTGTACGGGGATACTGACCCGCGCGTCTGCACATGCCCCGACCCTAGCACGTGTCCGCACCCTCACCTGTGCCCTCAGCCTTGCCGTTCCCTAACCCTAACCCTAGCCCGGAAGGGAAACCCGCCGGCAGCCCCACACCTTAGCCTCCGCCGTACCCTCATCCTAATCCGTACGCGGACACTGACCCGCGCGTCCGCACGTGCCCCGACCCTAGCACGTGTCCGCACCCTCACCTGTGCCCTCAGCCTTGCCGTTCCCTAACCCTAACCCTAGCCCGGAAGGGAAACCCGCCGGCAGACCCACACCTTAGCCTCCGCCGTACCCTCATCCTAATCCGTACGCGGACACTGACCCGCGCGTCCGCACGTGCCCCGACCCTAGCACGTGTCCGCACCCTCACCTGTGCCCTCAGCCTTGCCGTTCCCTAACCCTAACCCTAGCCCGGAAGGGAAACCCGCCGGCAGCCCCACACCTTAGCCTCCGCCGTACCCTCATCCTAATCCGTACGCGGACACTGACCCGCGCGTCCGCACGTGCCCCGACACTAGCACGTGTCCGTGCCCTCAGCCTTGCCGTTCCCTAACCCTAACCCTAGCCCGGAATGGAAACCCGCCGGCAGCCCCACACCTTAGCCTCCGCCGTACCCTCATCCTAATCCGTACGCGGACACTGACCCGCGCGTCCGCACGTGCCGCAAACCTAGCACGTGTCCGCACCCTCACCTGTGCCCTCAGCCTTGCCGTTCCCTAACCCTAACCCTAGCCCGGAAGGGAAACCCGCCGGCAGCCCCACACCTTAGCCTCCGCCGTACCCTCATCCTAATCCGTACGCGGACACTGACCCGCGCGTCCGCACGTGCCGCAACCCTAGCACGTGTCCGCACCCTCACCTGTGCCCTCAGCCTTGCCGTTCCCTAACCCTAACCCTAGCCCGGTCGGGAAACCCGCCGGCAGCCCCACACCTTAGCCTCCGCCGTACCCTCATCCTAATCCGTACGCGGACACTGACCCGCGCGTCCGCACGTGCCCCGACCCTAGCACGTGTCCGCACCCTCACCTGTGCCCTCAGCCTTGCCGTTCCCTAACCCTAACCCTAGCCCGGAAGGGAAACCCGCCGGCAGCCCCACACCTGAGCCTCCGCTGTACCCTCATCGTAATCCGTACGCGGACACTGACCCGCGCGTCCGCACGTGCCCCGACCCTAGCACGTGTCCGCACCCTCACCTGTGCCCTCAGCCTTGCCGTTCCCTAACACTAACCCTAGCCCGGAAGGGAATCCCGCCGGCAGCCCCACACCTTAGCCTCCGCCGTACCCTCATCCTAATCCGTACGCGGACACTGACCCGCGCGTCCGCACGTGCCCCGACCCTAGCACGTGTCCGCACCCTCACCTGTGCCCTCAGCCTTGCCGTTCCCTAACCCTAACCCTAGCCGGGAACGGAAACCCGCCGGCAGCCCCACACCTTAGCCTCCGCCGTACCCTCATCCTAATCCGTACGCGGACACTGACCCGCGCGTCCGCACGTGCCCCGACCCTAGCACGTGTCCGCACCCTCACCTGTGCCCTCAGCCTTGCCGTTCCCTAACCCTAACCCTAGCCCGGAACGGAAACCCGCCGGCAGACCCACACCTTAGCCTCCGCCGTACCCTCATCCTAATCCGTACGCGGTCACTGACACGCGCGTCCGCACGTGCCCCGACCCTAGCACGTGTCCGCACCCTCACCTGTGCCCTCAGCCTTGCCGTTCCCTAACCCTAACCCTAGCCCGGAACGGAAACCCGCCGGCAGCCCCACACCTTAGCCTCCGCCGTACCCTCATCCTAATCCGTACGCGGACACTGACCCGCGCGTCCGCACGTGCCCCGAACCTAGCACGTGTCTGCACCCTCACCTGTGCCCTCAGCCTTGCCGTTCCCTAACCCTAACCCTAGCCCGGAACGGAAACCCGCCGGCAGCCCCACACCTTAGACTCCGCCGTACCCTCATCCTAATCCGTACGTGGACACTGACCCGCGCGTCCGCATGTGCCCCGACCCTAGCACGTGTCCGCACCCTCACCTGTGCCCTCAGCCTTGCCGTTCCCTAACCCTAACCCTAGCCCGGAAGGGAAACCTGCCGGCAGCCCCACACTTTAGCCTCCGCCGTACCCTCATCCTAATCCGTACGCGGACACTGACCCGCGCGTCCGCACGTGCCCCGAACCTAGCATGTGTCCGCACCCTCACCTGTGCCCTCAGCCTTGCCGTTCCCTAACCCTAACCCTAGCCCGGAAGGGAAACCCGCCGGCAGCCCCACACCTTAGCCTCCGCCGTACCCTCATCCTAATCCGTACGCAGACACTGACCCGCGCGTCCGCACGTGCCCCGACCCTAGCACGTGTCCGCACCCTCACCTGTGCCCTCAGCCTTGCCGTTCCCTAACCCTAACCCTAGCCCGGAACGGAAACCCGCCGGCAGCCCCACACCTTAGCCTCCGCCGTACCCTCATCCTAATCCGTACGCGGACACTGACCAGCGCGTCCGCACGTGCCCCGACCCTAGCACGTGTCCGCACCCTCATCTGTGCCTTCAGCCTTGCCGTTCCCTAACCCTAACCCTAGCCCGGAAGGGAAACCCGCCGGCAGCCCCACACCTTAGCCTCCGCCGTACCCTCATCCTAATCCGTACGCGGACACTGACCCGCGCGTCCGCACGTGCCCCGACCCTAGCACGTGTCCGCACCCTCACCTGTGCCCTCAGCCTTGCCGTTCCCTAACCCTAACCCTAGCCCGGAAGGGAAACCCGCCGGCAGCCCCACACCTTAGCCTCCGCCGTACCCTCATCCTAATCCGTACGCGGACACTGACCCGCGCGTCCGCACGTGCCCCGACCCTAGCACGTTTCCGCACCCTCACCTGTGCCCTCAGCCTTGCCGTTCCCTAACCCTAACCCTAGCCCGGAACGGAAACCCGCCGGCAGCCCCACACCTTAGCCTCCGCCGTACCCTCATCCTAATCCGTACGCGGACACTGACCCGCGCGTCCGCACGTGCCCCGACACTAGCACGTGTCCGTGCCCTCAGCCTTGCCGTTCCCTAACCCTAACCCTAGCCCAGAACGGAAACCCGCCGGCAGCCCCACACCTTAGCCTCCGCCGTACCCTCATCCTAATCCGTACGCGGACACTGACCCGCGCGTCCGCACGTGCCGCAACCCTAGCACGTGTCCGCACCCTCACCTGTGCCCTCAGCCTTGCCGTTCCCTAACCCTAACCCTAGCCCGGAAGGGAAACCCGCCGGCAGCCCCACACCTTAGCCTCCGCCGTACCCTCATCCTAATCCGTACTCGTACACTGACCAGCGCGTCCGCACGTGCCGCAACCCTAGCACGTGTCCTCACCCTCACCTGTGCCCTCAGCCTTGCCGTTCCCTAACCCTAACCCTAGCCCGGAACGGAAACCCGCCGGCAGCCCCACACCTTAGCCTCCGCCGTACCCTCATCCTAATCCGTACGCGGACACTGTCCCGCGCGTCCGCACGTGCCCCGACCCTAGCACGTGTCCGCACCCTCACCTGTGCCCTCAGCCTTGCCGTTCCCTAACCCTAACCCTAGCCCGGAAGGGAAACCCGCCGGCAGCCCCACACCTGAGCCTCCGCTGTACCCTCATCGTAATCCGTACGCGGACACTGACCCGCGCGTCCGCACGTGCCCCGACCCTAGCACGTGTCCGCACCCTCACCTGTGCCCTCAGCCTTGCCGTTCCCTAACCCTAACCCTAGCCCGGAAGGGAATCCCGCCGGCAGCCCCACACCTTAGCCTCCGCCGTACCCTCATCCTAATCCGTACGCGGACACTGACCCGCGCGTCCGCACGTGCCCCGACCCTAGCACGTGTCCGCACCCTCACCTGTGCCCTCAGCCTTGCCGTTCCCTAACCCTAACCCTAGCCGGGAACGGAAACCCGCCGGCAGCCCCACACCTTAGCCTCCGCCGTACCCTCATCCTAATCCGTACGCGGACACTGACCCGCGCGTCCTCACGTGCCCCGACCCTAGCACGTGTCCGCACCCTCACCTGTGCCCTCAGCCTTGCCGTTCCCTAACCCTAACCCTAGCCCGGAAGGGAAACCCGCCGGCAGCCCCACACCTTAGCCTCCGCCGTACCCTCATCCTAATCCGTACGCGGACACTGACCCGCGCGTCCGCACGTGCCCCGACCCTAGCACGTGTCCGCACCCTCACCTGTGCCCTCAGCCTTGCCGTTCCCTAACCCTAACCCTAGCCCGGAAGGGAAACCCGCCGGCAGCCCCACACCTTAGCCTCCGCCGTACCCTCATCCTAATCCGTACGCGGACACTGACCCGCGCGTCCGCACGTGCCCCGACACTAGCACGTGTCCGTGCCCTCAGCCTTGCCGTTCCCTAACCCTAACCCTAGCCCGGAACGGAAACCCGCCGGCAGCCCCACACCTTAGCCTCCGCCGTACCCTCATCCTAATCCGTACGCGGACACTGACCCGCGCGTCCGCACGTGCCGCAAACCTAGCACGTGTCCGCACCCTCACCTGTGCCCTCAGCCTTGCCGTTCCCTAACCCTAACCCTAGCCCGGAAGGGAAACCCGCCGGCAGCCCCACACCTTAGCCTCCGCCGTACCCTCATCCTAATCCGTACGCGGACACTGACCCGCGCGTCCGCACGTGCCGCAACCCTAGCACGTGTCCGCACCCTCACCTGTGCCCTCAGCCTTGCCGTTCCCTAACCCTAACCCTAGCCCAGTCGGGAAACCCGCCGGCAGCCCCACACCTTAGCCTCCGCCGTACCCTCATCCTAATCCGTACGCGGACACTGACCCGCGCGTCCGCACGTGCCCCGACCCTAGCACGTGTCCGCACCCTCACCTGTGCCCTCAGCCTTGCCGTTCCCTAACCCTAACCCTAGCCCGGAAGGGAAACCCGCCGGCAGCCCCACACCTGAGCCTCCGCTGTACCCTCATCGTAATCCGTACGCGGACACTGACCCGCGCGTCCGCACGTGCCCCGACCCTAGCACGTGTCCGCACCCTCACCTGTGCCCTCAGCCTTGCCGTTCCCTAACACTAACCCTAGCCCGGAAGGGAATCCCGCCGGCAGCCCCACACCTTAGCCTCCGCCGTACCCTCATCCTAATCCGTACGCGGACACTGACCCGTGCGTCCGCACGGGCCCCGACCCTAGCACGTGTCCGCACCCTCACCTGTGCCCTCAGCCTTGCCGTTCCCTAACCCTAACCCTAGCCGGGAACGGAAACCCACCGGCAGCCCCACACCTTAGCCTCCGCCGTACCCTCATCCTAATCCGTACGCGGACACTGACCCGCGCGTCCGCACGTGCCCCGACCCTAGCACGTGTCCGCACCCTCACCTGTGCCCTCAGCCTTGCCGTTCCCTAACCCTAACCCTAGCCCGGAACGGAAACCCGCCGGCAGCCCCACACCTTAGCCTCCGCCGTACCCTCATCCTAATCCGTACGCGGACACTGACACGCGCGTCCGCACGTGCCCCGACCCTAGCACGTGTCCGCACCCTCACCTGTGCCCTCAGCCTTGCCGTTCCCTAACCCTAACCCTAGCCCGGAACGGAAACCCGCCGGCAGCCCCACACCTTAGCCTCCGCCGTACCCTCATCCTAATCCGTACGCGGACACTGACCCGCGCGTCCGCACGTGCCCCGACCCTAGCACGTGTCTGCACCCTCACCTGTGCCCTCAGCCTTGCCGTTCCCTAACCCTAACCCTAGCCCGGAAGGGAAACCCGCCGGCAGCCCCACACCTTAGCCTCCGCCGTACCCTCATCCTAATCCGTACGCGGACACTGACCCGCGCGTCCGCATGTGCCCCGACCCTAGCACGTGTCCGCACCCTCACCTGTGCCCTCAGCCTTGCCGTTCCCTAACCCTAACCCTAGCTCGGAAGGGAAACCTGCCGGCAGCCCCACACTTTAGCCTCCGCCGTACCCTCATCCTAATCCGTACGCGGACACTGACCCGCGCGTCCGCACGTGCCCCGACCCTAGCATGTGTCCGCACCCTCACCTGTGCCCTCAGCCTTGCCGTTCCCTAACCCTAACCCTAGCCCGGAAGGGAAACCCGCCGGCAGCCCCACACCTTAGCCTCTGCCGTACCCTCATCCTAATCCGTACGCGGACACTGACCCGCGCGTCCGCACGTGCCCCGACCCTAGCACGTGTCCGCACCCTCACCTGTGCCCTCAGCCTTGCCGTTCCCTAACCCTAACCCTAGCCCGGAACGGAAACCCGCCGGCAGCCCCACACCTTAGCCTCCGCCGTACCCTCATCCTAATCCGTACGCGGACACTGACCCGCGCGTCCGCACGTGCCCCGACCCTAGCACGTGTCCGTACCCTTACCTGTGCCTTCAGCCTTGCCGTTCCCTAACCCTAACCCTAGCCCGGAAGGGAAACCCGCCGGCAGCCCCACACCTTAGCCTCCGCCGTACCCTCATCCTAATCCGTACGCGGACACTGACCCGCGCGTCTGCACGTGCCCCGACCCTAGCACGTGTCCGCACCCTCACCTGTGCCCTCAGCCTTGCCGTTCCCTAACCCTAACCCTAGCCCAGAAGGGAAACCCGCCGGCAGCCCCACACCTTAGCCTCCGCCGTACCCTCATCCTAATCCGTACGCGGACACTGACCAGCGCGTCCGCACGTGCCCCGACCCTAGCACGTGTCCGCACCCTCACCTGTGCCTTCAGCATTGCCGTTCCCTAACCCTAACCCTAGCCCGGAAGGGAAACCCGCCGGCAGCCCCACACCTTAGCCTCCGCCGTACCCTCATCCTAATCTGTACGGGGATACTGACCCGCGCGTCTGCACATGCCCCGACCCTAGCACGTGTCCGCACCCTCACCTGTGCCCTCAGCCTTGCCGTTCCCTAACCCTAACCCTAGCCCGGAAGGGAAACCCGCCGGCAGCCCCACACCTTAGCCTCCGCCGTACCCTCATCCTAATCCGTACGCGGACACTGACCCGCGCGTCCGCACGTGCCCCGACCCTAGCACGTGTCCGCACCCTCACCTGTGCCCTCAGCCTTGCCGTTCCCTAACCCTAACCCTAGCCCGGAAGGGAAACCCGCCGGCAGCCCCACACCTTAGCCTCCGCCGTACCCTCATCCTAATCGGTACGCGGACACTGACCCGCGCGTCCGCACGTGCCCCGACCCTAGCACGTGTCCGCACCCTCACCTGTGCCCTCAGCCTTGCCGTTCCCTAACCCTAACCCTAGCCCAGAAGGGAAACCCGCCGGCAGCCCCACACCTTAGCCTCCGCCGTACCCTCATCCTAATCCGTACGCGGACACTGACCAGCGCGTCCGCACGTGCCCCGAACCTAGCACGTGTCCGCACCCTCACCTGTGCCTTCAGCCTTGCCGTTCCCTAACCCTAACCCTAGCCCGGAAGGGAAACCCGCCGGCAGCCCCACACCTTAGCCTCCGCCGTACCCTCATCCTAATCCGTACGCGGACACTGACCCGCGCGTCCGCATGTGCCCCGACCCTAGCACGTGTCCGCACCCTCACCTGTGCCCTCAGCCTTGCCGTTCCCTAACCCTAACCCTAGCTCGGAAGGGAAACCTGCCGGCAGCCCCACACTTTAGCCTCCGCCGTACCCTCATCCTAATCCATACGCGGACACTGACCCGCGCGTCCGCACGTGCCCCGACCCTAGCATGTGTCCGTACCCTCACCTGTGCCCTCAGCCTTGCCGTTCCCTAACCCTAACCCTAGCCCGGAAGGGAAACCCGCCGGCAGCCCCACACCTTAGCCTCTGCCGTACCCTCATCCTAATCCGTACGCGGACACTGACCCGCGCGTCCGCACGTGCCCCGACCCTAGCACGTGTCCGCACCCTCACCTGTGACCTCAGCCTTGCCGTTCCCTAACCCTAACCCTAGCCCGGAACGGAAATCCGCCGGCAGCCCCACACCTTAGCCTCCGCCGTACCCTCATCCTAATCCGTACGCGGACACTGACCCGCGCGTCCGCACGTGCCCCGACCCTAGCACGTGTCCGTACCCTTACCTGTGCCTTCAGCCTTGCCGTTCCCTAACCCTAACCCTAGCCCGGAAGGGAAACCCGCCGGCAGCCCCACACCTTAGCCTCCGCCGTACCCTCATCCTAATCCGTACGCGGACACTGACCCGCGCGTCTGCACGTGCCCCGACCCTAGCACGTGTCCGCACCCTCACCTGTGCCCTCAGCCTTGCCGTTCCCTAACCCTAACCCTAGCCCAGAAGGGAAACCCGCCGGCAGCCCCACACCTTAGCCTCCGCCGTACCCTCATCCTAATCCGTACGCGGACACTGACCAGCGCGTCCGCACGTGCCCCGACCCTAGCACGTGTCCGCACCCTCACCTGTGCCTTCAGCCTTGCCGTTCCCTAACCCTAACCCTAGCCCGGAAGGGAAACCCGCCGGCAGCCCCACACCTTAGCCTCCGCCGTACCCTCATCCTAATCTGTACGGGGATACTGACCCGCGCGTCTGCACATGCCCAGACCCTAGCACGTGTCCGCACCCTCACCTGTGCCCTCAGCCTTGCCGTTCCCTAACCCTAACCCTAGCCCGGAAGGGAAACCCGCCGGCAGCCCCACACCTTAGCCTCCGCCGTACCCTCATCCTAATCCGTACGCGGACACTGACCCGCGCGTCCGCACGTGCCCCGACCCTAGCACGTGTCCGCACCCTCACCTGTGCCCTCAACCTTGCCGTTCCCTAACCCTAACCCTAGCCCGGAAGGGAAACCCGCCGGCAGCCCCACACCTTAGCCTCCGCCGTACCCTCATCCTAATCCGTACGCGGACACTGACCCGCGCGTCCGCACGTGCCCCGACCCTAGCACGTGTCCGCACCCTCACCTGTGCCCTCAGCCTTGCCGTTCCCTAACCCTAACCCTAGCCCAGAAGGGAAACCCGCCGGCAGCCCCACACCTTAGCCTCCGCCGTACCCTCATCCTAATCCGTACGCGGACACTGACCAGCGCGTCCGCACGTGCCCCGAACCTAGCACGTGTCCGCACCCTCACCTGTGCCTTCAGCCTTGCCGTTCCCTAACCCTAACCCTAGCCCGGAAGGGAAACCCGCCGGCAGCCCCACACCTTAGCCTCCGCCGTACCCTCATCCTAATCCGTACGCGGACACTGACCCGCGCGTCCGCACGTGCCCCGACCCTAGCACGTGTCCGCACCCTCACCTGTGCCCTCAGCCTTGCCGTTCCCTAACCCTAACCCTAGCCCGGAACGGAAACCCGCCGGCAGCCCCACACCTTAGCCTCCGCCGTACCCTCATCCTAATCCGTACGCGGACACTGACCCGCGCGTCCGCACGTGCCCCGACCCTAGCACGTGTCCGCACCCTTACCTGTGCCCTCAGCCTTGCCGTTCCCTAACCCTAACCCTAGCCCGGAAGGGAAACCCGCCGGCAGCCCCACACCTTAGCCTCCGCCGTACCCTCATCCTAATCCGTACGCGGACACTGACCGCGCGTCCGCACGTGCCCCGACCCTAGCACGTGTCCGCACCCTTACCTGTGCCCTCAGCCTTGCCGTTCCCTAACCCTAACCCTAGCCCGGAAGGGAAACCCGCCGGCAGCCCCACACCTTAGCCTCCGCCGTACCCTCATCCTAATCCGTACGCGGACACTGACCCGCGCGTCTGCACGTGCCCCGACCCTAGGACGTGTCCGCACCCTCACCTGTGCCCTCAGCCTTGCCGTTCCCTAACCCTAACCCTAGCCCAGAAGGGAAACCCGCCGGCAGCCCCACACCTTAGCCTCCGCCGTACCCTCATCCTAATCCGTACGCGGACACTGACCAGCGCGTCCGCACGTGCCCCGACCCTAGCACGTGTCCGCACCCTCACCTGTGCCTTCAGCCTTGCCGTTCCCTAACCCTAACCCTAGCCCGGAAGGGAAACCCGCCGGCAGCCCCACACCTTAGCCTCCGCCGTACCCTCATCCTAATCTGTACGCGGATACTGACCCGCGCGTCTGCACATGCCCCGACCCTAGCACGTGTCCGCACCCTCACCTGTGCCCTCAGCCTTGCCGTTCCCTAACCCTAACCCTAGCCCGGAAGGGAAACCCGCCGGCAGCCCCACACCTTAGCCTCCGCCGTACCCTCATCCTAATCCGTACGCGGACACTGACCCGCGCGTCCGCACGTGCCCCGACCCTAGCACGTGTCCGCACCCTCACCTGTGCCCTCAGCCTTGCCGTTCCCTAACCCTAACCCTAGCCCGGAAGGGAAACCCGCCGGCAGCCCCACACCTTAGCCTCCGCCGTACCCTCATCCTAATCCGTACGCGGACACTGACCCGCGCGTCCGCACGTGCCCCGAACCTAGCACGTGTCCGCACCCTCACCTGTGCCTTCAGCCTTGCCGTTCCCTAACCCTAACCCTAGCCCGGAAGGGAAACCCGCCGGCAGCCCCACACCTTAGCCTCCGCCGTACCCTCATCCTAATCCGTACGCGGACACTGACCCGCGCGTCCGCACGTGCCCCGACCCTAGCACGTGTCCGCACCCTCACCTGTGCCCTCAGCCTTGCCGTTCCCTAACCCTAACCCTAGCCCGGAACGGAAACCCGCCGGCAGCCCCACACCTTAGCCTCCGCCGTACCCTCATCCTAATCCGTACGCGGACACTGACCCGCGCGTCCGCACGTGCCCCGACCCTAGCACGTGTCCGCACCCTTACCTGTGCCCTCAGCCTTGCCGTTCCCTAACCCTAACCCTAGCCCGGAAGGGAAACCCGCCGGCAGCCCCACACCTTAGCCTCTGCCGTACCCTCATCCTAATCCGTACGCGGACACTGACCCGCGCGTCTGCACGTGCCCCGACCCTAGCACGTGTCCGCACCCTCACCTGTGCCCTCAGCCTTGCCGTTCCCTAACCCTAACCCTAGCCCAGAAGGGAAACCCGCCGGCAGCCCCACACCTTAGCCTCCGCCGTACCCTCATCCTAATCCGTACGCGGACACTGACCAGCGCGTCCGCACGTGCCCCGACCCTAGCACGTGTCTGCACCCTCACCTGTGCCTTCAGCCTTGCCGTTCCCTAACCCTAACCCTAGCCCGGAAGGGAAACCCGCCGGCAGCCCCACACCTTAGCCTCCGCCGTACCCTCATCCTAATCTGTACGCGGATACTGACCCACGCGTCTGCACATGCCCCGACCCTAGCACGTGTCCGCACCCTCACCTGTGCCCTCAGCCTTGCCGTTCCCTAACCCTAACCCTAGCCCGGAAGGGAAACCCGCCGGCAGCCCCACACCTTAGCCTCCGCCGTACCCTCATCCTAATCCGTACGCGGACACTGACCCGCGCGTCCGCACGTGCCCCGACCCTAGCACGTGTCCGCACCCTCACCTGTGCCCTCAGCCTTGCCGTTCCCTAACCCGAACCCTAGCCCGGAAGGGAAACCCGCCGGCAGCCCCACACCTTAGCCTCCGCCGTACCCTCATCCTAATCCGTACGCGGACACTGACCAGCGCGTCCGCACGTGCCCCGACCCTAGCACGTGTCCGCACCCTCACCTGTGCCTTCAGCCTTGCCGTTCCCTAACCCTAACCCTAGCCCGGAAGGGAAACCCGCCGGCAGCCCCACACCTTAGCCTCCGCCGTACCCTCATCCTAATCTGTACGCGGATACTGACCCGCGCGTCTGCACATGCCCCGACCCTAGCACGTGTCCGCACCCTCACCTGTGCCCTCAGCCTTGCCGTTCCCTAACCCTAACCCTAGCCCGGAAGGGAAAACCGCCGGCAGCCCCACACCTTAGCCTCCGCCGTACCCTCATCCTAATCCGTACGCGGACACTGACCCGCGCGTCTGCACGTGCCCCGACCCTAGCACGTGTCCGCACCCTCACCTGTGCCCTCAGCCTTGCCGTTCCCTAACCCTAACCCTAGCCCAGAAGGGAAACCCGCCGGCAGCCCCACACCTTAGCCTCCGCCGTACCCTCATCCTAATCCGTACGCGGACACTGACCAGCGCTTCCGCACGTGCCCCGACCCTAGCACGTGTCCGCACCCTCACCTGTGCCTTCAGCCTTGCCGTTCCCTAACCCTAACCCTAGCCCGGAAGGGAAACCCGCCGGCAGCCCCACACCTTAGCCTCCGCCGTACCCTCATCCTAATCTGTACGCGGATACTGACCCGCGCGTCTGCACATGCCCCGACCCTAGCACGTGTCCGCACCCTCACCTGTGCCCTCAGCCTTGCCGTTCCCTAACCCTAACCCTAGCCCGGAAGGGAAAACCGCCGGCAGCCCCACACCTTAGCCTCCGCCGTACCCTCATCCTAATCCGTACGCGGACACTGACCCGCGCGTCCGCACGTGCCCCGACCCTAGCACGTGTCCGCACCCTCACCTGTGCCCTCAGCCTTGCCGTTCCCTAACCCTAACCCTAGCCCGGAAGGGAAACCCGCCGGCAGCCCCACACCTTAGCCTCCGCCGTACCCTCATCCTAATCCGTAAGCGGACAGTGACCCGCGCGTCCGCACGTGCCCCGAACCTAGCACGTGTCCGCACCCTCACCTGTGCCTTCAGCCTTGCCGTTCCCTAACCCTAACCCTAGCCCGGAAGGGAAACCCGCCGGCAGCCCCACACCTTAGCCTCCGCCGTACCCTCATCCTAATCCGTACGCGGACACTGACCCGCGCGTCCGCACGTGCCCCGACCCTAGCACGTGTCCGCACCCTCACCTGTGCCCTCAGCCTTGCCGTTCCCTAACCCTAAACCTAGCCCGGAAGGGAAACCCGCCGGCAGCCCCACACCTTAGCCTCCGCCGTACCCTCATCCTAATCCGTACGCGGACACTGACCCGCGCGTCCGCATGTGCCCCGACCCTAGCACGTGTCCGCACCCTCACCTGTGCCCTCAGCCTTGCCGTTCCCTAACCCTAACCCTAGCCCGGAAGGGAAACCTGCCGGCAGCCCCACACTTTAGCCTCCGCCGTACCCTCATCCTAATCCGTACGCGGACACTGACCCGCGCGTCCGCACGTGCCCCGACCCTAGCATGTGTCCGCACCCTCACCTGTGCCCTCAGCCTTGCCGTTCCCTAACCCTAACCCTAGCCCGGAAGGAAAACCCGCCGGCAGCCCCACACCTTAGCCTCCGCCGTACCCTCATCCTAATCCGTACGCGGACACTGACCCGCGCGTCCGCACGTGCCCCGACCCTAGCACGTGTCCGCACCCTCACCTGTGCCCTCAGCCTTGCCGTTCCCTAACCCTAACCCTAGCCCGGAACGGAAACCCGCCGGCAGCCCCACACCTTAGCCTCCGCCGTACCCTCATCCTAATCCGTACGCGGACACTGACCCGCGCGTCCGCACGTGCCCCGACCCTAGCACGTGTCCGCACCCTCACCTGTGCCCTCAGCCTTGCCGTTCCCTAACCCTAACCCTAGCCCAGAAGGGAAACCCGCCGGCAGCCCCACACCTTAGCCTCCGCCGTACCCTCATCCTAATCCGTACGCGGACACTGACCCGCGCGTCCGCACGTGCCCCGACCCTAGCACGTGTCCGCACCCTCACCTGTGCCCTCAGCCTTGCCGTTCCCTAACCCTAACCCTAGCCCAGAAGGGAAACCCGCCGGCAGCCCCACACCTTAGCCTCCGCCGTACCCTCATCCTAATCCGTACGCGGACACTGACCAGCGCGTCCGCACGTGCCCCGACCCTAGCACGTGTCCGCATCCTCACCTGTGCCTTCAGCCTTGCCGTTCCCTAACCCTAACCCTAGCCCGGAAGGGAAACCCGCCGGCAGCCCCACACCTTAGCCTCCGCCGTACCCTCATCCTAATCCGTACGCGGACACTGACCCGCGCGTCCGCACGTGCCGCAACCATAGCACGTGTCCGCACCCTCACCTGTGCCCTCAGCTTTGCCGTTCCCTAACCCTAACCCTAGCCCGGAAGGGAAACCCGCCGGCAGCCCCACACCTTAGCCTCCGCCGTACCCTCATCCTAATCCGTACGCGGACACTGACCCGCGCGTCCGCACGTGCCCCGACCCTAGCACGTGTCCGCACCCTCACCTGTGCCCTCAGCCTTGCCGTTCCCTAACCCTAACCCTAGCCCGGAAGGGAAACCCGCCGGCAGCCCCACACCTGAGCCTCCGCCGTACACTCATCGTAATCCGTACGCGGACACTGACCCGCGCGTCCGCACGTGCCCCGACCCTAGCACGTGTCCGCACCCTCACCTGTGCCCTCAGCCTTGCCGTTCCCTAACACTAACCCTAGCCCGGAAGGGAATCCCGCCGGCAGCCCCACACCTTAGCCTCCGCCGTACCCTCATCCTAATCCGTACGTGGACACTGACCCGCGCGTCCGCACGTGCCCCGACCCTAGCACGTGTCCGCACCCTCACCTGTGCCCTCAGCCTTGCCGTTCCCTAACCCTAACCCTAGCCCGGAAGGGAAACCCGCCGGCAGCCCCACACCTTAGCCTCCGCCGTACTCTCATCCTAATCCGTACGCGGACACTGACCCGCGCGTCCGCACGTGCCCCGATCCTAGCACGTGTCCGCACCCTCACCTGTGCCCTCAGCCTTGCCGTTCCCTAACCCTAACCCTAGCCCGGAACGGAAACCCGCCGGCAGCCCCACACCTTAGCCTCCGCCGTACCCTCATCCTAATCCGTACGCGGACACTGACACGCGCGTCCGCACGTGCCCCGACCCTAGCACGTGTCCGCACCCTCACATGTGCCCTCAGCCTTGCCGTTCCCTAACCCTAACCCTAGCCCGGAACGGAAACCCGCCGGCAGCCCCACACCTTAGCCTCCGCCGTACCCTCATCCTAATCCGTACGCGGACACTGACCCGCGCGTCCGCACGTGCCCCGACCCTAGCACGTGTCCGCACCCTCACCTGTGCCCTCAGCCTTGCCGTTCCCTAACCCTAACCCTAGCCCGGAAGGGAAACCCGCCGGCAGCCCCACACTTTAGCCTCCGCCGTACCCTCATCCTAATCCGTACGCGGACACTGACCCGCGCGTCCGCACGTGCCCTGACCCTAGCATGTGTCCGCACCCTCACCTGTGCCCTCAGCCTTGCCGTTCCCTAACCCCAACCCTAGCCCGGAAGGGAAACCCGCCGGCAGCCCCACACCTTAGCCTCCGCCGTACCCTCATCCTAATCCGTACGCGGACACTGACCCGCGCGTCCGCACGTGCCCCGACCCTAGCACGTGTCCGCACCCTTACCTGTGCCCTCAGCCTTGCCGTTCCCTAACCCTAACCCTAGCCCGGAAGGGAAACCCGCCGGCAGCCCCACACCTTAGCCTCCGCCGTACCCTCATCCTAATCCGTACGCGGACACTGACCCGCGCGTCTGCACGTGCCCCGACCCTAGCACGTGTCCGCACCCTCACCTGTGCCCTCAGCCTTGCCGTTCCCTAACCCTAACCCTAGCCCAGAAGGGAAACCCGCCGGCAGCCCCACACCTTAGCCTCCGCCGTACCCTCATCCTAATCCGTACGCGGACACTGACCAGCGCGTCCGCACGTGCCCCGACCCTAGCACGTGTCCGCACCCTCACCTGTGCCTTCAGCCTTGCCGTTCCCTAACCCTAACCCTAGCCCGGAAGGGAAACCCGCCGGCAGCCCCACACCTTAGCCTCCGCCGTACCCTCATCCTAATCTGTACGCGGATACTGACCCGCGCGTCTGCACATGCCCCGACCCTAGCACGTGTCCGCACCCTCACCTGTGCCCTCAGCCTTGCCGTTCCCTAACCCTAACCCTAGCCCGGAAGGGAAAACCGCCGGCAGCCCCACACCTTAGCCTCCGCCGTACCCTCATCCTAATCCGTACGCGGACACTGACCCGCGCGTCCGCACGTGCCCCGACCCTAGCACGTGTCCGCACCCTCACCTGTGCCCTCAGCCTTGCCGTTCCCTAACCCTAACCCTAGCCCGGAAGGGAAACCCGCCGGCAGCCCCACACCTTAGCCTCCGCCGTACCCTCATCCTAATCCGTAAGCGGACAGTGACCCGCGCGTCCGCACGTGCCCCGAACCTAGCACGTGTCCGCACCCTCACCTGTGCCTTCAGCCTTGCCGTTCCCTAACCCTAACCCTAGCCCGGAAGGGAAACCCGCCGGCAGCCCCACACCTTAGCCTCCGCCGTACCCTCATCCTAATCCGTACGCGGACACTGACCCGCGCGTCCGCACGTGCCCCGACCCTAGCACGTGTCCGCACCCTCACCTGTGCCCTCAGCCTTGCCGTTCCCTAACCCTAAACCTAGCCCGGAAGGGAAACCCGCCGGCAGCCCCACACCTTAGCCTCCGCCGTACCCTCATCCTAATCCGTACGCGGACACTGACCCGCGCGTCCGCATGTGCCCCGACCCTAGCACGTGTCCGCACCCTCACCTGTGCCCTCAGCCTTGCCGTTCCCTAACCCTAACCCTAGCCCGGAAGGGAAACCTGCCGGCAGCCCCACACTTTAGCCTCCGCCGTACCCTCATCCTAATCCGTACGCGGACACTGACCCGCGCGTCCGCACGTGCCCCGACCCTAGCATGTGTCCCCACCCTCACCTGTGCCCTCAGCCTTGCCGTTCCCTAACCCTAACCCTAGCCCGGAAGGAAAACCCGCCGGCAGCCCCACACCTTAGCCTCCGCCGTACCCTCATCCTAATCCGTACGCGGACACTGACCCGCGCGTCCGCACGTGCCCCGACCCTAGCACGTGTCCGCACCCTCACCTGTGCCCTCAGCCTTGCCGTTCCCTAACCCTAACCCTAGCCCGGAACGGAAACCCGCCGGCAGCCCCACACCTTAGCCTCCGCCGTACCCTCATCCTAATCCGTACGCGGACACTGACCCGCGCGTCCGCACGTGCCCCGACCCTAGCACGTGTCCGCACCCTCACCTGTGCCCTCAGCCTTGCCGTTCCCTAACCCTAACCCTAGCCCAGAAGGGAAACCCGCCGGCAGCCCCACACCTTAGCCTCCGCCGTACCCTCATCCTAATCCGTACGCGGACACTGACCCGCGCGTCCGCACGTGCCCCGACCCTAGCACGTGTCCGCACCCTCACCTGTGCCCTCAGCCTTGCCGTTCCCTAACCCTAACCCTAGCCCAGAAGGGAAACCCGCCGGCAGCCCCACACCTTAGCCTCCGCCGTACCCTCATCCTAATCCGTACGCGGACACTGACCAGCGCGTCCGCACGTGCCCCGACCCTAGCACGTGTCCGCATCCTCACCTGTGCCTTCAGCCTTGCCGTTCCCTAACCCTAACCCTAGCCCGGAAGGGAAACCCGCCGGCAGCCCCACACCTTAGCCTCCGCCGTACCCTCATCCTAATCCGTACGCGGACACTGACCCGCGCGTCCGCACGTGCCGCAACCATAGCACGTGTCCGCACCCTCACCTGTGCCCTCAGCTTTGCCGTTCCCTAACCCTAACCCTAGCCCGGAAGGGAAACCCGCCGGCAGCCCCACACCTTAGCCTCCGCCGTACCCTCATCCTAATCCGTACGCGGACACTGACCCGCGCGTCCGCACGTGCCCCGACCCTAGCACGTGTCCGCACCCTCACCTGTGCCCTCAGCCTTGCCGTTCCCTAACCCTAACCCTAGCCCGGAAGGGAAACCCGCCGGCAGCCCCACACCTGAGCCTCCGCCGTACCCTCATCGTAATCCGTACGCGGACACTGACCCGCGCGTCCGCACGTGCCCCGACCCTAGCACGTGTCCGCACCCTCACCTGTGCCCTCAGCCTTGCCGTTCCCTAACACTAACCCTAGCCCGGAAGGGAATCCCGCCGGCAGCCCCACACCTTAGCCTCCGCCGTACCCTCATCCTAATCCGTACGCGGACACTGACCCGCGCGTCCGCACGTGCCCTGACCCTAGCACGTGTCCGCACCCTCACCTGTGCCCTCAGCCTTGCCGTTCCCTAACCCTAACCCTAGCCCGGAAGGGAAACCCGCCGGCAGCCCCACACCTTAGCCTCCGCCGTACCCTCATCCTAATCCGTACGCGGACACTGACCCGCGCGTCCGCACGTGCCCCGATCCTAGCACGTGTCCGCACCCTCACCTGTGCCCTCAGCCTTGCCGTTCCCTAACCCTAACCCTAGCCCGGAACGGAAACCCGCCGGCAGCCCCACACCTTAGCCTCCGCCGTACCCTCATCCTAATCCGTACGCGGACACTGACACGCGCGTCCGCACGTGCCCCGACCCTAGCACGTGTCCGCACCCTCACATGTGCCCTCAGCCTTGCCGTTCCCTAACCCTAACCCTAGCCCGGAACGGAAACCCGCCGGCAGCCCCACACCTTAGCCTCCGCCGTACCCTCATCCTAATCCGTACGCGGACACTGACCCGCGCGTCCGCACGTGCCCCGACCCTAGCACGTGTCCGCACCCTCACCTGTGCCCTCAGCCTTCCGTTCCCTAACCCTAACCCTAGCCCGGAAGGGAAACCCGCCGGCAGCCCCACACTTTAGCCTCCGCCGTACCCTCATCCTAATCCGTACGCGGACACTGACCCGCGCGTCCGCACGTGCCCCGACCCTAGCATGTGTCCGCACCCTCACCTGTGCCCTCAGCCTTGCCGTTCCCTAACCCTAACCCTAGCCCGGAAGGGAAACCCGCCGGCAGCCCCACACCTTAGCCTCCGCCGTACCCTCATCCTAATCCGTACGCGGACACTGACCCGCGCGTCCGCACGTGCCCCGACCCTAGCACGTGTCCGCACCCTCACCTGTGCCCTCAGCCTTGCCGTTCCCTAACCCTAACCCTAGCCCAGAAGGGAAACCCGCCGGCAGCCCCACACCTTAGCCTCCGCCGTACCCTCATCCTAATCCGTACGCGGACACTGACCCGCGCGTCCGCACGTGCCCCGACCCTAGCACGTGTCCGCACCCTCACCTGTGCCCTCAGCCTTGCCGTTCCCTAACCCTAACCCTAGCCCAGAAGGGAAACCCGCCGGCAGCCCCACACCTTAGCCTCCGCCGTACCCTCATCCTAATCCGTACGCGGACACTGACCAGCACGTCCGCACGTGCCCCGACCCTAGCACGTGTCCGCACCCTCACCTGTGCCTTCAGCCTTGCCGTTCCCTAACCCTAACCCTAGCCCGGAAGGGAAACCCGCCGGCAGCCCCACACCTTAGCCTCCGCCGTACCCTCATCCTAATCCGTACGCGGACACTGACCCGCGCGTCCGCACCTGCCCCGACCCTAGAACGTGTCCGCACCCTCACCTGTGCCCTCAGCCTTGCCGTTCCCTAACCCTAACCCTAGCCCGGAAGGGAAACCCGCCGGCAGCCCCACACCTTAGCCTCCGCCGTACCCTCATCCTAATCCGTACGCGGACACTGACCCGCGCGTCCGCATGTGCCCCGACCCTAGCACGTGTCCGCACCCTCACCTGTGCCCTCAGCCTTGCCGTTCCCTAACCCTAACCCTAGCCCGGAAGGGAAACCTGCCGGCAGCCCCACACTTTAGCCTCCGCCGTACCCTCATCCTAATCCGTACGCGGACACTGACCCGCGCGTCCGCACGTGCCCCGACCCTAGCATGTGTCCGCACCCTCACCTGTGCCCTCAGCCTTGCCGTTCCCTAACCCTAACCCTAGCCCGGAAGGGAAACCCGCCGGCAGCCCCACACCTTAGACTCCGCCGTACCCTCATCCTAATCCGTACGCGGACACTGACCCGCGCGTCCGCACGTGCCCCGACCCTAGCATGTGTCCGCACCCTCACCTGTGCCCTCAGCCTTGCCGTTCCCTAACCCTAACCCTAGCCCGGAACGGAAACCCGCCGGCAGCCCCACACCTTAGCCTCCGCCGTACCCTCATCCTAATCCGTACGCGGACACTGACCCGCGCGTCCGCACGTGCCCCGACCCTAGCACGTGTCCGCACCCTCACCTGTGCCCTCAGCCTTGCCGTTCCCTAACCCTAACCCTAGACCGGAAGGGAAACCCGCCGGCAGCCCCACACCTTAGCCTCCGCCGTACCCTCATCCTAATCCGTACGCGGACACTGACCCGCGCGTCCGCACGTGCCCCGACCCTAGCACGTGTCCGCACCCTCACCTGTGCCCTCAGCCTTGCCGTTCCCTAACCCTAACCCTAGCCCAGAAGGGAAACCCGCCGGCAGCCCCACACCTTAGCCTCCGCCGTACCCTCATCCTAATCCGTACGCGGACACTGACCAGCGCGTCCGCACGTGCCCCGACCCTAGCACGTGTCCGCACCCTCACCTGTGCCTTCAGCCTTGCCGTTCCCTAACCCTAACCCTAGCCCGGAAGGGAAACCCGCCGGCAGCCCCACACCTTAGCCTCCGCCGTACCCTCATCCTAATCTGTACGCGGACACTGACCCACGCGTCTGCACATGCCCCGACCCTAGCACGTGTCCGCACCCTCACCTGTGCCCTCAGCCTTGCCGTTCCCTAACCCTAACCCTAGCCCGGAAGGGAAACCCGCCGGCAGCCCCACACCTTAGCCTCCGCCGTACCCTCATCCTAATCCGTACGCGGACACTGACCCGCGCGTCCGCACGTGCCCCGACCCTAGCACGTGTCCGCACCCTCACCTGTGCCCTCAGCCTTGCCGTTCCCTAACCCTAACCCTAGCCCGGAAGGGAAACCCGCCGGCAGCCCCACACCTTAGCCTCCGCCGTACCCTCATCCTAATCCGTACGCGGACACTGACCCGCGCGTCCGCACGTGCCCCGACCCTAGCACGTGTCCGCACCCTCACCTGTGCCTTCAGCCTTGCCGTTCCCTAACCCTAACCCTAGCCCGGAACGGAAACCCGCCGGCAGCCCCACACCTTAGCCTCCGCCGTACCCTCATCCTAATCCGTACGCGGACACTGACCCGCGCGTCCGCACGTGCCCCGACCCTAGCACGTGTCCGCACCCTCACCTGTGCCCTCAGCCTTGCCGTTCCCTAACCCTAACCCTAGCCCGGAAGGGAAACCCGCCGGCAGCCCCACACCTTAGCCTCCGCCGTACCCTCATCCTAATCCGTACGCGGACACTGACCCGCGCGTCCGCACGTGCCCCGACCCTAGCACGTGTCCGCACCCTCACCTGTGCCCTCAGCCTTGCCGTTCCCTAACCCTAACCCTAGCCCGGAAGGGAAACCCGCCGGCAGCCCCACACCTTAGCCTCCGCCGTACCCTCATCCTAATCCGTACGCGGACACTGACCCGCGCGTCCGCACGTGCCCCGACACTAGCACGTGTCCGTGCCCTCAGCCTTGCCGTTCCCTAACCCTAACCCTAGCCCGGAACGGAAACCCGCCGGCAGCCCCACACCTTAGCCTCCGCCGTACCCTCATCCTAATCCGTACGCGGACACTGACCCGCGCGTCCGCACGTGCCGCAACCCTAGCACGTGTCCGCACCCTCACCTGTGCCCTCAGCCTTGCCGTTCCCTAACCCTAACCCTAGCCCGGAAGGGAAACCCGCCGGCAGCCCCACACCTTAGCCTCCGCCGTACCCTCATCCTAATCCGTACGCGGACACTGACACGCGCGTCCGCACGTGCCGCAAACCTAGCACGTGTCCGCACCCTCACCTGTGCACTCAGCCTTGCCGTTCCCTAACCCTAACCCTAGCCCGGAAGGGAAACCCGCCGGCAGCCCCACATCTTAGCCTCCGCCGTACCCTCATCCTAATCCGTACGCGGACACTGACCCGCGCGTCCGCACGTGCCCCGACACTAGCACGTGTCCGTACCCTCACCTGTGCCCTCAGCCTTGCCGTTCCCTAACCCTAACCCTAGCCCGGAAGGGAAACCCGCCGGCAGCCCCACACCTGAGCCTCCGCCGTACCCTCATCGTAATCCGTACGCCGACACTGACCCGCGCGTCCGCACGTGCCCCGACCCTAGCACGTGTCCGCACCCTCACCTGTGCCCTCAGCCTTGCCGTTCCCTAACCCTAACCCTAGCCCGGAAGGGAATCCCGCCGGCAGCCCCACACCTTAGCCTCCGCCGTACCCTCATCATAATCCGTACGCGGACACTGACCCGCGCGTCCGCACGTGCCGCGACCCTAGCACGTGTCCGCACCCTCACCTGTGCCCTCAGCCTTGCCGTTCCCTAACCCTAACCCTAGCCCGGAACGGAAACCCGCCGGCAGCCCCACACCTTAGCCTCCGCCGTACCCTCATCCTAATCCGTACGCGGACACTGACCCGTGCGTCCGCACGTGCCCCGACCCTAGCACGTGTCCGCACCCTCACCTGTGCCCTCAGCCTTGCCGTTCCCTAACCCTAACCCTAGCCTGGAACGGAAACCCGCCGGCAGCCCCACACCTTAGCCTCCGCCGTACCCTCATCCTAATCCGTACGCGGACACTGACCCGCGCGTCCGCACGTGCCCCGACCCTAGCACGTGTCCGCACCCTCACCTGTGCCCTCAGCATTGCCGTTCCCTAACCCTAACCCTAGCCCGGAAGGGAAACCCGCCGGCAGCCCCACACTTTAGCCTCCGCCGTACCCTCATCCTAATCCGTACGCGGACACTGACCCGTGCGTCCGCACGTGCACCGACCCTAGCACGTGTCCGCACCCTCACCTGTGCCCTCAGCCTTGCCGTTCCCTAACCCTAACCCTAGCCCGGAAGGGAAACCCGCCGGCAGCCCCACACCTTAGCCTCCGCCGTACCCTCATCCTAATCCGTACGCGGACACTGACCCGCGCGTCCGCACGTGCCCCGACCCTAGCACGTGTCCGCACCCTCACCTGTGCCCTCAGCCTTGCCGTTCCCTAACCCTAACCCTAGCCCGGAACGGAAACCCGCCGGCAGCCCCACACCTTAGCCTCCGCCGTACCCTCATCCTAATCCGTACGCGGACACTGACCCGCGCGTCCGCACGTGCCCCGACCCTAGCACGTGTCCGCACCCTCACCTGTGCCCTCAGCCTTGCCGTTCCCTAACCCTAAACCTAGCCCAGAAGGGAAACCCGCCGGCAGCCCCACACCTTAGCCTCCGCCGTACCCTCATCCTAATCCGTACGCGGACACTGACCCGCGCGTCCGCACGTGCCCCGACCCTAGCACGTGTCCGCACCCTCACCTGTGCCTTCACCCTTGCCGTTCCCTAACCCTAACCGTAGCCCGGAAGGGAAATCCGCCGGCAGCCCCACACCTTAGCCTCCGCCTTACCCTCATCCTAATCTGTACGCTGACACTGACCCGCACGTCCGCACATGCCCCGACCCTAGCACGTGTCTGCACCCTCACAGGTGCCCTCAGCCTTGCCGTTCCCTAACCCTAACCCTAGCCCGGAAGGGAAACCCGCCGGCAGCCCCACACCTTAGCCTCCACCGTACCCTCATCCTAATCCGTACGCGGACACTGACCAGCGCGTCCGCACGTGCCCCGACCCTAGCACGTGTCCGCACCCTCACCTGTGCCCTCAGCCTTGCCGTTCCCTAACCCTAACCCTAGCCCGGAAGGGAAACCCCCCGGCAGCCCCACACCTTAGCCTCCGCCGTACCCTCATCCTAATCCGTACGCGGACACTGACCCGCACGTCCGCACGTGCCCCGACCCTAGCACGTGTCCGCACCCTCACCTGTGCCCTCAGCCTTGCCGTTCCCTAACCCTAACCCTAGCCCGGAAGGGAAACCCGCCGGCAGCCCCACACCTTAGCCTCCGCCGTACCCTCATCCTAATCCGTACGCGGACACTGACCCGCGCGTCCGCACGTGCCCCGACCCTAGCACGTGTCTGCACCCTCACCTGTGCCCTCAGCCTTGCCGTTACCTAACCCTAACCCTAGCCCGGAACGGAAACCCGCCGGCAGCCCCACACCTTAGCCTCCGCCGTACCCTCATCCTAATCCGTACGCGGACACTGACCCGCGCGTCCGCACGTGCCCCGACCCTAGCACGTGTCCGCACCCTCACCTGTGCCCTCAGCCTTGCCGTTCCCTAACCCTAACCCTAGCCCGGAACGGAAACCCGCCGGCAGCCCCACACCTTAGCCTCCGCCGTACCCTCATCCTAGTCCGTACGCGGACACTGACCCGCGCGTCCACACGTGCCCTGACCCTAGCACGTGTCCGCACCCTCACCTGTGCCCTCAGCCTTGCCGTTCCCTAACCCTAACCCTAGCCCGGAAGGGAAACCCGCCGGCAGCCCCACACCTTAGCCTCCGCCGTACCCTCATCCTAATCCGTACGCGGACACTGACCCGCGCGTCCGCACGTGCCCCGACCCTAGCACGTGTCCGCACCCTCACCTGTGCCCTCAGCCTTGCCGTTCCCTAACCCTAACCCTAGCCCGGAACGGAAACCCGCCGGCAGCCCCACACCTTAGCCTCCGTCGTACCCTCATCCTAATCCGTACGCGGACACTGACCCGCGCGTCCGCACGTGCCCCGACCCTAGCACGTGTCCGCACCCTCACCTGTGCCCTCAGCCTTGCCGTTCCCTAACCCTAGCCCAGAAGGGAAACCCGCCGTCATCCCCACACCTTAGCCTCCGCCGTACCCTCATCCTAATCCGTACGCGGACACTGACCCGTGCATCCGCACGTGCCCCGACCCTAGCACGTGTCCGCACCCTCACCTGTGCCCTCAGCCTTGCCGTTCCCTAACCCTAAACCTAGCCCGGAAGAGAAACCCGCCGGCAGCCCCACACCTTAGCCTCCGCCGTACCCTCATCCTAATCCGTACGCGGACACTGACCCGCGCGTCCGCACGTGCCCCGACCCTAGCACGTGTCCGCACCCTCACCTGTGCCCTCAGCCTTGCCGTTCCCTAACCCTAACCCTAGCCCGGAAGGGAAACCCGCCGGCAGCCTCACACCTTAGCCTCCGCCGTACCCTCATCCTAATCCGTACGCGGACACTGACCCGCACGTCCGCACGTGCCCCGACACTAGCACGTGTCCGCACCCTCACCTGTGCCCTCAGCCTTGCCGTTCCCTAACCCTAACCCTAGCCCGGAAGGGAAACCCGCCGGCAGCCCCACACCTTAGCCTCCGCCGTACCCTCATCCTAATCCGTACGCGGACACTGACACGCACGTCCGCACGTGCCCCGACCCTAGCACGTGTCCGCACCCTCACCTGTGCCCTCAGCCTTGCCGTTCCCTAACCCTAACCCTAGCCCGGAAGGGAAACCCGCCGGCAGCCCCACACCTTAGCCTCCGCCGTACCCTCATCCTAATCCGTACGCGGACACTGACCCGCGCGTCCGCACGTGCCCCGACCCTAGCACGTGTCCGCACCCTCACCTGTGCCCTCAGCCTTGCCGTTCCCTAACCCTAACCCTAGCCCGGAACGGAAACCCGCCGGCAGCCCCACACCTTAGCCTCCGCCGTACCCTCATCCTAATCCGTACGCGGACACTGACCCGCGCGTCCGCACGTGCCCCGACCCTAGCACATGTCCGCACCCTCACCTGTGCCCTCAGCCTTGCCGTTCCCTAACCCTAGCCCGGAAGGGAAACCCGCCGTCAGCCCCACACCTTAGCCTCCGCCGTACCCTCATCCTAATCCGTACGCGGACACTGACCCGCGCGTCCGCACGTTCCCCGACCCTAGCACGTGTCCGCACCCTCACCTGTGCCCTCAGCCTTGCCGTTCCCTAACCCTAACCCTAGCCCGGAACGGAAACCCGCCGGCAGCCCCACACCTTAGCCTCCGCCGTACCCTCATCCTAATCCGTACGCGGACACTGACCCGCGCGTCCGCACGTGCCCCGACCCTAGCACGTGTCCGCACCCTCACCTGTGCCCTCAGCCTTGCCGTTCCCTAACCCTAACCCTAGCCCGGAACGAAAACCCGCCGGCAGCCCCAAACCTTAGCCTCCGCCGTACCCTCATCCTAATCCGTACGCGGACACTGACACGCGCGTCCGCACGTGCCGCAAACCTAGCACGTGTCCGCACCCTCACCTGTGCACTCAGCCTTGCCGTTCCCTAACCCTAACCCTAGCCCGGAAGGGAAACCCGCCGGCAGCCCCACACCTTAGCCTCCGCCGTACCCTCATCCTAATCCGTACGCGGACACTGACCCGCGCGTCCGCACGTGCCCCGACACTAGCACGTGTCCGCACCCTCACCTGTGCCCTCAGCCTTGCCGTTCCCTAACCCTAACCCTAGCCCGGAAGGGAAACCCGCCGGCAGCCCCACACCTGAGCCTCCGCCGTACCCTCATCGTAATCCGTACGCCGACACTGACCCGCGCGTCCGCACGTGCCCCGACCCTAGCACGTGTCCGCACCCTCACCTGTGCCCTCAGCCTTGCCGTTCCCTAACCCTAACCCTAGCCCGGAAGGGAATCCCGCCGGCAGCCCCACACCTTAGCCTCCGCCGTACCCTCATCATAATCCGTACGCGGACACTGACCCGCGCGTCCGCACGTGCCGCGACCCTAGCACGTGTCCGCACCCTCACCTGTGCCCTCAGCCTTGCCGTTCCCTAACCCTAACCCTAGCCCGGAACGGAAACCCGCCGGCAGCCCCACACCTTAGCCTCCGCCGTACCCTCATCCTAATCCGTACGCGGACACTGACCCGCGCGTCCGCACGTGCCCCGACCCTAGCACGTGTCCGCACCCTCACCTGTGCCCTCAGCCTTGCCGTTCCCTAACCCTAACCCTAGCCTGGAACGGAAACCCGCCGGCAGCCCCACACCTTAGCCTCCGCCGTACCCTCATCCTAATCCGTACGCGGACACTGACCCGCGCGTCCGCACGTGCCCCGACCCTAGCACGTGTCCGCACCCTCACCTGTGCCCTCAGCCTTGCCGTTCCCTAACCCTAACCCTAGCCCGGAAGGGAAACCCGCCGGCAGCCCCACACTTTAGCCTCCGCCGTACCCTCATCCTAATCCGTACGCGGACACTGACCCGCGCGTCCGCACGTGCCCCGACCCTAGCACGTGTCCGCACCCTCACCTGTGCCCTCAGCCTTGCCGTTCCCTAACCCTAACCCTAGCCCGGAAGGGAAACCCGCCGGCAGCCCCACACCTTAGCCTCCGCCGTACCCTCATCCTAATCCGTACGCGGACAATGACCCGCGCGTCCGCACGTGCCCCGACCCTAGCACGTGTCCGCACCCTCACCTGTGCCCTCAGCCTTGCCGTTCCCTAACCCTAACCCTAGCCCGGAACGGAAACCCGCCGGCAGCCCCACACCTTAGCCTCCGCCGTACCCTCATCCTAATCCGTACGCGGACACTGACCCGCGCGTCCGCACGTGCCCCGAACCTAGCACGTGTCCGCACCCTCACCTGTGCCCTCAGCCTTGCCGTTCCCTAACCCTAACCCTAGCCCAGAAGGGAAACCCGCCGGCAGCCCCACACCTTAGCCTCCGCCGTACCCTCATCCTAATCCGTACGCGGACACTGACCCGCGCGTCCGCACGTGCCGCGACCCTAGCACGTGTCCGCACCCTCACCTGTGCCTTCACCCTTGCCGTTCCCTAACCCTAACCGTAGCCCGGAAGGGAAACCCGCCGGCAACCCCACACCTTAGCCTCCGCCTTACCCTCATCCTAATCTGTACGTGGACACTGACCCGCGCGTCCGCACATGCCCCGACCCTAGCACGTGTCCGCACCCTCACATGTGCCCTCAGCCTTGCCGTTCCCTAACCCTAACCCTAGCCCGGAAGTTAAACCCGCCGGCAGCCCCACACCTTAGCCTCCACCGTACCCTCATCCTAATCCGTACGCGGACACTGACCAGCGCGTCCGCACGTGCCCCGACCCTAGCACGTGTCCGCACCCTCACCTGTGCCCTCAGCCTTGCCGTTCCCTAACCCTAACCCTAGCCCGGAAGGGAAACCCCCCGGCAGCCCCACACCTTAGCCTCCGCCGTACCCTCATCCTAATCCGTACGCGGACACTGACCCGCACGTCCGCACGTGCCCCGACCCTAGCACGTGTCCGCACCCTCACCTGTGCCCTCAGCCTTGCCGTTCCCTAACCCTAACCCTAGCCCGGAAGGGAAACCCGCCGGCAGCCCCACACCTTAGCCTCCGCCGTACCCTCATCCTAATCCGTACGCGGACACTGACCCGCGCGTCCGCACGTGCCCCGACCCTAGCACGTGTCCGCACCCTCACCTGTGCCCTCAGCCTTGCCGTTCCCTAACCCTAACCCTAGCCCGGAAGGGAAACCCGCCGGCAGCCCCACACCTTAGCCTCCGCCGTACCCTCATCCTAATCCGTACGCGGACACTGACCCGCACGTCCGCACGTGCCCCGACACTAGCACGTGTCCGCACCCTCACCTGTGCCCTCAGCCTTGCCGTTCCCTAACCCTAACCCTAGCCCGGAAGGGAAACCCGCCGGCAGCCCCACACCTTAGCCTCCGCCGTACCCTCATCCTAATCCGTACGCGGACACTGACACGCACGTCCGCACGTGCCCCGACCCTAGCACGTGTCCGCACCCTCACCTGTGCCCTCAGCCTTGCCGTTCCCTAACCCTAACCCTAGCCCGGAAGGGAAACCCGCCGGCAGCCCCACACCTTAGCCTCCGCCGTACCCTCATCCTAATCCGTACGCGGACACTGACCCGCGCGTCCGCACGTGCCCCGACCCTAGCACGTGTCCGCACCCTCACCTGTGCCCTCAGCCTTGCCGTTCCCTAACCCTAACCCTAGCCCGGAACGGAAACCCGCCGGCAGCCCCACACCTTAGCCTCCGCCGTACCCTCATCCTAATCCGTACGCGGACACTGACCCGCGCGTCCGCACGTGCCCCGACCCTAGCACATGTCCGCACCCTCACCTGTGCCCTCAGCCTTGCCGTTCCCTAACCCTAGCCCGGAAGGGAAACCCGCCGTCAGCCCCACACCTTAGCCTCCGCCGTACCCTCATCCTAATCCGTACGCGGACACTGACCCGCGCGTCCGCACGTTCCCCGACCCTAGCACGTGTCCGCACCCTCACCTGTGCCCTCAGCCTTGCCGTTCCCTAACCCTAACCCTAGCCCGGAACGGAAACCCGCCGGCAGCCCCACACCTTAGCCTCCGCCGTACCCTCATCCTAATCCGTACGCGGACACTGACCCGCGCGTCCGCACGTGCCCCGACCCTAGCACGTGTCCGCACCCTCACCTGTGCCCTCAGCCTTGCCGTTCCCTAACCCTAACCCTAGCCCGGAACGGAAACCCGCCGGCAGCCCCAAACCTTAGCCTCCGCCGTACCCTCATCCTAATCCGTACGCGGACACTGACACGCGCGTCCGCACGTGCCGCAAACCTAGCACGTGTCCGCACCCTCACCTGTGCACTCAGCCTTGCCGTTCCCTAACCCTAACCCTAGCCCGGAAGGGAAACCCGCCGGCAGCCCCACACCTTAGCCTCCGCCGTACCCTCATCCTAATCCGTACGCGGACACTGACCCGCGCGTCCGCACGTGCCCCGACACTAGCACGTGTCCGCACCCTCACCTGTGCCCTCAGCCTTGCCGTTCCCTAACCCTAACCCTAGCCCGGAAGGGAAACCCGCCGGCAGCCCCACACCTGAGCCTCCGCCGTACCCTCATCGTAATCCGTACGCCGACACTGACCCGCGCGTCCGCACGTGCCCCGACCCTAGCACGTGTCCGCACCCTCACCTGTGCCCTCAGCCTTGCCGTTCCCTAACCCTAACCCTAGCCCGGAAGGGAATCCCGCCGGCAGCCCCACACCTTAGCCTCCGCCGTACCCTCATCATAATCCGTACGCGGACACTGACCCGCGCGTCCGCACGTGCCGCGACCCTAGCACGTGTCCGCACCCTCACCTGTGCCCTCAGCCTTGCCGTTCCCTAACCCTAACCCTAGCCCGGAACGGAAACCCGCCGGCAGCCCCACACCTTAGCCTCCGCCGTACCCTCATCCTAATCCGTACGCGGACACTGACCCGCGCGTCCGCACGTGCCCCGACCCTAGCACGTGTCCGCACCCTCACCTGTGCCCTCAGCCTTGCCGTTCCCTAACCCTAACCCTAGCCTGGAACGGAAACCCGCCGGCAGCCCCACACCTTAGCCTCCGCCGTACCCTCATCCTAATCCGTACGCGGACACTGACCCACGCGTCCGCACGTGCCCCAACCCTAGCACGTGTCCGCACCCTCACCTGTGCCCTCAGCCTTGCCGTTCCCTAACCCTAACCCTAGCCCGGAAGGGAAACCCGCCGGCAGCCCCCACACCTTAGCCTCCGCCGTACCCTCATCCTAATCCGTACGCGGACACTGACCCGCGCGTTCGCACGTGCCCCGACCCTAGCACGTGTCCGCACCCTCACCTGTGCCCTCAGCCTTGCCGTTCCCTAACCCTAACCCTAGCCCGGAAGGGAAACCCGCCGGCAGCCCCACACCTTAGCCTCCGCCGTACCCTCATCCTAATCCGTACGCGGACACTGACCCGCGCGTCCGCACGTGCCCCGAACCTAGCACGTGTCCGCACCCTCACCTGTGCCCTCAGCCTTGCCGTTCCCTAACCCTAACCCTAGCCCGGAAGGGAAACCCGCCGGCAGCCCCACACATTAGCCTCCGCCGTACCCTCATCCTAATCCGTACGCGGACACTGACCCACGCGTCCGCACGTGCCCCAACCCTAGCACGTGTCCGCACCCTCACGTGTGCCCTCAGCCTTGCCGTTCCCTAACCCTAACCCTAGCCCGGAAGGGAAACCCGCCGGCAGCCCCACACCATATCCTCCGCCGTACCCTCATCCTAATCCGTACGCGGACACTGACCCGCGCGTCCGCACGTGCCACGACCCTAGCACGTGTCCGCACCCTCACCTGTGCCCTCAGCCTTGCCGTTCCCTAACCCTAACCCTAGCCCGGAAGGGAATCCCGCCGGCAGCCCCACACCTTAGCCTCCGCCGTACCCTCATCCTAATCCGTACGCGGACACTGACCCGCACGTCCTCACGTGCCCCGACCCTAGCACGTGTCCGCACCCTCACCTGTGCCCTCAGCCTTGCCGTTCCCTAACCCTAACCCTAGCCCGGAAGGGAAACCCGCCGGCAGCCCCACACCTTAGCCTCCGCCGTACCCTCATCCTAATCCGTACGCGGACACTGACACGCGCGTCCGCACGTGCCGCGACCCTAGCACGTGTCCGCACCCTCACCTGTGCCCTCAGCCTTGCCGTTCCCTAACCCTAACCGTAGCCCGGAAGGGAAACCCGCCGGCAGCCCCACACCTTAGCCTCCGCCGTACCCTCATCCTAATCCGTACGCGGACACTGACCCGCGCGTCCGCACGTGCCCCGACCCTAGCACGTGTCCGCACCCCCACCTGTGCCCTCAGCCTTGCCGTTCCCTAACCCTAACCCTAGCCCGGAAGGGAAACCCGCCGGCAGCCCCACACCTTAGCCTCCGCCGTACCCTCATCCTAATCCGTACGCGGACACTGACCCGCGCGTCCGCACGTGCCCCGACCCTAGCACGTGTCCGCACCCTCACCTGTGCCCTCAGCCTTGCCGTTCCCTAACCCTAACCCTAGCCCGGAAGGGAAACCCGCCGGAAGCCCCACACCTTAGCCTCCGCCGTACCCTCATCCTAATCCGTACGCGGACACTGACCCGCGCGTCCGCACGTGCCCCGACCCTAGCACGTGTCCGCACCCTCACCTGTGCCCACAGCCTGGCCGTTCCCTAACCCTAACCCTAGCCCGGAACGGAAACCCGCCGGCAGCCCCACACCTTAGCCTCCGCCGTACCCTCATCCTAATCCGTACGCGGACACTGACCCGAGCGTCCACACGTGCCCCGACCCTAGCACGTGTCCGCACCCTCACCTGTGCCCTCAGCCTTGCCGTTCCCTAACCCTAACCATAGCCCAGAAGGGAAACCCGCCGGCAGCCCCACACCTTAGCCTCCGCCGTACCCTCATCCTAATCCGTACGCGGACACTGACCCGCGCGTCCGCACGTGCCCCGACCCTAGCACGTGTCCGCACCCTCACCTGTGCCTTCAGCCTTGCCGTTCCCTAACCCTAACCCTAGCCCGGAAGGGAAACCCGCCGGCAGCCCCACACCTTAGCCTCCGCCGTACCCTCATCCTAATCCGTACGCGGACACTGACCCGCGCGTCCGCACGTGCCCCGACCCTAGCACGTGTCCGCACCCTCACCTGTGCCCTCAGCCTTGCCGTTCCCTAACCCTAACCCTAGCCCGGAAGGGAAACCCACCGGCAGCCCCACACCTTAGCCTCCGCCGTACCCTCATCCTAATCCGTACGCGGACACTGACCCGCGCGTCCGCACGTGCCCCGACCCTAGCACGTGTCCGCACCCTCACCTGTGCCCTCAGCCTTGCCGTTCCCTAACCCTAACCCTAGCCCGGAAGGGAAACCCGCCGGCAGCCCCACACCTTAGCCTCCGCCGTACCCTCATCCTAATCCGTACGCGGACACTGACCCGCGC